>NW_004524674.1:3582090-3588883 GCF_000260255.1 Octodon degus | reverse complement strand
TTTACTGCAGTGTTTTTTTCAGATTGGGTTTCCTCCCTATGTTTCTGTAGTTGCTTCTGTACTTCAGATGCTATGAGTTCTGAGAATTCCTTTTTTATTTCAGAAAAGAATCGTGCTCTGAGTTCCTCTATATCTTTCTGCTGTTGCTTATTTACTATCGACACTATTAATTCATGCATTTTAGCCGAGCTAATGTCCTCTGCACTTGTTCTGGGTGGGCATTGGGTTTCCTCCATATGTTTCTGCATTTGATTCTTTAGTTCAGATGTTATTAATTCAGGGATTTCTTTTTTCATTTCCATTCTGAGTTCCTCTATACCTTTCTGCAGCTCTTTTTTTTATTTCAGAAGCCGTTGATTCATTGCTTTTAGCTGTGTGATTTCCAATTTGTTCTGTGTTATTGTCCTCTGCACTTGCTATGGCTGGGCTTGGGTTCTGAGGTTGCATTTTGTTCCTTCTCGTCATTTTGTGTAGCACTGTCTTCTGACCTTTGTTGTAGATCTTCGTTGTAGTTGTAACCTTAGCATGTACTGAAGTTTAGGTGCAGATCTACAAAGTTTGGATTTATCCAGCTATGCCTGGCTTGGGTCTGGCTGCTGTGCTCAGCTCCTTCCTGCTGCTGCCCTTTAAGGTGAACCTGTTGTGCCCCTCTGGCAAGATTTTCTGCTCCTGGACTAGCTGGGTGGTTCTATCCTCTACACTCTCTGCAGGGATTGCAGCTGCAGGGTTACACCCTAAGCCTCTATGCCAGGCCTGAGCTGAGCCTGGAGGGGACAAGGTGCAGTGTAGGGGGGAGAGGCAGCTCTCCCACACACTCACTGGATCTGGGCTATACTGGGTCTGGGCGTTCCCAGAACGTGGCAGAAATTCCTACTTGGCGGGTGGGGTGGGTGAGGTGCTGCAGAGTGGTGGGGGGCATCCCATGGGGTTGGAAGAGGGGCTCACCCATGCTGTGCCTGGGCTGGGACCAGTAGTAGGTCCTGCCTGCACAAGGTAGCCAGAAGCTCTTGCAATATGTTTCATTATGGTTTTAATATGACTATATCAGTTTCATCCCCACTACATAAGTTTTACCCTTAACCAAATAACCCAACCTGCTGCTCTGTGAGCTTCTGGTTTTTAGTACAGTGTTCACACTGTCCTTCATCTGCTTTGCTTGGTGAGATCCTTTTGTCTTTCACAATAGAGAAAAAACAGGTTACATGTCCTGTGTATGTGAATGTACATTTTTCTTCATTATGAGCAATGCATCTGGTTTCTTTCTTCCCCCCAGCTATTGCTGAGATTTCAGGGCTGCTGCAGATTGTCTAAAATTCTATTTTAACAGTGTTCTTCTAGGGAACTCTAAGGCAGATTCCTAAGTTGTTAAATCAAGAATCTTTGAGAATCAGGAAAGTTCTGAAGAAGAAAATGTACATACAGGATCAGGGAATTCATGAACCTCTTTAAACCCATCCCTGTTGTCCTTTACAGGTTCCTAAAAGTGAACTCAGTGTTTTGAAGTAACTTCAGTAATTTATTTCTTTTCTCTCTCCCTTCCCTTCCCTTCTCTATCCCTCCCTCCCTATGTCCACTCCTCTTTCCTTTCTTTCTTCCTTGCTTGCTTGCTTGCTTGCTTCCTTCCTTCCCTCATTCCTTCCTTCCTCCTTCCCTCCCTCCCTCCCTCTCTTCCTCCTGGTACTGGACATTGATACAGTAATTTCTTTTGTGCACTGCCCCACTTTGCTGATGAAGCTGTGTTAAACCAAAACACCACAGTGAAGTTCTGGAGATAGGAGGCATCTGGGTTCCAATAAAAGCCAATGGAAAGGGGTGATACACTTCTGGTAGGGATTCCCAGTGAGGCAGGTCCATCACACAGTATCCATCATTTGTTGTGGTATGGCAGGGTGCTAGGGCAGGGTTAGGGCCTAAAAGGTTAAGGTAGGCAACAGGAAGGACTTTGGTGTTCAGTCCTCAGGCAATTATACCTTGCCCACCTCTTCCCCAGGCTCTGAGCTGGGATGGTTGCCTGGAGGGAAGGGAGAAGACAGTCTGAGAGGAAAAGCTGAACCTGTCCCTTTCCAGGCCCCTGGGCCTCCTTTCTCACATCCCTTGTCTCCTGGGGCTTTATTCAAGGAGGGGGGCTGTGACTCAGTTTGTTTTGCAGTACTGGTTGACATCTATATATATATATTTTTTTGGGGGGGGGAGGTGTTTCTGAGACAGGCTCTCTATGTAGTTCAGTCAGGCTGGCCTTGAACTCACTTTGTAGCCAAGCTGGTCTTGAACTTGCAATAATCTTCCTGCCTCAGCCTCCCTAGTGCTGGGTTTACCTCTCTAGTACATGTGAGCCACCACGCCCAGGTTGACAATACATTTAAATTTTTGAAGAATTTATTTATTTATTTATTTATTTGGTATACAGTCTTGCTATGCAGCAGACTTGTAGTGGTCCTCCTGTCTCACCCTCCCTAGTGCTGGGATTATAGGCATACACCACCATGCCTGGTTTTGGGGCTGGGCATCCAGGATTCCACGGCCGGCATGGCAGGCAATTCAGAGGATTGAATCCAGGTCCTTGCACTTGCCAGGCAGATACTTAGACCACTGAGCTATCTCCCCAGCCAGTCAATATATATATTTTTACTTATAACACACCTTGAAGCCCATTTTCATTTGGTCAACTTAACTTTGTGCCCTCCAATCTCCAAAAGTGCTCAGCTGCCTGCCTTCCCCAGGACCAAGCAGGAGCTTGAGGAGAAAGGCAGGAACCCCAAAGTGGTGTGTGAGAGTGTAACTGCAGCTGCTCTAGGAGTCAGAAGAAGTCCAGCTCTGTGCCTCAGGGCCCCCTAAGTTCTGGGGATGGGGGTCCCAGGGCCAAGGGTGGCACACCACTTACATTGGTTGAGATCTGAAGGGGACTGGTTCTCTGATGCACGTGTGGACTCTGGGACACTGGCCAGTTCTCCCTCATCTGCATGCTAGGTGACCACAGTCATTTACTGGGATTTGCATTTGGTAAGCATGTTTCACACTGCAGGGCAGTATTCACTGAGCCATACCACAAATATTTATAGTCTCTGCCTTAGCCTATGCTCTTTTGGAGTAGCAGCAGGCCTGTTAAATAATAGTTACTACATTTTAATTTTGTTGTGGTAAGAAAAGGTGGCATCAAAGTTCAGAAGACAAGGTTGATTTAGAAAGAAGACATTCTTCTGAGACTTAAAGGGACAAGAAGATAGGTGCAGGTTAATGTGTGTGGGTATCAGCAGTGTGTTTTGGATAATTTGAGATCTTTCACTGAGAGAAGGTGATGATATGTTGAAATTGGGCAGAGATTTTGGATAGCTCCTGGGTAGATTATCCAGAAAATTATGAACAAAGGAAGAAAATGCTTGTACAGCTTTGGTCTGCTTTTATATTGGCTAAGCTGGACTGTGACTGGGAATGAGTAGGGACTCTGTCAAAGTAGATGCTGTGATCCATGTTCCATTCCACTGACTGAAGAGGGGGACCACAGGAGTGCAGTGAGTGGGGGAAAAAGACCTGGGATCTTCCTGTCTTCAGGTGGAGAAGACTTCAGGTGGAGATCAACAATTTCTCAGAATCAGAGTTCACACACGTGAGAAACCCTACTAATGCAGTGAGTGTGGAAAGACCATGGAATTTCTACCATAGTGTTCATCAGAAAATTCACACTGCAGAGACCCTACGAATACCAATGTGAAAAAAACCCTGGTCAGAGCCCTCACCAACTTTAGCATCAGTGTATCCACACTGTCCACCAATCTAGGGATTTAGTGACTATAAGACACTTGAAACTTTGTTTTGATCTTTCCCCTATTTCCCCTTCCTTGGTAAAGTTTTATTTATTTATTTATTTATTTATTTATTTATGAAACAATCACACTGTGTAGCCCACACTGGCTTTGAACTCATGGCAATCCTCCTGCCTCAGCCTCTGAAGCACTGGGGTTATAGGTGTGCACCACCAGCACCAGCATTACTATTGATCTTTAAATCATGGTTAATTCATAATAATTGTACAAATTAATAGATTTCACAGGGACATTTCTATACTGCATTATTGTACACTGATTGTGTTCAGATTCCCTTATCTTGATAGTTCCTCTCCATTGGGGTTGTTTTGTTTTCCAGCTTGAAGATAGGGGTAACTTGTTGAGCAGTGTGTCAAATCCAGCTCAGGGTTGTCACACAAAAAATAATGAGCCCATTTGGTGGCACATGCCTCTAATTGAAAAATTTGGGAGGCTGAGGCAGGAGGGTTGTGAATTCTAACCCAGCCTCAGCTGAGTACAGCATTCCAGAGAACCTGGACTAAAGATCCTGTGTCACAAAAAGATCAGATCTTTTCCTTACATCATCTTTATTTCATAAGCGCTTTTGTTTACTTCTTAATCTCATGTATGTGTTTTACAAATATGTCTATATAGCTTCTTGGATACAGACTTTTTTGGAGTTTCATTTCTTTGCTTTTCAGTACTGGGACTTCAACTTAGGGATCTCTGAGTTCTTCTACAGCCTTTTACTTTTATTTAAAGATAAGGACTTGCTAAATTGCCCAGGCTGAGCTCAGACTTGTATGCCTCTGCATTGGCCTCCCAGATGGCTGAGACTGTGGGCAGTGCATGATACCTGGCATGACATTGTTTCTTTTTTCTTTTTTTCTATTTGGTGGAACTGGGGATTGAACTCAGGCCCTTGTGCTTGCAAGGAAAGCTCTTATTCTACTGAGCTATCTCCCTGGCCCTGAGCATAGTTTCTTTAACTGTTTCTTTCTCCCATTTTTTTTTTATCCAGACAATTTACTAGAATATTTGCTAAAAACAAAAACAAAAACAAAAAAAAAACTTGTCCTTTTTAAAAAAAAATCATTTGGAACCATTTATAATCTAGAAATAAGCTCCAATCAAGCAACAAAATAGGGTAACAAGATAGGATATGACAGTAAATCAAGGAAAAAGCCATTTACTTTTTAGACACAGTGAACCAAATAAACAATGCACCAGCTTGGGCAGACCCAGAAATCTCTTCAGAATTCAACATGGTATGATATTTATCATGGTTATTCAGAGTTTGTTTCCTTATCCATAAGGTGGGGGAAGATACTCTTCAAGATGGTGGGTATATACATACATCATAATGTACCTGAAAGCCCAGTGCCTGGTACACACCGTGAGCCAATAAATATAATTCATTTCCTCCTTTACACACTTTCCTTCCCCTCTGATTTACTGTTAAGAATGTTTGTCACAGCATTAAAATTTAAGGTGAATAAAATTACATATTAGACACTACATTGTACTATATCTTCTGTCATGTTTTATTTTATTTTTAAAAATATTTTATTTATTTGGTACAGGGTCTCGCCATACAGCTCAGACTTGTAGTGATCCTCCTGTCTCAGCCTCCCCAGCACTGGAATTACAGGCGTGCACCACCACACCCTGTTTCTGTGGCCCTGTATGGCCTGCTCTTCTGGGGCTGGGCACAGCATGCAGTCCTGGGGATCAAATCCTGGACCTTGTGTTTACCAGGCTGGTACTTAGACCACCGAGCTATCTCCCCAACATCGTTTTATTTTAAATGTACACTATATTGTCTACCTTAGGTTGCTAAGTAGCTTTTGTGAGTTAACATGGGAACCTCACTACCTTTTCTGACACTTTGTCAAGTCTAATCAGTGGGCTTCCAGTAAAATTCCTTTTTTTTTTTTCAAGCTCAGTGCACCTCATTATGAACTCAGCTTTAGTTTTAAGCCATCTCTAAAACACATAAAAGACTGAATGTGAAGAGGAGAGGGAGCCTAATTCACACTGTGTGTATTATTAACTATTTTTCACATTGCTGACACATTTTTTTCTTCCTCTACATCCATACTTTTCTGTCAAAAGATCTTTTTCACTATAATGCACAGGTGGGCCTTGCACCTTGCAGGTATTCTCTTCTGCCTTCTTATAGTTAAGATTCTCCACTGCAGCAAGGGAGTAGATCATGGCTTTTGGTATAACTTCCACCACAAATTTTACAGCATCACCAGTGAAGAGTGCTGATATATAAAATTCCTAAATGTAACGTGTATGGAGCCTATCATAGAAGGCTTCTTCCCTTACAACTGGTGATTCTATCACGAAGCACCTACAATCTTTAGGTCTTTTTTCTTTTTTTAGTGGTACCAGGGATCAAACTCAGGACCTTGTGTTTGCCAGGTAAGCACTTAAACACTTATTTCACTATTTCCCTAGCCACTCTTTAGGTTTCTTAAAAAGTCAGTACTTTATTCTCTATTTTTAATACATGTTTTAAAAGACTGGATCTCATTTACTTACATAATGCAGGCTGGCCATGCACTCACTGTGTAGCCTAGGGTGGTCTTAAATTTGTTGCAATTTCCTGCTTCTGCCTCCCAAGTGCTGAGATCAGTATATAGCAGGAGCTATCATAGCTGGCATGTTTATTATACATGTTGGCCTTTGTTTATAAAATAAGAATCTGATTATGATTGTGCTTTGGGTTTTGTTTTGTTTTGTTTTTTTTCATGTTTCTTGGTGTTGAGACTCTTGGACCTGTGGGCTTATACTTTCCATCAACATTTTTTTAGCCTTTATGTATTTTCTGCTACCCTTTCCCCTCATCCTCTTGCCTTCTGAGACTCATTACAGTTATTAGACTGAAGTTAACCCATGATTCAGAGATGCTGGATTTTTTTTTTTTTTTCTTTTGCAAGTGTTTTAAAATGTTTCATTTTGGATACTTTCTATACAGTAAATTTTTTTTTATTTTTTATTTT
>NW_004524674.1:3570509-3581637 GCF_000260255.1 Octodon degus | reverse complement strand
TCTGTGCCATTTCTGGATGTTTCTGCTAATTTTTCCTACTGTGGGTCATAATATCCTGAAGGGTTTTTCCCAAGCCTTTGATTTCTGATTGTATGCTAGGCATTATAAATTTTGTGTTTGCTATTTTTATTTTTTCAAAATTCCTTTTTTTTTTTTTTTTTTTTTTTTGTGGTACCAGGGATTGAACTCAGGACCCTGAACTTGCCAGGCAAGCGCTTATTCTACTGAGCTATCTCCCTGGCATTCTAAATTCCTTTAAATATTTTTGAGGTTTGCCCTGGAATAGTTATTTGGGAACTTTTTTTTTTTTTTTTTCTCAAAGATACTTAAGACAGAACTGTTGAACTCTCTTTATCTCTAAACCCTTCAGTCTGTCTTCATAGGGCGATTTCTGAAGCAGGCATTCTACTCAGTGGCCACATCCCAGGAACCACAGTGCAAGGAAAAACTGCAGTAGGAAGATGGAACAGTGAAAGGATCCTACTAAATTAAATGCTCAAAGTACTTCATTCAGCCTGCTAGTTCTTTTGCCAGTGGCTTTTTCCAACAGACATCTTCATTATGTAGTCAGGGCCCTTACCTGTTCCCACAGATGAGATTTTTCTGGTGGCATCAAAGAAATTGGTATGATAAAGTACTCAGAAAGGACTAAGATGTAAACAAAATTGTTTTAACTGCATTTATCCCATAACTTTGGTTTCATTATAAAAAGACTTTGCTTATGACCCCTGAAAATGGGATCAGGAATTGACTAAAATTCTCCGTGGATGTAAGTTCCTCACTCGTACTTACATTTCCCTTTGATGAGAGCTTTCCCAGGTGTGTAGCTGAACAGACAAGAAGCTCTGTGTTAGAGGATGAGTCCGTATCTTTCCAATCTGTCTCTCTGCCCATAAAGCACTTGAGTGACCACTTCCTCCAGACAAGTATATTTATTTACCAGTGTATTTGTTGTAAAAATTAGAGTATTTACAAAGCATACATAGGTTCCCCATTAGGTTTCCAAGATAAAGAATAGTCTCTGTCTCCTTTTGTCTCTTGCTGTGGACAAAAGACTGCAATTTTTGCAGATGAGTTTATTTGTTCAGCTGCAGGGCCGGGAACCTCCTGTTATCAGAATGAACTGCAAAGTGCATGTGTGCTCAAGGCACTTACACAGAAACAGGACCCAATTACTATACAAGTAGGGTTTGCCAAGGGTAAGGAACTAGTTCCTAAAACAACCACACTGAGCACACATGACATTTGCCATAGTAGCTTCTTTTGCACTTAACAAAGGCAAAAGATGACTCAGGTCAGTGTATTCTGCCTACAGAGTATTTTTCTGGTTTTATCTCTCTTCAGAATGCTGAATACAGAACTGTGTAGTTGGAACTATTTCTGGAGTGACCACTAAGGCCAGCACTCTAATCCACATTGGTGACCTCTTATCCCCATCCTGCTTCCCCTCATCCAGCCTTGTCCCCTCTGGGACCAGAACTCTCCTTCCCTCATCAATAGCACCACTGGGTTGCAGAAGTGTGAAGACGTCTCATAGAGTGGACATTGCCTTCCAAATTGTTTTCTTCTTCCTTACAGTAATAGGGTTTTATTGTTGCTGTTTTTGAGACAGGGCCTCATGTAGTTTAGGTTTGGCTTGAACTATGTATCCAGGTTGGCCTCAAATTTGTGAGTCTCCTTCCTCAATCTCAAGTGGAATTTGCCACCACCACATCAGCTCAAAGTAACAGTTTTAATTGGGCAAATGGCCATCTTGCTAGAAATGTTTTCTAACTTCTCTAGAAGATAGATGTGGCCTTATTGACTTCTCATCAAAGGACTGTGTTACATTCTATGTTTACTGAAAAGGAAATCACTTTCTTGTGAATATTGTTTCAGTTTTACTGAAAGTTGGAATATGGGTATGGTTAACAACCCACCTTCAACACACAAAAACATACTAGCCCAAGCAGGGTGCACCAGCACACATAACCCCAGCACTCTGGGAGGCTGAGGCAGAAGGACTGTAAGCTCGAGCTCAGCCTAGGCAATTTGGCCAGATTCTGTCAAAAATTTTTTAAAAGGTTGGGGATGGAGCTCAGTGCAAAGGACCTAGGTTTGATCCCTAGTTCTAGGGGGCTGGAGGGTATGGTAGATATCCTAGCATAGGGGAATGAAGAGTAAGTCATAAAGTATATAGTCCCTGAATTATTTGGTGAAAATAAATTGAGCTGCCCACTAGACCACAGCATGGCATTTTTCTGTACAAGGCCATATGGTAAATATTTTAGGCTTTCTGGACCACAAGTCTGTCACATCTTTTTTTAAATACCTAAAAAATACAAAAATCATTCTTAGCACTGTGTGCCCTACATAAACAGGCCATGAGCTAGATCTGACTTGACCCTGAAGCTGCAGTTTACTGACTCACTGCTACCTCTGGATGTTTATGTGACAAAGAAATAAACTTGTATGTTAGTTAAAGTCTTCTCTAGGTCTAGATAAAAGGTGACTTATGTAATTACAAGGAAAAAAGCATAAAGGCAGTGGGTAGAGAACAAGCATAGAAGTCCTGAGGTGGAAAGGAGCTTGAAATGGGGGCCAGTGATCAACTTACTGTCTCCTATTTCCAAATCTGTTTTGCTTCATCATCAAGCAAAACCAAGTGATATTTTTCTTTTGCCAGGTAGTATAATGTTTTAGGCTTTGTCAGTAAGGGCTACTGAAAAGACAAGGCAAAGAGGGACTGCTTTAAGTTTGTCTTGCTCTTATAGCACACCTACTACTCTTGTGTGTGATTCAGCAGTACCTACCCTCCAAGGAGTTTCCTCTGCAGCTACGCTAGTGGCTTCCTGCTCATTAGCCCTGGCCTGCTGCACTTCAGCCCAAGTGGGCTACAGCCACTATTGTGTTGACAAAATTAAATGAGGTCAAAAATTTTTTGTAGGGCCAACAAGATAGCTCAGCAGACTAAGCACCTGCTCTGGCAAGCACAAGAACCAGGGTTTGATCCCTGGGATGTGCTGAGCCAGCAACTGAGTCCAAGCATGGTGATGTACACCTGTAGTCCTTGCACTGGGGAGGCTGAAAACAAGAGAATCACTATAAGTCCAAGCTGCATAATGAGACCCTATACCAAATACATAAATGGAAAAAAAAAATGTGCTCTGTTGCATTTACTGATCTCTACTGTATGAATATTCTTGCTAATAATTTTGATGCAGCCTTGGGAATAGATGTACAAGACTGGCTCTTGCAAGCTGGTGCTAGCACACCCCTGCAACAGCCCTACTCTGTCCAGTGAGGTCTATAGTTCAGTCTTGGGCTGGGGTGGAAGGGTGGGGGCTTCTAAGCTCTTCTTGAGTATTTTCCCTTGCTCCTACAAGTAATAGCTGTACCCTGTTCCAGTATTTCTGTTCTTTAGTGACTGAATTACCTTCTTTATTATATAACCCTTTTTGACTGGTTAAATTAAGCTTTCCCTGCTTAATTTACTAGTGTGGTTTCCAACTCCTATTTGATCATTTGTAGATGATCCTGTTCAATGACACAGACTAATATGGGTATGAGACACACAGGACCAAATATTTCACAAGAAAATTTGGATATAATGATCACTGTTTGACCAGCTACTCTGTGCCAGGAACAGAACTCTTTTTGGACACAAGGTCTTACTATGCAGCTCAGGATGGCCTAAAACTCAAAGCATTCCTTCTGCCTCAGCCTCCTGAGTGCTGGGATTACAGGTGTGTGCCACTATGCCTGGCTAAAACTCTTCTGAAGTAGGTATTATTATCCTTATTTTATTAGTGGGCAGCTCAGGAAGTTGTTCAAATTTATGCAGGAGAAGCAGCACAATTTGGCTATCATTTATAGCCAAAGGAATCCTAATCAAAACATATAAGGTAATAAAATCTGCAGTAATATGAAGTTTTTCCTAAATCAAGAAAGACACAGGAAAAACCTTAAGGTGCTTATAATTTTTATGGGTGCTTGTTCTAAGTGATTAGACAAAAGTACAAGTCTGTCTGGAGACTGTCTCACCTTTGGTACACTTTGGTATACTTGCTTTGTTCTCATGAATTCTCTGATGTCTAATAAGCTCTGAACTCCATCTGTAAGCTTTCCCACATCCTTTACATATAAAAGGTTTCTCTCCACTGTGAATTCTCAGATGCTGACTTAGATATGAGCTTTGACTAAAGGCCTTCCCACATTCATTACACTCATACGGCTTTTCTCCTGAATGAATCCTCCGATGTTGAACAAGATGAGCACCCCACCTGAAGGCCTTCCCGCATTCATTACATTCATAGGGTTTCTCTCCTGTATGAATTCTCTGATGCTGAATGAGGTTTGAGCTCTGATTGAAAGTTTTTCCACAGTCACTACACTTAAAGGGTTTCTCTCCAGAATGAATTCTCTGGTGGATTACAAGATGTGAATTATAAATGAAAGCTTTCCCACATTCACTGCATTCATGGTCTTTCTTGCCTGTAGGAGTTTTCTTATGGGTGACAACCATCTGTCCGAGACTTTTTTCCTGAGCAGGGGATGGCCTTGGTCTTTTCATTTTGGGATTTCTTTGCTGCTGTTCTAAGGTGCCTTCAACTTCTGAGGTAGCTTCAAATGTTGAGGTGTCAGTGGTAAGGTTTTCCAAGAATATGTGTGATTCCACTTCAGTAATGGGTGGCTGTGACAGTGATTCTTCTTCCTTGAGTTCTGGAAGATCTTCTGCAACAACCGATGGAAAATCTAAGTGTACCTGTTCTGAGTGTATGGAGAAACAACATTTGGATTAGGATTTACATATCTAAGATGAAAAAAACCCTTAAAAGTATTATATATATATTATAATATATATATTATATATATATATGTGTGACAAAGACTGGAAGGATATTTACTTAGATATTATGAATGGTTAGTCTCTTGGTGATGAGATTGGGTAGGGGAGATTGCACAGAGGTTTCTTTTCTTTTTTTCTCTATCTTCATGCTTACATAGTTTTTTAAGTATTCCACAGTACAATTCTTTTTTTTTTTTGTATTTTAGGGAAGGGTTTACAGGGTGTTCGGTGTCTCACTACTAGATCTGACTCATAGCAATCCGCCTGTTTACAGCCTCCGAAGAGCTGGGATTACAGGCACGAACCACCACGCCCAGTCTCAATTGCTGTCTCAGCACACCTCAGGGGTGGGGCCGGCATAACAGGCCCAGAGATCAAACCCCTGCCCTCTGTGCCTGCTTGCAGGCGCTTTAATCTGCTGAGCTATTTATTTGGCCGGCCCTCACAGTAGAATTCTTTAAAAATGTATTTAAAAGACAAAGTAACTTTCAAAGCATAGGCTTCTAAGAATTCACTCCTAAAAAATAATAAAAAGTATTTTCAAGCAACTGGGGAATGGTTAACTGATGTTGGAAAGCAAGGGAAAAGTAAGATCATTAGGATTAGGAAAAGGGATGTTCTAAAGGTGAAACTCCTGGCTCTGTAACCTTCACCCCTTCTCATTTATGTCCCTTCCTTATAAGTCTCCAGACGCTGAAGAGGATCACCATGCACCAGGCTCCTCAGAGAACTCAGCTCCCTGCCATCTATCTGCTGTGCTTTACCTTTCTTTTTGATCTGTTCCTTTAAAAGGAATAACAGAGCCCCCTCCCATCCCCTCCTCCACTGAATACAGCCTTTTGTAGGAGAAGTGAATGTTTAGGAGATACATACAGGTAAGGCGGATGTTTCCATAGTTAATCTGAAGAGTAGGAGGTAAGTACAGACATAAAGGTTTAAGATGGGAGCGAGGGAAGGTGGTAGATAAAGACGATGGATTGTGTTTCTCTCACAGGAGAGCTTCATAAATTTTTTTAAAAACTATGTTTTAGAGAGCATGAGGAAGCTAAAAGGAAAATATTTCAAGGCTGATCTCTAGTTCCAGGCAGAATTATTATGGACTATGTATCAAAAGTAATAGAGATAAAAAAGTTCCAAGTGAATAAACATTTTATGGTCCTTCTTTAGGGCTCCCTAAAACTAAGATACTAGTCAACCTTTATATTCAGAGAACTATCTTATAAGATAAGTTATTCTTTTTGGAGGGGGAGAGGTGGTGGTGGTGTTAGTGACTGAATCTAGGAGCTCTCATATGCTAAACTACTGAGTTACACTTCTAACCCTATGGTAGCTTATTCTTATTTCTAATTTTAGGGTGATGAGACAGACTAACTCACCTAAGTGGTATGAAAAGACCATAGTGATTATAGCAAATACAAGCACCTAATATGTGCCCCTTAAAAGGAACTAGTCAGTACCTTTTATTTTCTTTTCTTCCTCTTCCTCCCCAGAACTCTGTTTCTCACCACTCTCTGGGAAGGGCTGGGTCTCCTGAAATTCACATTTGAACTGGATCTCCTGAGGTTGGAGCTGGATGCCTGCTGCCTGTTCTGGTCCCAGAGGTGCCTTCTCCTCCCATGGCTCTTCCTGTGCAGGTCCACATGCAGGTCCTGGAACCTGCAGGTGATCGGGCACCACTCATTTTATGCGGGACCAACACTTCCAAGGAGACTTTAAGAGAGCCTCCTTGGAGTTAGTACAGGGGAAGGAAGAGGAGTTAAGAGTCTTGTTCTCATTCAAAGGTTGAAGGAAGAAAAGACAAGAGACAGAAACACATATTAACTGTTCTACCATGGTAACTTCCCCTACTGCTGCCCCTCTGTCCAGCCTGAAGGTCACTGATCTGGTTCCCACAACAGATCAAATCCCCCTTCCCACCTGCAGTCCTGGTTCAAGTCCTTTCTTTAAGTCTTCTAGCACAGTCACGGCCTCTTCTCCACTCTTAGGGTGATGTCCCCGCACCCACTGGAGCTCCTCTGGCAGGATGGTCAGGAATTGTTCCAGTACCAATAACTCCAGGATCTGCTCCTTAGTGTGGCTCTCTGGCCTCAGCCATTCACAACAAAGTACCCGTAGTTGGCACAAGGCCTCCCGGGGACCAGGAACTTCCTGGTAGCAGAGCTGTCTAAAGCGCTGGCGGAAGACCTCTTGACTGGTACTGTGGTTCCCTGGTAGCTGAGTTTCATATTCTGAAGACTGCTCCTCTTCCTTTGGCTCCAACATCATCTCTTGTTCCTATGCACGAGCTGTCAGTGACCAGCTTTGCATAAAGTCCACATCAGGTGCAATCTTTTAGGGTCACCCTGTAACAAGAAGAAATCTTTCATCATCTCCCCCCATCCCCATTCATTAAACACATACTTGGCAGCTATAGTCAAACCTTTAACAATACCCTTCACTCCCTCTTTCTACTCCAGTCCTCCCCTGCTCCCTGCTCCACTAATATCACTCCTTTTGAGAAACTTACAATCTGGTGAAGAGAAACGTGACCACTGTGAAGAAGCAAGTGTGAAGCAAAACGCACGTGCACAGATTCCAAGCCCAGGGCTGACTAGCTTTCAGTGTGTGGTGCAGGGCAGGAAGACTCCTTCTAGGTGACCCCGTCACCCCTCCTCAAAATTCTCTGGTAGTGCTAGAGCAAAAGAAAAACACAAATTCTCTGGAATTTGAAGCAGAACCTTGCCATACGGCGGTTATGAGCATGATGTGAGGTGTCTAACAGGGAAGAAGGCAACAATCCTGAGGACATTAAAGCAGCAGTCAGAGGTACTTCTGGCCGAGGACAAAGGAGGCGCGAGGACAAACACAGCCGGTGTTTCAGAGATGCTCTGGCACAGCCAATGTCCGGCAGAACTTGTGTCCAGCCTTGCCAGGTATCCACCCAAAAGCCCAGAGGAGGAGCTGTGGTGCTAACCATACCCCATTCGCACTCTTCACTTTCCCCACTTGGGCCCTAGAGAAGAGAAAAGGCCAGGAGATTTACCCAGTGCCCTCCCCAGCACGTGACGCGGCGCAGGCAGAGGGTAGCGGGCTAGTGGGGACCCCAACCCTTGTCCGCACAATCCTGCGGAGCTGCCTGCGAAGCCATTTCCTAGCAGAACTCCCGCTGTATGCAGTGTCCAACAAATGTAGGAGGGCCAGTGAGATGAATCTCCAGGGGCCGCCGACAAGACTCACCTCACAGGGCCAGAGGATTCCAAGAGTACCGCCGCACCGCGCCACTTCCACCCGCCTCCGCTTCAGCTTCGCGCCTGCGCAGCCAGCAGGACTGCATTTCCCAGAAGTCTCCACGCTATCTGCAGCCATTGGAGGACGCCTCCTAGGGAGGAAGTGTACAGGACTCCTTTGTGCTTGAATTGCAGGCCGCCGGGTTCTTTGGAGGCCCCTGGGAGTTGTAGTTCGTGACTGAGGCCGAGGCCGAATGCCCCTTGGACCAAGTTTGGCGAGGCTTGCTTTTTACGGATTGCACCCTTCTGTGTCCCATAGGCTTAGGCTTAGGGAAATGCTAGCGAAACTCGGTCCTTGGTTATGGTGCCGTTGCAACACTTCTGTGTGATTTTTTTTAGTTAAGTCTTCCCAGAAGTAACCAGAGGGTCACACTGGAGGAAGAAATCCTCTTGAGGAGAAAATGTTCCTTAACCAACCGTCTGCCTTCCCGATAAACAATTCCTGAGATATAGGCGATGCGGAGAAGAAAGAAAATTTTTTAGATCTCATTTTATTGTCGTAGGGAAAAATAGGACTTGTTAGCAGTAATAGGAAATTACTGCTTTCTTAAGAAAGATGCGTCTGATTTTAAGTGGTAGAAAAGGTGACTATTACAAGGACAGAAAAGTATAGTAGGTTGTAAAAATTGACAGGGAAAAAAGTGAGTGTGCTTTGAGAAGAGAGCCCCACAATACCATGCTCCAGATGGTGGTGGCCTAGGAAAGTTGTTTCTTGGAATTTGGTGCATAGGCGTTTAATCCCTACAGCCGAGAGAAAGACGCCTGGCTAGTGCCCCAGTTGACCTTGTTATCATCCACATGGTGCTCGTTTTAGGTAGATGCAGAGTGCAAGAATTTTGGGGAAAAGTAAGGCTTTCCTTCAGATCAGAAGAAGGCCTGTGGTGCCAGGCAATGTGCTTCTGAGAAGGCAGTATGTAAAATGGTGAATGTGAAGCTGAAAGTACAGTGGAGATCCTGGAAGTTTGGAGAAGCCAAGAATGTGGAGCATCTGAGGGAAAACTACCAGGAGAGAGCAGAGGTGGCTCAAAAAAGAAGCCATGCTGGATTTTGATTCTACTTTGGTCTCATCCCTTTGTATCCCCCATGTGTACCTTTTGGAAAAATAATGTTTATCTTGTACCATTGATTTTTTTTTAATTTTTTTTTTTTTTTTTTTTGGTGGAATCAGGGATTGAACTCAGGCCCTTGGGCTTGCCAGGCAAGCACTTATTCTACTGAGCTATCTCCCCTGCTCCTTGTGTCATTGATTATTGAACATATTTAACTTTCTTTTCATTTGTATAGGGGCTTGAAGGTAAGAGTTTGCCTTAAATCTCAGAGGAGACTTTGGATTTAGACTTTTAAGCAATGCTGAATCTGTTAGGACTTTGGCGACACTTGGAGATGAACTAAATATGTTTGGCAAAAAGGGATGTGCATGAATTTTTGGGAGGCCAGAGACAGAACGCTATGGCTTATGTATCTAGATCCGCCCCCCCCCACCCCCAGGCCTCAGGCAGTTATAGTGGGAGCTTTTTCAGAGTTGGCTGGATCAAAAATATGTGATGCTGAGATTAAGGGTGTGTGATTACTAAGTCAGTGCCTGATTGGTTTGGCACTGTCCTTATCCTGGTGGCTTAGATACACCTTAAAAGGGGCAGAAAGATACTGTTAAGTTCCTATGGTTGCTTGCTTTTGCTGTCTTCTGCTTGCCATGAATTGTTTTTCCTCTGTGATGCCTCTCTGCCAACCCACTCTGCTTTGGAGCCAGCTGACTATGGACTGAAATGTGAGTTAAATAAATCTTTTCTCCATTAACTTTGGGTGTTGGGTATTTTGTCTACGCAATGAGAAAAGTAACTAACACAGGTGTATTAATTACTCTTCTCCCATTGCTGGAATAAAAACCCAACACTCAAAATGAGGGAAGGAAAGGTTTATTTAGCGCACAGTTGCTGGAGGTTTCATAGTTTAAAACAGCCTGAATTATGTAGCAAGACCTTGGAGCCTTATTTGCTCAGGAGAGAGGGTCAATGCCTCTGCCCCAAACATCTCCTCTCTACCTGAGGTGGCTTCAATCGTGGAAATTGCTGCCAGGCTCTGCAGGGTTTGGAGGAGAGCCTGGAGCACCTCCTTGTCCAGGATGACCTCTATACCTCAGAGAGACTGCAGGCCTGGTGGGGGCAGTGTGTGCTGTCAGTTTAATGCTTCACACCTCTCTGGCCCCACCCCTGGAGCTCCACCCTGGTACTCTGGCCGGGCCCCTCAAGCCCTTTCTGCCCCATGACCTACATGAGGCTTCGGGGGGGGACAACTAGACACAAACCATAACAACAGGTGTATAATAACAGCTATGCTTCAAAATGCCTTTGTTATCTCTCTCTCTCTTTTTTCTTTTTTATAGGATGCACACCAACAACCGTGGCATTTATTGAACAGTTAGTACACTGTAAACATGGTGGGAATTCCCTGGCATAGTTTGTCTCACCTTGTAATCTTTCAATGGAGCAAGTACTCTTGTTATATCTAATGGTAGATGGGGAAGTGAAGGAACATATAAATTAAGTGATTCCTTTAAAGGTACACCAGTCATAAATAGTCAAATTTGTAGACACAAGTCATATTTTCCTAGTTCTAATGCACAGTACCAGTTCCTATCTCCAGCACTTTAGTCAGGTCTGTTAAGACAGTACATTTCCAAAAGAGCTTGTTTTCTTTTAGAACTACTAAGAATGAGGCTTAGATTGTGTTTCTTGGTTTTATGTTCTTCTGACAATTTGTAGGGAAATCCTGCTCCTCTGCACCCCCCAAAAAAAACTTTGAAATTTTTTTCTTGGCTTTTTGTAGAAGTTGTCAGTGGCGAGTGTTTGGCACTGGATGATTTATATGTCACCTATACTATAGTAATAAAAAAAGAGGAGTTAGATTTTTCCCATAATTTTATTGATAAACAAATAGCAATGAGACAGTTTCAAATCAAACTGGTAGGACAGTTTCAATAATTAACACATTGCATACATTCTTCCTAGTGGTTATTTGCTGTACAAGATGCAGA
>NW_004524674.1:3565361-3569448 GCF_000260255.1 Octodon degus | reverse complement strand
TTTATTTATTTATTTTTCATTTTATGTATTTGGTACATGGTCTCATTACTAGTGATCCTCCTGTTTTAAACCTCTCCAGCACTGGTATTACAGGCGTGTACCTCCATGCCTGGAGTCAATCACTGGCACACCACACACTGGGGGCAGGGCCTGTGTGGCTTGTGGGACCCAGGATGGAACCCTGGTTCCTGCGCTTGCCAAAGCAGGTGCTTAATCTGCTGAGCTATCTCACTGGCCCAAATACAAATATGTATTGCCTAATCCTCTTATGCCCTTTTCTGGGCATAAGAGGATTAGGCAATACATATTTTTTTAAACAAAAAGTGTATTTAATACAGGGTCTACAGGGTCTCACTACACAGATTGGACTCATAAAGATTTACCTGTTTTCAGCCTCCCAAACTCTGGGATTACAGGCACACACCACCACACCCAGTCTCCATCACTGTTTCAGTGCACCCTGGGGGTGGGGCAGGCACAGCACACAGGGATCGGACCCCAGTGCCTGCGTTTGCCTAAGCAGATGCATTAATCTGAGAGTCCTATACATTTTAAAAGCATATTAAAATAAGGCAAAAGAAACAAGGTAAAGTGATTAATATAGATAAAAATAAACAGTGGTAAATTTAAACACTGGTTCATTTGAAAAGAGCATTAAAGTAAGCTTCTTGGAGCATAATTAAGGAAAAGCAAATTAAAAATTGATAATAGGAATGAAAGTGTAAGCATAGAATCAGGAGAAAGTTTAAAAATTAGAGACTAACATTTAGCTTTAAATGTAGCATATTTAAGAACTTAGATTAAATGATTTTCAGTAAAATAAATTACTAAATTTGTGCATATTAGTTGAATGTTTATAAAACAACCATGATGCAGAGGTAGAAGCTCCAAAGAAAATGATAGAGAATTTAGATATTACTTGAGGCACTATTTTCAGTAAAACAACATTTATGAATGAGAATCTTTATAATGTTCAATTAGAAACTAATCACTGTTAATTTGAAATAAATGGATACTTTCCCCAAGCAAAATATAGTTCAACCTGAGTTTTTTCTGCAGTATATACAGCTTATTTTATATTTAGAGAAGCAAGAAAAGCAAGCAGTTGGTTTTCTTGGGAAGTCCATGTCTGGATTGCTTTGGGGTCATTAACAACAGTGTGGCCCATTCCTGGAGAAGTGGGGATTGGGCCAAACATGCTGGAACCTCCCATACCAAACAATCAGAGGTGACTGACAAAGCAAATAGTCACACCCAGAGGGCAACACTGTAAGTAGACATTTATCAAAAGAGATCTTAAGGGGCCGAGGAGATGGCTCAGTAGAATAAGTGCTTCCCTGGCAAGTGCAAGCGCAAGGGTCTAAGTTCAATCCCTGGTTCCGAAAAGAGAGAGAGAGAGAGAGAGAGAGAGAGAGAGAGAGAGGGAGAGAGAGAGAGAGAGAGAGAGAGAGAGAGAGAGAGAGAGAGAGAGAGAGAGCTTAAAGCAAATCTTTACATTCTGAAAGTCTCAACACAAAATAAACAAAAAATAGAAACGAGGAGACAAACAAACAAAATGCTTCCCAAACTCCCAACTCCTACAAAATTAATACATGGAGCATCAAACTGGAGGGAAAAAAACCCTACACACCCGAATTATTAGGGGAAGATAAGCAAGAAGATCAATAGGGCATTGGGCAAGCCTAACCCTAAGTAAAAGAGATATTGGGCCAAATATACAAAATAATAAGCAATTCTACATAAGACATTAATAAAAAGCAATCAGAGCTAAATAAAATGATGCAAATATGAATGCTTAGCATACGAAGGAATTAAGAGTCCATAACAAGCCCAATTCAGGAGATTAAAAATTCTATCAAAAGTATGGGGGCCGGGCAAATAGCTCAGTGGATTAAAGTGCCTGCTTAGGCAGATGCACGGGCTAGGCTTGATCCCCAGCATGCCGTGCCCGTCCCACCCTTGGGGCACACTGAGACAATGATTGAGACCCGATGTGGTGGTGCGCACCTGTAATCCCAGCATTTGGGAGGCTGAAAACAGGAGGATCATTACAAGTCCAATCTGTGTAGTGATACCCTGTAGACCCTGTACACCTTGTATTTAAAAAAAAGTATGGGCCACAGATATGATCACTATGAAGACAGAGTGTCAGAAATAGAAGACGGTTGTTCTCCGTGACCAATTAATGAGATACCTTAAAAAAGAGAGAACATGAACAATTGATTCAAAATTTCATAGATGGCACAAGGAATATTAAAATTAATTGGAATTGATGAAAAATAAGAAGACAACACAAATAGAATAAAAACCTATTTACTAGAATGATAGAAGAAAACTTTATAAACAAGGAAAAAGAACTTAATGTACAAATAAGTGAGACATAAGAACTCCAAATAGACATGACAGAAAAAGACCTCTCTATGACATAATCAAAATCTCAGAAATCCAACTAAAATACAGAATCTTAAAGCTTTTAGAGAAAAGCAGTGAATCATTTACAAAGGTAAATGGTTAAAAGTAAATTAGAATTAGAGCAGACTTCTCAACACAAATCTTAAAGGTCAGAAGTTCTTGGACTAAAGGGTTTCAGGTCCTTAAAGACAACAATTTCTCACCCAGACTGATATATTTTGCAAAGCTGTCTTTCAAAATTGATTGACAAATAAGGTATTTTCATGATAAAGAGCACTGAACTAAGCAACTGCACTGAAGATAGCAATGTGTAATACTAGGGTCATGCTTAGAATGCCTGTCATTCTGGTCTTTTAAATAGTACTGCTTGTCATGTCATACCAATTACTGCTATACTATCTCTCAAGTAAATGTTCAAAAAAAAAAAGAGTAATAAATGAAAACAACAGACAAGAAAAAAATGTCATAGGACTGTCCTGCTACAATGCCATATATTGTTAGATTTCTAAATTTCTGTGTAAAAATATGTAATTGTTTATTCCTATTTTTAAAAATATTTTCTGTTTTAAAAATTTTTTTCTTCACATTCTGTAGGGATTTAAAGTTTAACTTATCAATACTTGATGGAGAAATACCTGTTCCATGTTATGTCTAAGATGTTGGATATTCAGACAGATAGTGAGATTAAGCTCAACTGCCTATATTATAGGGTAATAATATCATTAAGCTTCTCTTACGGAGGGTTAACAACTTAAGTTTGCAGACCAAAAACTAGAGAAAAAGAAGGGCTGCAAGGACAACCAACATTTTGGTCCTAGCCTTTCAAGATCAGTGAGGACTCAGGACATAAGAGAACCTATACTGTAACATCCTGTAACTCAGTTGTGTCCCAAATTTACTGATCAAGGAGATTATGGGTCCACAGAGGATGATCGATGATGTAGAGTGTGCTTAAGGAGAGTCACATGGAGAGAAAGCATTCTCTCAGGCTTTCACAGAGAGCAAATTGGTCAAGCAATGGCCATGACTCATTCACATGGTTGACACTGACAAAGAATCTACAAACTGTGGTACAGGGTTTCAGGATAAATCCTGATGGGATTTGACTGACCTTGTGAGATACAAAAGTTACATTGTTAAATAGGTCTTGCTTTATCTTGGTCTTAACCATCTAACAGAAAAGTATAAAAGTGAGGTATAAAAGGTAAAGCTATATTAATGTTGAGCTATAGAAGTCTCAAGGCAACAACTTCTGACATTGCCAGTTCTATGGATAGCCCACTACTATTATGGACTACTGGACTATATTGGATTATTTTGCTGAATTCATGCACCTACAATATTTAAATGCAATGAAATACCCATCTCTGGCAAAACTAAACAAAAAAGAAAAGGGATACAAATGAAGGACCATTTTGTATCTGTATATACAAAATAGTTAGGATAGATATACAGCTACCTTCTCTTAATTCAATGAGAAGAAATATTTGTACTAATAGTGATTAGACAGGATATCATGTCTACATCTTTTTTTTTTTTTCAGAACCAGGGATTGAACTCACGCCCTTGTACTTGTCAGGCAAGTGCTTATTCTACTGAGCCATCTCCCTGGCCCCATTGTCTGCTTCTTGTACTATGAAAATCACTACGAAAAAAAAAAAAATCAAAAAAAAAA
>NW_004524674.1:3562353-3563601 GCF_000260255.1 Octodon degus | reverse complement strand
GGAACCGGGGTTTGAACTCAGGCCCTTGCGCTTACCAGGGAAGCACTTATTCCACTGAGCCATCTCCCCGGCCCTAATCTATCACTTTTGAAAGACAGTTTTGCAGGGTATATTAGTCTGGATTGAAAGTTGTTTTCTTTTACAGAAATTATGCAAATGCACAAAAGCTAAACAGTGTACTGTTAAACAATAGATTACAGAAGAAATCAAGGAAGACATAGTTTCTAGAAGTAAGTGATAATGCTAGTACAGCATGCCAAAACCCGTGGGACACATCCAAGGGAACAAGGGCAATGAGGAGGGGACGGGGAAGTAAGTTGAACAAAGATATGCCATGTACAGAAAGGCACATCCAGAAGGTCTATTATTTTAAAGATTATATGCTACAATGTGAGTTATGATTAATAATATCCTCAAGAATGAATGAGATAGGGGAATCAGAAGAGGAGGGAGAGAGGGACAAGGAAAGGAAAAAGGATTTAAAAAATAACCAAGCTGTAGCATGTACATGTAATCACTTCCCAAGATGATAATAAGCCTCATAAACTGTAGATATGTACTAATAAAATAAAAAAATTAACAAACAAAACAGAACTTACAGGCACAAAGAAAGAAGTCCTAAGAGGGAAGTTTAAACTGTGAAATTTTAAAATAAACAATTGTATACTGAAAACATGAATTAAAGGGCAAACAAACAACAACAACAAAAGTGTAGTCTAGTACAGATTGCCCATAACTACCAGGATTCCATCTGGTTACTACTCTTTGGAACTGGTGTAGTGAAAAGGCCTAGTCTGTGTGGATGGGTGATTCTAGCAGCAACACAGAATACAAATCACTTGTTATATATGGAACTCTATTTGTAGCTATTCAACAATCTTTCACTGCTTTGTATAAACACATTAGTTTAATACCAGTGTCTTTAAACCAGGATTTCTTGAAATATATACAAATGTAAAATCATAAGAGTTACAGAAGTGCATTATCCTCAAACTGGACTTTGTATTCTCCACTCCCAAGTGAAGATTAGGCAAAGATACCTCTTGTTTTCCCAATTTCTTCTTCTTAGTAACTCATTATAGTATCATTTGCTATTTAAATCACTTATACATCTATGGTGGAGAAAAAAATTGGCCAAATATAAGTACATATGACAATATTCTCAGTTTTTTTAAAAAGTAAAAGAATATTTAGATATTAAAGATATTATATGAAACAGAGGATAAGGCCACACATATTTATTTATTT
>NW_004524674.1:3558669-3560588 GCF_000260255.1 Octodon degus | reverse complement strand
ACGGGCCTGCCTGTGAGGGCCCAGGCCTGGTATACCCCCCTCCTCTACACTCATGCCCCAGTCAGACCCTTGGTGGCCTGTGTAGATAGCAAAGGGCAAGAAATCCCATTTGAGATCAAGTTATAAAGCCAGTTTCCAAGAGGGAGGAGCTGTGGTACACTGTCAGAGAAAATACTAAAGATCAGAGTCAGTGGCACATCCCACAGTTTGGGCTGGAAAAGGAAGGGGTGAGAGAACCAAAGTCACAGGGTCAGTCTCATGGAGCCAGGCAAGGAAGAAATCCAGGGTATAGGCTGACAAGCCACTATACAGCCTCTGCAGGGAAAAAGCAAAGGTAAAGGTGGCAGGACAGATGGATGACAGCTGGGGAAGCCTGATAGAGTGTTCATGGCCCAAAGGCCTGCACCTGTAGGCTCAGTTGCTCATCCTTTTTCCCCCATGGGATCTGGAGCTAGTCGGGACCCTTGCGTAGTGATCGGAAGAAGTCCCTCAATGTCTTCTCCACGTTGGGCAAAGCATATGCCTGAGCTGCATAGATGCCAGTGCAGGTACCCATGGCAAATCCCAATACTGCTGAAGCCCTCAGTTTGGCCACCACATAGCTGGCCAGGAATCCCTTGAGAAATGGGGAGGACAAGAGTGAGCCATCCTGGCCTACACCAGTGTTGACTTCATCTTCCACTCGTTGCTGCAGGCGCTCCAGCTGGTTCTTGAGAAATGCCAGGTCCTTAAGCTTGGGCAGAGAATCCTTGTCATCCGCCATCTTCCCCGCCGAACTCCCACACATATTTATTTAAAAATGAAATCTTTTATTTTTTTAAAGAGAGTACAAGTTAGAATGAAAACAGAAAAAATTAGACTGGGTATGGTGGTGTGCGCCTGTAATCCCGGCACTTGGGAGGCTGAAAACAGGAGGATCACTACAAGTCCAATCTGTGTAGTGAGACACTGTAGACCCTGTACTAACTACATTAAACAATTAAAGAAAAACAGAAAAAATTACAAGTGACACAGAATTTCACTTAACAAAATAATATGAATTTCACAGTATTTGTTGCAATACATAGTGTTATCTTCCAATCAGTTATTCATATGATCAGATATATGTATGTAAAATTGGAAGAAGAAAGAAAAAAAGGAAGAAATGTATAAGAAATTAAGAAGAGAAAATGTACAAACAATTGAAAAAGGGAGACAAAACAAATTAAGTATTATCTGTTCCTTTCCATAGACCAGCAGAAGTGCTGGGGAGATAGCTCAGTGGCATAAATGCCCGCCTGGCAAGCACAAGGTCCAGAGTTCGATCCTTAGTAAAAAAAAAAATAAAAAAATAGATCAGCAGAAATACACAGCACATTTGTCCAAACCATCCTGCTTACATACATAGTTAAATCTCTTTATGTGTCTTGAAAGCAAACTAAAGCTTACTGGCTTGAATTTAAAACATTATTATATAGTAGCAGACACTTATTTTCAGAGGTTGAATTGGTTTATGTCTGGTTGCCTGGAAACCTGTTGGGTGAATCACACTGTCTCACCAGTCCTGGAAGACTTCATGCTAGCCTCAATACTAATTTTGAGTGCCTGATTCTCAATATATCTTTCAGGCAGAACTTGACACTGAGCTATGTCAACTTACATTGGATTGCAGGCAGGCAGAATTTTTCATATTTCAGGCAGTCCATGATGGTTGTGATCCATGTATCGGCTCTCTGATGACACATCAGAAAAATGTATAAACGATATTTCCATACTGTGCTGGGGCGATAGCTTGGTGGTCTAAGCACCTGCATGGGCAAGTGCAAAGACCTGGGGTCAATCCCTGGAACTGCATTCCGTGCCAGCCCTGAAACCAGGCATAGTGGTGCATACCCATAATCCCAGCACTGGGGAGGCTGAGACAGGAGGATCACTAGTCT
>NW_004524674.1:3556302-3557879 GCF_000260255.1 Octodon degus | reverse complement strand
AGCACCAGTCCTCTCCAGTTCTCCTTTTTATGTTGTTGGCAACAATCCATAGGTGGCCCTCCCACTCCCACCCCAAGCACCATGCTAGTCCAGTTCAGCTGGGTATTACAAGTTGACCACCAGCTGTCAGTCCACCACAGGAAGGAATTAGTGTGCTTCTGTTTGTATGCAGGATAGTTGTACTGTGTTAGGCCTAATTATGAACTTGTATCTGGAGAGTAAACATAGTCTAAGGAAATGCATCTGGTTGTCAAGTTGACAAAGAGTAGAATGTGATAGTTAATTGTGGTGTCAACTTGAGTAAGAACTCCAGGGTATAGATGAACCTTTTGCATACTTCTACACTCAACTCTGCAGGCAGCCATCACAAGCCTGCCTTATAAAGCCTTATCTATAATGTATTGAATTATTTTATATGCAATCTATTCCTCTTGTGAACTCTAACTGATACATGCAGTCAGGCATCAGTATGTAATCTGGTGGAAAGGAAAGGCTTCTATTTCAGATCCCTTGGTTTGAACAGAACCAAGGACAAGATGTTCATATGGGTATTCATCTTCAGCAAGTCTTGAAATTCCTCAAGACTGAGGATTACAGCATCCGCCCCAAGTGAATGGCCATGACTTCTATAGCCCCAGTGCCTGAGCCCAGCTCTAGCACTGACTACCAGCTCAGTGAGTGTGTCCTATGACCCCAAAACACAGTTATCTTCAGGTATTTAGAAAGGAAAAATGGCAGCATCCCAGGGAATACACCCCAAGCCATCGGAGCAATACGCTGGGGTGGTAGCATTGTGTTCTCGCATTTCTCAAAAACTTTCATAAAACTACGAGATCCATGGGCCAGCCAGATAGCTCATCAGACTAAAGTGCCTGCTTAGGCAGTCATGGGACCACAGTTTGATCCCCAGTGTGCCGTGCAGCCCTATCCCGGGGCATGCTGAGACAGCCACTAAGACTGGGCGTTGTGGCACGCACCCTAATCCCAGCATCTGGAAGGCTGAACACAGGAGGATCACTATGAGTCCAGTCTGTGTAGTGTGACCCTGTAGACCCCGTGCTAAAAATACATTTAAAAAACCCAAAAAAACTATCGGATCTTCCAGTAAAGACATAAGATGTGATGCTGTTGTTGCACTGCCACCTCAAGTTTAGTCTTGAGGCAGAGTAGTACTCTATCATATGTAGCACCACATGTGCTTCACCCATTCATCTGTTGATGGACCTACTGGCCACTTCCAAGATTTACCTATTAGGAATTGTGCTGTTATAAACATGGGTATGTATGTGTCACTGAAATGTGACATATTTAGCTCTTTCAGGAAGATACCTAGGAGAGGAGTAACTGTGTCATATTAAATTTCTGTTTTTAGTTTTGGTGAAGAATCTCCATATGGATTGTATGGAGATTTCCATAGTGATTGTACTAGTTTATACCCTCACCAACAATGTATAGGGGTTCTTCTTTCTCCCTTCAGCCTCACAAGCATTTGTTATTATTTAATGTCTTGATGTTGGCCATTCTTTGTGGAATAAGATGGAATCTCAGTAGGTTTTCCTGTTTTGTTTTTTGTTTTT
>NW_004524674.1:3554357-3555533 GCF_000260255.1 Octodon degus | reverse complement strand
GGGGATCAAACTCAGGACCTTGTGCTTTCCAGGCAGGCACTTATTCCACTAAGCTACATCCCTGGCCCAATAATACACATTTAAAGGAACAAGATGAAAGGTATTCAACTGTGGTTGTTATACTGCACATTGCTGTCCTCAGTATTGTTTCTCAGATTACAGATATTAGCATATAGAGTTAGTCAAAGTAAAAATTTTAAACATTAACTATTACTTTCAAAAAACTGGTAGAAATTAGTGGTACAATCAGCCATCCTGTGTATATACTTACATGATTTCCCCTCCATCCTTTTTTTCCTGTCTTTTCTCCTTTCCCTCATCTCCATTGTTTATTTCTTACATTCAGGTATGGTGTTTTTTCTTAAAAAATATTTTCAATGTTGCATGTTTGCAAGGTATAATGACTATATTCATAATGGAGAGTTGGTACTTGCACATTTTGTGGTGCTGGGAACCGAATCCAGAGCTTTACACAGGCAGGCAAGTGTTTTACTATTGAGGTAGCTATTGTGTTTACTTGTTCAAAGATGTGGTTCAAATTCTGAATTTTTTGTGGATTTTTCTGTCTATTTGATCTATTTGTGACAGGGAATATTTGAGATCTCCCACTATAATTGTGTTAACGCTTAGCTGATCTTTTTAGTCTTGTAGTATTTATTTTATGAAGTTGGGTGTGCCTGAGTTTGGTGTACATATCTTAGAAATTGTTATCTCTTCCTGTTGGATTATTCCCTCTTCCAATATGACCTTCTTTACCTTTTCTGATGAGTTTTGGCTTGAAGTCCGCTTATCTAAAGCTAGGATAGCTACTTGTTGTTTTGGGGTTTCTGTTGCACAGAATATTGCTTTCTACATTTGATTTTTAGTTATGAGTTTCTATTTGGGTTAAGTGTGTTTCTTATAGATAGCATACTATTGGATTTTTGTTTATTGCCAATATTTGCCTTTTGACAGGGGAGTTGGGAACATTTACTTTGAGAGTTACTAATAGGTGTTGACTTATTCCTGTCATTGCATAAGTTTCCTGTTTCTGATTCATTTATTTCCCTCTGCTTACCTGCTCACTTTGTTTGGTATACTAATTCTACTATGTTAATTCTTTTCTGATCATGGCTATTTAGAGTTCTATATGCCTCAATTAATCTGTATGTTAAATTCTTTCCCCATATATTTTTT
>NW_004524674.1:3550157-3553027 GCF_000260255.1 Octodon degus | reverse complement strand
TCTCTCTCTCTCAATCTCTGCATAATGGAGTTTGTGGATTGATAGCGGAAGCTTTGTTGCTAGCATGGAGACCTCTTTATTTCATGCCTACTTTTCAGAGATGCACTCAAGGCATGATTACCATAGGCCTTTTCATTCCTAAATCCAGCTACATCCATTAATTTGAGAGGGGAGGCTGCAGTGAAATTGCTTCAGTACCCTGTTCTCTGAGAATGGACTGCAGAGTTTCATCTTTTAAATTATTTATTTGTTTATTTATTTATTTGGCACAGGGCCTTGCTATACAGTTCCTCCTCAAAATGATCCTCCTGTCTCAGCCTCTGCAGCGTGTGTGCTACCATGCCTCATTTTGGTGACACGCTCAGTGCGAAGCTGTCACGGCACAGGGGATTTGAACCTGGATCCTTGCACTTGCCAGGCAGGTGCTTAGACCACCAAACTATCTCCCTGGCCCTGCAGTATTCCTAATGACACAAAAGAAACCAGATATTGTCATTAAAAAAAACTGTAAAGTTTTCCTTCTTTGAGTATATTCATAGGGTTTTTCTCTACAGTATAGTTTTTGAAGCTGAATAGAGAGGAAACTCTGCCTAAGGACTTTTCCACATTCTTTCTTTTTCTTTCTTTGTTTCTTTGTTTCTTTCTTTCTTCTTTCTTTCTTTTGTTGCACGTATTTGTTTGTTGCAGGGTCTCACTACACAGCTGGGACCCTTGGTGATCCTCCTGCTTTCAGCCTTCCCAGCACTGGGATTACAGGTGTGCGCCACCACGCCAGACGCTGGCAGGCTCAGCCTGCCCTGGGAGCGGGGCTGGTGCAGCATGTGGCGCTGGGGATTGAACCACGATCCCTGCACTTCCCTAAGTTTGCCTAAGCGGGTGCTTTAGTCCACTGAGCTGTTTCACCAGCCTCACATTCACTTCATTTATGTGCTTTCTCCCCAGTGTGGATTTCATGGTGGGTGACAAGTTGTGATGTCCGAATGCTTTTCCACAGTCATTGCTTTCACGAAGTGTTCTCCACTGGGAATTCAGGGATGTGTAAGAGCTGAGTTTTGACTAATTTTTCCATATTACTACATGCATATGGCTTCCTTCAGCCATGAATCCTCTGGTGAAGGACAAAGTTTCTCACTATCCCTGAAAGCTTTTACACGTTGATTATGTTGACAGGGATTCTCCTCAGTATGAATTTGCTGATGTCAAATGAGATTTCAGCTCTGATTGAAACCTTTTGCATAGCTACTACAAATGGGAGGTTTCCTTCCTATGTGAATTTTTAGGTGTACAACTGGGCTTGAACTCCTGTTGAAAAGCTTTACATAGTTGTTGTACTTGGAGATTCTCTTTACGATATAGATTTGTGGCCATTGAGCAAGTCCCATGCTCTATTTGGAGCCCTGGCTACATGCCATTTAAGTTTTATATGTTTAATATAAATATCAAAACATAGTGGCTGATATTAGCCACATATAAAAATAAACTTGAACTTCTTAAATCCAATCAAGCTTAACAGGGTCAGATTTAGAGGGAATAGGAATAGGATTATAATCAGGATAGGGAACCTAGTCGACTGTATGGGCCCTCAGTGGAGAAACATGAAGCTGCAGTCCAGAAAAAGTGAAGTCAGTGAGTAAAACTAGCCCTGAATCAGGGAGAAGCTGCTTGACCCTACTGATGGGTGTATTCTGACCTTTGGAAGACACTTCTTTCTAAGACTAGATCTACCAAAAGATGGAGCTAAAGGACACTTGCAGTAATATCACTCTGATAACTTCTGTGCTTTGTTTTCAAGTTCACCAAACAAATTAGTTTTGTCAAAAGATTTTTCTGGAGAAAAAAAAAATTTATAGTCCACTCAGTTTCTGATCCACTTGTCAGTAATACTTCCTGTTTCTTTTACATTCTTTTATTTTCTTTCTTTTTTTTTTTTGTGATTTCTTTTGAGACAAGGTCTCAGTATTTTTGGGGTGAACTTTTGTCCTTTTGAGACAGGGTCTTGCTATGCAGTTCAGGCTGGCCTTGAACTTGGTTTGTAGCCCAAGCTGGTCTCAAACTCTCAATGATCTTCCTATCTCAGCCTCTCCAGTTCTGGGATCACAGGTTTGTGCCATCATGCCCGGCTTATAAACGTGTGTGTGTGTGTGTGTGTGTGTGTGTGTGTGTGTTTGTGTTTAGAATAGGGCCTACAGGGTCTCATTACATAGATTGGACTCGTAGTGATCTTCCTGTGTTCAACTTCCCAAGTGCTGGGTTTATAGGTATGCAGCACCATTTCCAGTCTCCATCGCTGTCTCAGTGTACCCTGGGGGCGGGGCTGGCTCTGCACTTTGGGGACTGAACCCCATCCACTGTGCTGTCTAAGCAGGCACTTTAGTCCACTGAGCTATCTGGCTGCCCCCTGTAAACATTTTTTAAACATTTTTTTTTTTTTCTAGTACTGAGGGTTGAATCTAGGATCTCCATACTAAGCTACATCCCCAAACCTTTTATTTACTTTTTTCTTTTTCAAATCTTGAAACAAGTTCTCATAAACTTATGGTCTTCCTGCCTCAGATTTCCAGGATCATAGGCATGTGACAGTGTGGCCAGACAATGAAAATAATGTTTTAAAACATAGAATGAATAGGAATAAAACAGAACACTTTTTGCTTAAAAAGTTGGAAACGCAATCAATACCTGCAGGCTCCTTTGATGATCCTGTTTATCTGTAGAAATATCAGCATTGCAGACTGGTGAAGGAGTTAGAAATAGACTGAGCGTGGTGGCGCATGCCTGTAATCTCAGCATTTGGGAATCTAACACAGAGGTGCTGTGAGTTTGGGGTCAGCCTGGGCTACAAAGTGAGTTCAAGGTCAGCCTGAATTGCATAG
>NW_004524674.1:3541768-3548022 GCF_000260255.1 Octodon degus | reverse complement strand
AACCTAACAGATAGTTTCACTTAAAAAGATTTGTTTACATGAGATTACTAAAAAGCTGGGCTTCTGAAGCAGGTGATGGGGTGGGCAGGCTTCTGAACCTCCTGTACCACACATGCACAAGCAGCCGGCTTTCTCTCTGAGGCATCCCACTGCTGTGCAGCATGCCCCTCTCGGGAGAGGACCACTCCAGACACTTTAAACTTAACAGGTCAGATTTTTCTTTTTCTATTTGGTGCAGGGTTTCACTCCTCAGCTCGGACTCATGGTGAGCCTCCTGTTTTCAGCCTCCCCAGCTCTGGAATTACAGGTGTGCGCCACCATGCCAGGTCTCTGTGGCCACTTAGTGTGCCCGGGGATTGGGCTGGTGCCATATGTGGTGCTGGGGAGCGAACCCCAGTTTTCTCATGCCATCCACAAGACAACCATTCTATCTTATGCATTTTATATTTTTGCTCATAAATACTTTGTATTTTATTTGAAAAATAGTTGACCTATCAATGTCCCTTTTAAACTTCAAGAGGGTTTTTTTTTTTTTTTTTGGTCTTGTCATTTCAACCTTACAAACTCACAATTACCTTCATGAGGTAAATTATTTTATCACTATTCTATTAATGAGGAAAACAAGGATGGGGGTTCCTTTCCTCCAGGTCCTCTATGTCTGGCACTTCTACTGGGTTCAAACCCGTGTTTGACTGCTTCTAAACTCTGAGGTTTTTTCTATACCAGATTCCCTTACTGAAGCAGTTTATCAATCTGAAGGTTTCTGTCAGACCCTGGATTCCTTTTGAGATACACTGCTTCTGTCCGTCTCACACTACAGTGCTTGTTTAAATGGCCCCAAAGAACCAGCATGCTACCATGTATCCTCGGGCAGTTTCTCAGCTTGGTGTTCTTAACACTTGGAGCAAGATAATTATTTGTCAGTGGATGGCTGGGTACTATAACATATTAGCAACATCTCTGGTCCTCAGAGGCCAGTAGTTTCCTTTCAGTTGTGAAAAACAAAATGTTTCTACACATTGCTAAATATCCCTTGGGACTTGATACATGTTAGCACCTGCTCTACTGCTGTGCTACACCTTGAGCTCTCAACTCATTCATATTATTGTTTTGTTTTATTTCAATTAGTGGATTATTATAGTTATAATTGTAAATGTGCATGAACAGTTGTTAAGGAAGGAAAAAGGGAATTATGTATAAACTGTAACTAGAGAGAAAAATTTGTTCTACAGAAATTTAATTGCCTTCAAGTACTTAAAGCAAATTTATACATGTCAGTGGAATAGGTAGTCAAGATTGAAATGGCTCTTTCTGTGAATTTTTTTTTCCCCTGGAACCGGGGATTGGACTCAGGCCCTTGCGCTTGCCAGGGAAGCGCTTATTCCATTGAGCCATCTCCCGGCCCAAAAAATTATTTTGTTTATTTTTATTTTTTTGAAACAGAGTTTTGCTATGTAGTTCAGGCTTGAACTATGTAGCCCAGGCTGACCTCAAATTTGCAGTGATCCTCCTGCCTCAGCCTCCTGAGTGCTGGGATTACAGGAATGCACCACCACACCCAGGGCCACATTGATATTCTTCCCTAAAATATTCTCAAGTCATTATGTCACTGGGCCCATACTCCACTGTTAGCTCTGTGGTGGAAAAAGGCTGTTATGTATAAAAGCTTTTATGTTTTCCACTTGATTACACTTGCTTCCCCCCCTCCCCCCATAGAACTAAGGCTGGCAAGATAACTCAGTGGACTAAGTGCCTGCTTTGACAAGCACAGGAACTGGGTTTGATCCCCAGTCCACATGCCACACAGGCCCCTTCCCAGGGCATGCTGAACCAGCGACAGAGCCCAGGCCTGGTGGCACACACCTGTACTCCTAGCACTGGGGAGGCTGAAAACAGGAGGATCATTATGGGTCTGATCTGCTTAATGAGACCCTGTATCAAATACACAAATGAAAAGGAAAAAAAAAAAAAAACCCACGAAACACAAACTTTTCCAATATTTTCTTCCTTCTAATATTTTTTTCCCAACAAGAAAGATTCTCTGAAAAAAAAAAAAAGATCCTCTGTGGTACAGTAATAAAATGTGATCTTGAGAGCCAGCGAGATATCTCAGCTGACTAAGCACCTACTTAGGCAAGCACAGGAACTGGGGTTTGATTCCTGGCACCACATGCAGCGCCAGCTCAGCCCTCGGGGCATGCTGAGCTGGCCACTGAGATCAGGTATTGTGGCGGCGCAGACATGTAATCCCAGCCCTGCGGAAGCTGAAAACAGGAGGATCACCAACAATCAAAGCTGCACAGTGAAACCCTGTATCAAATACATATTTATTTATTTATTTATTTATTTATTTATTTATTTTTGCAGAACTGGGAATTGAACTCAGGCCCTTGTGCTTGCCAGGGAAGCGCTTATTCTACTGAGCCATATCCCCAGCCCCGCTCAAATACATTTTTAAAAATGTGATCTCTGGGTCTGGGGAGATAGCTCAGTAGAATAAGCACTTACCTGGCAAGCACAAGGGCCTGAATTCAATCCCTGGTTCTGGAAAAAAAAATGTGATCTCTATCAGGCTTTCCTTACATTCATTAGGTTTTTGCTACCTGTTAGAGTTAAGTACTGCTTGAAGACTCTTTTATTTTCCAAATTTCTTTTAGTGTGGAGTTTCTCAATGTTTCAGAAAAGCTGTGTATCCACTGAAGGCCTTCCCAAGGTGGCTACACACAAAGGGTTTCTCTCCACTGTAGCTTCTCTGATGACTAATAAGATGTGATTTCTGACTAATGGCCTTCCCACATTCAGGGCACTGGTAGGGTTTCTCTCCAATATGAACACAATGGTGTTTAGTAAGAGCTGAGCTGCCCCTAAAAGATTTTCTACATTTATTGCATACATAAGGTTTTTCTCTACTTTGGACTCCCTGATGTCTCATTGGGTCTAAAGTCTGGTTGATAGTTTTCCTACATTCTTTATACTGATATGGTTTTTCTCCTTTAGGAGTCATCTGATATATTACAAGGTTGAACCTATTTTGGAAGTTTTCCTTGCAGAAAACAGACCAAACATGGAAAGAAATGGCACCAAGAAGGTTTGTTGGAAGTTCACTATGCTGATAATAAACTGGGCTTGACTGGGATCTGTCCTAAAGAGTCAGAGACCAGCCTGGAAGGGTTTTTGGGGCTTTTACATGAAAGCAAGCAGGGAAGTACAAAGGCAGATTTGGCACATAGTGATTGGAGGGTTAGTGACATATGTAAGCTTCCCTCCACTATGGATTCTCTGGTGTAGGACAAGATTTGAGCTTCCCTTAAAGGCCTTGCCATACTTTACATGCATAAGGACTCTCACTACTGTGAATTCTCTTATATCTAACTAAAGTAGAGCTCTGTTTGAAATTTTTTCCACATTCATGACATATGTGAAGTTTCCTTCCTGTAAGAATTGTCTGATGTATGGTAAGATTTGGACTTTGATTAAAGTTTTTTTCCACATTCATTGCACATATGTGGTTTCTTTCCTGCACGAATTCTCTGATGTATAATTAGATTTGAGCTCTGGTTAAAGATTTTTCCACATTACTTACATTTCTAGGTCTTATTTATGTTATAAACATCTTCAATCCTGACTTCTATTTAAAGCTTTGGGTACAAACCTCATATCTAGGGGATCTTTCTCCTGCAGAAAATATTTTTTCTACTTCATGACATCTGGGCCTCTTGCCTCCTTAACAGCCTTCTTAGGGATGAGATTCACTTCTTGATACCATTCTTTTGGGCAAGGAGATGTCTCACTGCATCCTCTAAGGAGTTTATCCAATTCCTCAATATTCTGTCCTCAGGATCACTGATTTCAAACTAACTAGTGTTCCTGGGAGATCTGCTATTAGAGATTTTTTTTTTTTTTTTTTTTTTTTTTTTTTTTGGTGTAGCCCTCACTGAATCATTTTCTTTAACAATTTCCATCCTGACTTCCATTCTTTCATCTTTTTCCTGATCTCATAACCTGAAACAATAAGCATATTATGTCATAATTCTCAAAATCTGTCTATATTCAGGCTGCCCCCTGAACTCACTATGTAGTCCAGGCGGCCTCAAACTTGTGGCAATCCTTCTGCCTTCTAGATAAGAGGCTATGATTTCCCAGGACATAAAAGGTCACACAGCAGAGCTGAAGCACCAACCCCAAGACATTAGATACCCCCTCAGTTGTTACACAGATGATTCTTTCCACATATCCTTCTCTCTGCACATTGCAGAACTGATTTCAAGCCTCCTACTAACCCAGCTCACAGCATTCACCTACTTCCCACCATTCTCACAGTCGCTCATCCCCAAGCCACTCCCTTCTTCACAAATCAATAAAACCTACAAATGAATAAAACTTGGATTTAGCTCTGGGTCAAGGCCTTTGTTCTGGTTAACCATCTTACTAGCTGGACTTAGGATCCCCTTGGCTCCCCACAACTACAAATATGCCTTTGAGCCTTTATTCTCACCATGGGTTGCACTGAACATGATAGACTGGAATTAACTAGCTAGGATTCCAACAACTTTTCCATGGAATTACAAATATAAACTTCTCAGACTGCAATGAGGACCAAGATGAGCTCGCTATACATAGGAAGTAACCCACTAGGATAAGTAATATGAAGGTTCCTAAAAGTTGATCTGATGGTAGTCACACCAATAAATAAGTAAAATAAAAATAAATAAGAATACAACGGCACACTGGGACTAGGAAGAGACTCTACTCTTGTCCTATGGCCATGCATTGTGTCTCCAGCATCCTTTATTGACAAAATCTAAATCTTGTACCAGTTGGCAAAGAAGAAATGTTTATAGGGTAGAATGGAAAGGCAGATTAGGATATAGCCACATCCAGACACTGCTCTTAAGGGACTGGAATAATTCTTGTGGCCAGTTGGCTCCTAGACCTTTCTGCTGTGGCAGTTATCCATAACTCCAATATTTCTTTGTCACAAGTCTTTCCAGTTTTAGCTATAAGGAAGTGGAGGGGCTGGAGAGATGGCTCAGTGGTCTAAAGCACCTACTTGGAACAAGCTTGGCAAAGCACAGGGACCTCGGTTCAATCCTCCAGCACCACATGCCAGCCAGCCCCGCCCCCTGGTGGGCTGAGCTGGCCAAACACACACACACTCACACACACACACACACACACACACACACACACACTAAATGTTAAAATAAATAAATAAAAAAAAAAAGAAGTGGAGTGACTAGTGGTTTTGAGGGACAAATTTTATTTTTGTTTCAAGAGACAAAATCTGTCTCTATTAAGGCTGCCCCCTAAACTCACTATGTAGTCCACGCTGGACTCAAACTTGTGGCAATCCTCCTGCCTTAGTCTCCTGAGTGCTGGGATTACAGGTGTGTGCCACGACACCTGGCTTTAGCTAAGGAATTTAAAGATTCTTGCTAAGCTTTTATAGCTTCCACTGTAGCTTTCTAGCCTCAATGAACCATAAATGTAATCAGTTACAGATGGACAGGTCAGCTACAGTGATTAGAGCCCCCTTTATATAGCTAGCCTTTATCACTACAGTGCTTTTTATACATCTTTTGGTTATACTTTTTCTGCTGGGTCCTTAAGATATTTTAAGGTAATTTTTATTAATAAGAATATTAATAGACAAGTTAAATTTATTCATATACTCATTATTTAAATTAATGGTATAGTTTTTGTCTATGGTTGACTATTGACTGATACACATACCGAATATTATCATTTTATTTTTTATTTTTTTCCAAATATTATCATTTTAGATTAGAACAAAGAAAAGATGATATATGCTAGATATCAACTGTGCTATAAACCTGTAATCTCAACTACTCAGGAAGCTGAAGCAAGAGTACAGATTAGGAAGGCAATAGTAAGATTTTGTCTCAAAATAAAATTGAATTACAGGACTGGTGGTATAGCTGAGGGATAGAATGATTGCCTAACATGTTTGGATGGTCATTGGTTCAACTGTGGGTCACCTCTCTCCAAAAAAAGAAGTAAGAATGGTGCTAGAAAAGGGAAACAAAAAGTTCTTTGGGAATGGTTCTAAAAGAACTCTTCTCGAGTACATTGAGTTCCATAGAGACAGCGCCGGGGCAAGTGAGAGCCGGACGGGCACTGGGCGACTCTGTACCTCGCTGAGGAAAACAAGTAAACATGGGCAAAGGAGATCCTAAGAAGCCGAGAGGCAAGATGTCATCATATGCATTCTTTGTGCAAACTTGCCGAGAGGA
>NW_004524674.1:3538903-3539998 GCF_000260255.1 Octodon degus | reverse complement strand
GCCCAGAGCCTCAGAAGCATCTCACATTTATTGAGGGCTAAAGGCAGACTAAGGAATGTGCATAATTACTTAAATGAACACAAACTACTCTCTCTTATCGACTTCCACCATTTGCCTAACACTAGGTCCACACAAATGCTAGCTGATAACATCCCAGCAAGGGAGCAAAGAACAGGGGCCAGCAGGAGAAGCTGTTATCTGCAGCCTTGAATCCCAGCTTGCCGGGATTTACAAGTGAGAGACAGCAGCTCTTCTTGGCTCTGTCTATTGCTCCCTGCTCTCTTGGGACTTTAGGCTTTTGTTTCATATCTATATTTCTATAGTAGTTCCACATAGCTCTACATAAATGAATGGTCCCACTGCTTAAGTTTTTCCTTTAATTTCATAGGTGAAAGGAATTGGAAGTAATTTAAGAAAATTTTCCCTTCAGAGGATGTACAAAGTGGAAGGGAACAGCATCTAAAACAGGCTTGATGCAGGTAAATCTTCCTTTACAATCCAACCTGGTCAAACTCAGAGTTCTGGGGAAAGGGCTTCTTTGTTTCATATCGTTCATTGACTTGTTCACCTACCAAACATTACCTGAGTACCCACTATATTCCAGACACTGTGTTAGACATTGGGAATGCAGAGGTGAATATAAAATATGGTGCCATCCTCTAGGAAGTTACAGTTTAGTGTCAGGGAGATTCACGTACACATGGATAGCAAGATAGTGTGATGAATGCTATGAATAAGGTTAGTACTATTTGCTGTAGGAGAACCTCGAGCCACAGAACATGGTAACTGCACTTATGGCAAAGAGAGGAGGCAAGAATGACTGTTTTCTGCCTTAGGCAATGGGTGGGATATGGTCATGTTAGTGGAGGCAGAGGACAGTTGAGAATAGGCTTCAGGGTGGTCCACGTAGGTCTGGTGTCTTGCAGATAAGTTTGCTTTTGGTTATCTCTTGCTTTCTAATTGTACTGGAAAGACAGATAGTATAGTCTCGGGAGAGTCAAGGAGCTGTCAATTTTCAACTACACACTTCATCTTTCAACAAAGAATGAAAATACTTTATCTCTAAGAGGCAAAGAAATTAAGAATCTCCTTTAA
>NW_004524674.1:3534286-3537473 GCF_000260255.1 Octodon degus | reverse complement strand
CCAAAGAAATTAAGAATCTCTAATTCAACCAAGTTTTAAAGTTTTTTCTCATGTCTCATTTCTTTAACCAAGACTTAGAGAACTCAAAGTATATGGATTAGAAATTAGGGAATAGAGCCTGTACCCAGTGGGCTTTGCTACCTTCTCTGCCATCTCTTCCTTCGAGAAATTTCACAGACTTGGGATCTGGTGCCCCTCCATGATTCATTCATAGGTATACCTTTCAGCATCTTGAATTCCTGAAATAGAAATTCCTCCTCAATAACTATCCAATAGAGAGTCAAAAGCAAATACTTGCACCTTCTCTTCTCTTTTTAAATCTCTACTTCTTCACACATGAAACCTATGGTCTCGTGCTCGCTTCGGCAGCACATATACTAAAATTGGAAACATATGGTCTCAATAGATAATATTCTCACTTTAATATATGTGAGGCCATGTGGTGAAAATCAGTCCACCCTACCTTATCTTCATGATGATTCCTCATCTTTACTGTTTCTGTTCTCTTCCATTCTTTACCATGTATTTATTCTTTAATTGAGCCACTGCTGTGAGCCAGGCCCTCTACTGGGTGGTTAGGATACAGTAATGATGATTACAGAGTCCTATCCTTGAGCACAGTGAAGTAGCTACTACAAGCAATGTGAATTAAGTGGGCTAAGTGCTCAGAAAGGGTAAGTATGGGGTGTTGTGGGACTTCACAAGAGCACAACCTCTAGGGGTAGAAACAGTGAGAGAAGGATGTGGCTTCTAAGCTGAGGCCCAAAAGCAATCGGAGATAACCAGACTGAAAGAAAAAGGGAAGACTTTTCAGGTCAAGGCTAGATCATACACAGAGACCTGTGATGCATTTGTGGAGCTGCCACATGTCTGAGGCAAAGTATAAGACAGTAAGAGATGAAGACAATACAGTAATTGTCAAGTCAGGGAGGGCCTTCCAAACCAAACTAGGCCAGGACCTCTGGCCTCTGCTCTGAATGCAATTTGAAGCTCTGAGGTGAATGAAATAGTCAATCTATCTCTGTAAAGGACTAATCTGATGGCTTTTTGGAAAAAATGAACTTGTAAGGTCCAGGTGAAAGCTGCACTATCACTTAGGAAACTACCATGGCAACCTATAACGGAGACAGGGAGTTCCAAATGAGCTATTGCTTATGAAGATGCAGAAGAGTCCGTTGAGTCAACATAGAAGAAAAAATAGGCAGACCTGGTGCTATCATAGATAGATGGCGTAAGGAGAAGAAATGAGCATTACAGACAGCGGTCAGATTTCTAACTTGAGTGGATAGAGTTGGGCAGCATTAGTGGGTTTTTTGTTTTGTTTTGTTTTGTTTTAATGTAATTAGTACCAGGTCTACAGGGTCTCACTACACAGATCAGACTCTGTAGTGATCCTCCTGTTTTCAGCCTCCCAAGCTCTGGGGTTACAGGCATGCACTACCACACCCCATCTCAACCACCATCTCAGTACACCCAGGGGGTAGGGCCAGCATGGCATGCCGAGGATTGAGTCCCCCCTCCCCATCCCTGCACCTGTCTAAGCAGGCACTTTAGTCCACTGAGCTATTTGGTCAGCCCAGCAGTGGTAGTGTTGTAAGCAGAAAAGTGTGACTAGTGATTACAGTTTTGAGTCCTAAACTTAGAGCCTAGACTTTAGAAGGGTTCAGAACCAGAGAAAAATCCTGGCTGCTTCTTCTCAAACATCATCTCATCAACAGTAAATGAGAAATGATATCACTTTACACCAGGGATATAGCTCAGTGGCACAGGGCCTGCCTGGCAAGTGCGAAGTCATGAGTTCAATTCCCACTTTTTTCTGATTTCTCCTATTAAATGTTTGTTACTAAGGCTCATTTACCATCTTTGCGCAGAATAAATAGCAAATCTAAAACTCCTATTCTTATTACATTTATCTTGTCCTGATAGTGTCTCTCCAATCTAATGTTTTGCTTGAGACAGGGTCTCTGTGTAGTTCAGGATGGCCTTAAACTTACCATGTGGCCCAGACTGTTCTTGAACTTTCGTTGATCCTCCTGCCTTAGCATCCTGAGTCCTTCCCTGCATGTGGTGGCACATGCCTGCCTCTAACATGTTGACAGTATGAATCAAACAGAAATGACACATCACTTTTGGTTCTAGGTTTATTCTTTTTTTCAGTCACTTGTAAGTAAGTAAGTAAGTAAATAGTGTTATTCAACAAATGTTTATCACAAGGTGCTGCCTAAACTGAACATTTGTACCCTCCACCCAAATTCATATGAAATCTAATCTCAAATATGGTAGTATTAGATAGTATTAGGAGGTAGGGCCTTTGGGAGATAATTAGGTCATGGGTACCCACACTGTGGAGTGGACCGAAAAATGAAGTCATGTGGTATCAGCAGAGCTATGACCCTGACTGTAATATCTGCTTCTCTCCACAAAGGACAGCCTACTCTCAAATCATGTCTTCTAGGCAGTGTGACTAGTGAGATGAACTGTTAAAGTTCTGCTGATGAGGAGGATATCTGCTCTCTGTTCCCATCAGGGACAGAGGCTGGCACTCCTACATGTCTTCTGGCTGATTCCTTCTCTCCTATCTAGGCACTTAACTTCCTATGTGGCCACAGGGATGGGCTGGAAGAAGAAAGATCCTGGGCAGTACAACCTGCTTGAACCTGGTTGTGTGTATAACACTTCCATTTGATGATGGCGTGCTGCTGGCCTCACTTTATATCCAGCTGGATTAGCAATGGGTAGTTCAGGATGTAGAGTAACCTGGTGTCCCCTGGTGAAGGGCTTAGTATGTTCTAGGACCCAGTACCAAGCCAAGGACTATTTTCAGATTTTTCAAAAAGAGAATGGCTCCTTGCCTCCAAAATTAAAGCTCCTAACGTAAAGAACTCTAGAGTTTTGGGTTTGTGGAGAGAGAACCTGTTCTCTTTGCTTTAACTTCCAGGAAAACATCACTTAGTGGGGCTTCATTAAGAGGGACATCGCGGTGTTACTAAAAAGTGGGGTTAGTGCCAGGGAGATGGCTCAGTGGAATAAGCACTTCCCTGGCAAGCGCAAAGGGCCTGAATTCAATCCCCGGTTCTGCCAAAAATAAAAAATAAAAAATAAAAGGTGGGGTAGGCAATAGGTCTGGAAAACCAGGTAACGTCCACTCTATTGCTAATGTCACTTAAAATTTTTGTATAATATTTTT
>NW_004524674.1:3532050-3533119 GCF_000260255.1 Octodon degus | reverse complement strand
CCCTGGGGGTGGAGCTGTCACGGCATGCCAGGAATCAAACCCCATGAGTCTGCCTGAGTAGGCACTATAATCTGCTGAGCTATCTGGCTGGACCTAGTAATTTTTTTTAAACAAAGAAAAATACTTCTTTTTGACTCTTTATGCTTAACATACCACCCCTGTCAGCAGCATGGATTCATTATATAATTCATTCTTTCCACAAATGTATGGAGGGCCCACTTTGTGAGGTAACACAGTGTCCCTGAACAAAACCCAAGGCACTCTCTTGAGCCTTAAATCCCTAGCTAAACTCCTTTTTCCCCTAGCTAAACTCCTAACCACAGAGACTTAAATAATAAGTATTTGAAAAATCCCCCCTTATAGTCATACGTAGGGCAGTGCTGTTTTAATGGTGATAAAAGGAGCCTCCTTTTTATAAGGAGACTTGTATCCCTTCATTGTCAGTGCAATAAAATTATCTTAAAATTTTAATTTTTGCTTAAAATAATCTTAACTATTGTCTCTATTATTGTTGTCGTTGTTGGGAATTGAGCTCCGGGCTTAGCATATATTAGGTAAATGCTCTACCAGTAAGCTACACCCAAACTCTGCTTTTCTTTTTTTTTTTTTTTCTTAATTGTAGAGACCATGTTGCCCATAATGTATTAACTTTTTAGTGCACCACTAGGTGGCAGTGGTTTGCAATGTGTGGGTCCAAAGTTTAAAACAGATTACATTAAAATAATACTTTTGGGGCCTGGGAGATGGCTCAGTGGAATAAGCACTTCCCTGGCAAACACAAGGACCTGAGTTCAATCCCTGGTTCCACCAAAAAAATAATAATAATAATAATATTTTTTTTTCCTTTTTTGAGTCAAAATTTCACTATATAGTTCTGTCTGTTCTTGATCTCACTATGTAGGCCAGACTGTCCCCTAATTCACAGCAATCCTCTTGCCTCAGGCTCCCACATACTGAGACTACAGGTATGATCATGGTATCCGGCCACCTTTATTTTTATTTATTTATTTTTTTGTATTTAGGACCGGGTGTACAGGGTCTCACTGCATAGATCAGACTCATAGTGATC
>NW_004524674.1:3527514-3531857 GCF_000260255.1 Octodon degus | reverse complement strand
AAAAAAAAAAAAAAAAAAAAAGATTATGTTGTTAGTTATTTGATTTTTCATGCCAGTTAAAATTTGTCATATAAGAAAAAAATAATTGTCATATATAATTGGGTGTTTCCATATTTGGTGCATACATATTTATGATTGTTATCTCTTCTCCTTGAAGTTTTTCCCTAACAAGTATATAGTGACCTTCTTTATCTTGTTTGATAATTCTTGGTTTGAAGTTCACATTGTCTTCAAACAAATAGCTACCCATGCTTTTTTCTGGGTTCCTGTCATGAGCTATTGCTTTCCATCCTTTGACTTTCAGTTTATAAATTTCTTTTGAATTAAATGTGTTTCTTGTACACAGCATATTGTTGAATTTTGTTTCTTGATCCACTCTGTCAGTTTGCTTCTTTTGATTGGTGAATTGAGACCATTTACATTGATGGTTATAACTGATATATATTGGCTTATCTTTGTAATGTTATTTTCCTGCTGTCTGTCCCTAACTTTCCCCTGTGTTTAACTGCTTGCCCTGCTCAATGTTTTCTTTCCACTGTTGTTCTTGGAATTGTGATCATTTTTATCTCTCTCTGGGATATCTTCAGAGCTTTTTGTAAGGGTGGTTGGGTGGTCATGAACTTCTTAAGTTGTTCCTGTCATGGAAGTATTTTACTTCTCCATTAATTTTGAAAGATAGTTTTTCAGGGTACATTAATCTGGGTTGGAAGTTGTTTTCTTTCAGGGCTTGAAATACTTCAAACTCTTTTTGACTTGGTGAATTGTGTTGAGAAGTCAGCCGTAATTCTGATGGGCTTTCCTTTATAGGTGAGCTGTTTCTTTTCTTTAACAGCTTTTTTTTTGGGGGGAGGGGGGATTTAACTCAGACCCTTGCATTTGCCAGGGAAGCACTTATTCTACTGAGCCATCTCCCTGGCCCCTCTCTAACAGCTTTTAATAGTCTATTCTTGTACTGAATTTCTGGGACCTTGATTATTGTACATCTAGGTATAGACTTATTTTGGTTGATGCTAATTACAGTTCTCTATGCCTCACTTATCTGTATGTCAGATTCTTTTCCTATGTTTGGGAAGTTTTCTGCTATAACTCCTGCAAATAGTCTTTTTATGTTATTTGTGTCAACTCCTTCTTCTTCATTGATAGCTATCAGTCTTACGTTGTTCTTCTTTGTGTTATTTTGTAGCTATAGAATTATTATTTCATGGTTCCTTGTTATTTTTAAGAGATCTTTCCTTTTATCATTACTAGATGCAATGATGTCTTCAAGGTCTGAAAGTCTGTCTCCAGTTTCATTCAAATGGTTTTGCCAGCTTTTAATGGAATTTTTAATTTTCTGCATAGTTCTTTGAATCTGTTTCATGTGTTGTAATTTTTTCCTATATTGTTCATTCAAGGTTTCCATTATTTTTCAATGCTCTTATATTTTTTATCTTTTTTTTTACTTTTTATTTTTATTTTTATTTCTTGTATTTTAGGGAAGGGTCTACGGGGTGTTCAGGGTCTCACTACTAGGTAGGACTTATAGTGATCCATCTGTGTACAGCCTCCCAAGAGCTGGGATTACAGGCGTGCATCACCATGCTGAGTCTCAATTGCCATCTCAATGTGCCCCAGGGGTAGGGCCAGCATGGCAGGCCTGTTCTATGCCTTTTTTAGATATGCTCCACCAAGCATTATGGTTATCATTTCTTTTTTTACCTGAGAGATTATTTTTGATCTGATTTCTTCTTGTGGCGAATTGCCAGCTGCTGGTCAACTTGTTACAGTCAGCTGAACTAAGCTAATGTGGTGCTGGGTGTGGGAGGCTTACAAGAGGATTGTTGTCAGAAGCGTAAGAGGTAGAACTAGAGAAGATGTGGAGAGGCTATTATGGAAGCTGTTAGGTGCTGTCAGAAGCTGTAAGGAGTTATTGGTTCCCTTGTAGGACCTTACCATGCTGAATTTCCTGGTGAACTTAGTTGTTCTGATCAGAGAAGAAGCTCAGGACCTCATTGTCACTGAGGATGGCTGCCGTTCATTTTGAGAAGGTCTGGTCCTCACCTCAAGCATTGCTTCCTGGCTTGGGAGGGGAAGATGGTGCATAGCTCAGTCTCCTGGAGAACTTATGGTGTTGGCTTTCCTGATGGGAATTCAGCTTTCCTTGTCCTTGGAGGTGCTAAGAACCTCACTGTCATTGAAGATGGATGTAGTATGTTTTGGGGGAGCTCTGATGGTATCCTTGAGTGTTGCTTGCTGGCTCTAGTTCAGATTCCCCAGCTTGCTAGCATAGATCCTTGATCTTGTTGGCACAGACCTTCTATCTTCTACCACTTTGGGCCTTACCAGCATAAATCCGTGAAGTGGGCCTGCATGAGACATTGTCATGGGCTCTAGGCCTCCTGTTGGACTTGTGGGAGGCATTGTTATGAGCTCTAGGTTTTCATCTGGACTCAGGCAGGATATTAGGATCCAGACCCTCCACTGGATTCTTTGGTCTTTACTGTGTGGACAGATTTCTTGCACTCTTTGTATATGATTCTTTGTATAAAACAATCTTATAAAATGTGTTCTGCATTGTATTGTTCCTTTTGCAAAACCCCTAGCTATGACAGCTCTACACCTGATACTTCAGTTGCTATAATTTCAGAGACTTCAGGTGTGTGACTTCCAGTTTCCTCTATGTTGATGTTTCCTGGACTTGTTCTGGGTGGGCTAGGGGCCTGAGATTGCATTTTGCTCCTTTGTCTTATCATGTTCTATTTCAGAAAAAAAATTATTTTGATTTCTGTGACAATCTTTGTGAAATTTTGATAGTAGGTATTAATATCAAGGCCACTCTAGGAAAAGTCTGTTCTTCAGGGATGTCTTCTGTGCATCAGAAATTCTTGGTTTGTGTCTGTCTCGAGATCCTGCCTTCCCAATTAATTGCGAGTGGGATGTTGGTTTCTATTTGGCACTGTCCTCCATCTTTATGTGTAGGGCTGTGGTAAGGTTATTACCCCAGTGCTTCCCAATATTGTTATCAAAGGGTAAGCAAGTGGTTAATATAGGTATGACATCCTAGTTACAGTAGTACAATTAGCAATAATGATAATATCAAGCAAAATTCAGAAATTGACAAACTTTGTTGAGTATTGGTTTTGTACTTCAGACCATAGAAGCAAAGTCTATAGTTATATAACAGAATAAATCATAACTTGGGAGTTTGTATGCAAAGTATTTCCCCTTGTTAGAGTGGATTTACCCTGTGTACCTCTGGCCAGACCAGAGGATCAGGCCAGTTGCCAGGTTCCAGGTGCTTCACTTCATATAGGGCACTGAATTTCTCTATCCACACTAGTTGCCCAGAGTTCCGAGCACTTTCTTACTGGTTGCCTACCCCACCATGCAAAGGAATGTGTTGTTTACCTGAATTCCTCTGGCTAAGCTAGGTACCCAGAGTTCCAAGCATTTCCATGCTGGTTTCCCATGCCATTGTGCAGGGTAATGTTTCAATTCTTTATATATTCTAGATATAAGTCCTTTATCTGAGGGACAACTGGTTATAAAATTTTCCCACTCTGTGGATTGTCTTTTCACTCTGTTGATTTCTTTTGTTGTGCAAAATCTTTTAAATAAGGATATACAACATAATATAACGTATACCAGGAATTTGTGTGCAATGATTTTCGACTCAGCAGAGTGATTTTTACTCTGTTGCATGTGAGTGTTTCAAGAGGATAAGGGGTAGGCTGGAGAGTTGAATGAGGTTAACATAGTATGAGCAAGGTTGGAAGGAATACAATGATCATCCAAGTTTTGTAGGACACAGGTGGGAAGAATTAGAGGAAAAGGTCTAGAAGCTTTGAAGTGCACCAGAAGGAGAAGAGATGATGTTTATTCATATGAAACTACCATAAACTCAAGGAAAATAGGTGAAAAAGGAGAGGAAGAGGATGAGTAGAATAAAACAAAAACTAAAGGTTAGAGATCTAAATTTTGAATGAGAGAGAAAACAAGGAAGTACAGGAAAAGAAAAGTAAACAAAATAAACAATATACAGAAAGAAAAACAAAACAGGACCAAGCAATACAGAAGCACAAGGCCTTGAGTTTGATTCCTGGTGTCAATCCCCCCACACACACCAAAAGCAAAGCAAAACAAAAAAACAGAATAGAGAGAAAAGAGAAAAGAAAGAGAAAACAAGCAAACAAAAGTGAAATCATCATCAAAAACAAACAAGTCAGGGGCTAGTGAGATGGCTCAGTGGTCTAAAGCACCTACTTAGAACAAGCTAAGCTAAGCAAAAACACAGGGACCGCGGTTCAATCCCCCAGCACCACATGCCAGACAGCCCCGCCCCCTGGTGGGCTGAGCTGGCCACA
>NW_004524674.1:3523406-3527414 GCF_000260255.1 Octodon degus | reverse complement strand
AAAATAAACCTTGTACTTATGCAAGAGTCACATGGCCTTTGTCCCTTGTTACCCTCTGAACTAAAAAAAATCTACATCTGTGATATCAATGAGCTGAAGTTAGAATAGTAGGTTGTAGAACAATATTTGCACTTTTTTTTTCCCATACCATGTTGCCCTTCTCCCTTTCTTTCCTCCTTCCACAAAAACTTATTGAACACTTACCATGTGGGGAGTTGCTGGAACAGGAGTGGAGAGCAAAGTGACACCGGTGTACTTCCATGGTTCTGATGTAGTCTTTTATTGATGGACAGATGCGTTGGTGCCATTTTCTCCTTGTAAGAAGTACTACAAAAAACAGTTCACGCGTGCGCTTGAGGGCAATGGTTCTCCAAGTGTGGTCTCAGCCATGACCTTGAAACTGCTTTCATTATGAAAGTGAGATGTTCGTTATTTGCCCTTCCTCAGGCTCACTGTCTCATGAACATATACTGGTACATAATCCGTGATATTGTAACAGATTGACAGAAAAACAGATATAAAAATCTATATGTTTGGGCCAGGCATATAGCTCAGTGGCACAGCACTTGCCTTCCTGGCAAGCATGAGGTTCTGAGTTTCATTCCTGGTTAAAAAAAAAAAAAAGAATCTAAATGTTTATGTGAAGTCACACATGAAAACAATTTGCAAAAATAAAACATACACAGTCCTCTTCTTCACTTTAATTTTTTGTTGTTGCTGTTTGGGAAAATGCAGTTATTCTAATAAACATTACTATCGTGTATTAGTTTATTGTCTTTTAAATGAATTAAGTGTTTTTAAACTTTCTTCGTTTTAATGTTTAACAAGGTGGTTACCGGTAGATAGTTTCAACATAAAGGAAACCCCTTTGATGTCCTCAATCCATGCTCCCCATTTCAGGCAGATAATGAGCCAACAGCATAACAAGATTTGAGCGAGGCCGCATCAGAGAATGATGTGGAAACCCAGTTGTGCTTATGAACCACAAGAACCTCTTTTCAGTCATTTTAAGAGTATGATGGAGACTGGGTACTAAATGGATTGAGACCCACTCTTCTAGGGCATATGTCTCAAAGCGGGATTGCTGGCTTTTAGGGCAGCCACAACTTCAATTTTATTAAATGCTGCCAAATTGCTTTTTAAGGTGTCTAGTGCTAACCTTTTACAAATTTTTCCTATATATCTTTGTGGGTTTTTTCTTCAAATCTCAAGTTGTAAAGGATTGTGGAATTATTATTAAGCCAGGACAGTAATACAACAGTGATTTGGTCTGTGGAAATATGGATTGAATATCTCACTTAATCAGTATTGAGAAATGCGGACTTTTAAAATGGTTCATGGTGCTAAGGATTAAACCCAGGGCCTTTGCATGCAAAATACTCACTTTACAAGTGAACTAATCCCCACACCTAGTATTTATTTTTAATTTGCTAAAAAGGGTTTTTTTGCTCACTGAGAATAGCTGCATAGGGTATCAAGGTAAAATGTATCGGAAAATTTATTTTTGTTTGGTGGCTTGGGAGGTAGAAGTGTACTAGTTATGCAAATAAGCTTTTTTTTTTTAAACACATCTGGGGAATTCCATTATTTCTAAAAAATACTTTGTATAACTTTTGTTCAAACCATGTTCTACTAAGACCTGATTTGTTAAAAAAAAAAAAAAAAAAGAAGCATTTACTATTTAAAAATTCAAAGGTTGTTTTTGGATATAGGGTCTCACTACACAGCTGGGACTCACAGCGATCCTTCTGTCTCAGCCTCCCAGATGCTGGTATTACAGATAAGCACCACATTGCCCCGTCTCAGCGGCTGGCACCACGCAGCCTGGGTTTTGGGGCCTACACTGGATCGAACCTGGAACCTTGCGCTTGCCAGGCAGGGGCTTATGTGGCCAAGCCATTGTGAGACCCTGTGTTCAAAAACAAAAACAAGGGCTGGCCAAATAGCTCAGCAGATTAAAGCGCCTGCAAGCAAGTGCAGGGTCCAGGGGTTCAATTCCCTGGGGCCTGCTGTGCCGGCCCAGCCCCGGTGGTGCGCTGAGAAGGTGACTGAGACTGGGTGTGGTGGCACGCCTGTAATCCCAACACTTGGGAGGCTGTAAACAGGAGGATCACTACAAGTCTGATTTATGCAATGAGACCCTGTAGACCCTGTCCTAAAATACAAAACAAAACAAAAACAAACAAACAAAAAAGGTAACATTTACCTAATAACGGCCGAGTTTCTTTCACCTTTTTTTTTTCATGAACCAGTTTTATTTGTTTATGACCCTTCTCTGTTTTTCTACATCCGTGTTTAATGTGGGGGCTGCCATTGGACCTGTTGTACCAAAAGCTCGACCACCACTAAGTCTGGAGACATTTTGAATCATTGGACAGTAAATAAATGTTAGAAAGAGAATAAAAATCTGTGCCTTTTTAATATAAAACAACAACAACAACAAAGGTTGTTAGTTTGTAGATAAATTACTTCATAATGAGACTATATTGTAAGAAATTTAGTTGTTTTTTTAAATTGTACAATGCTTAACTTGTTTTGAGTGTAGTTGATCTAAAACTAGCGATGTTAAATTTTGGCAATAATACATGTGGTCAGTATGAAAGACTGAATTTTGTGGTTGAAGAGCCAAAGTGCAGCTGTATTAATAGGCTGCTTCTTACAATGGCTTTTCACGTACTGATTTGTTCACTCTGCTCTTTCAAAATGAAATGTGACTCCATTCATCCATTCAAATAGTGGGTTTTTACCTGTTTGTGGTACAGGGCTTTTGGCACCCAAGTATGATGTTAAGTGAGATGTTAATCTGCCCTTTAGCCAAGGCAGAGCACACACATGTGCACCTAGGAAAAGTAGATGGGGTAGATAATAAATGCAGCACACCCCAGTCCAGGAGACACGTCTACAGCAGTAACAAAACCGTTGGTACAGCATATCACGAGTACAAGTAGAAATTGTTTTTTAGCTGTTCTTAGATTATCCAGCCATTCATGGGGCTAAACAAGAGACCTCTGACCACAGCAAACAAGATGATCCCTGTGTGCACGGATTTGTGCTGATACCAAGACTGCTGCCAGGTGTTGGGTTCTAAAGTTGTTGATCCAGGTATGAATATGTTGGAATGTGAAATTCTAAATGGGGGATCCTTTGAAGGGAAGATAAACAAAAATTGCTGGCCTATGCCTTTTGGATTACTAACTTTCTTTGAATTGTTTTAAGGAGTCAATAATTTAGATTTGATCCCTGGCACCACATGGTGTGCCAGCCCCCTCCCCCAGGTGTGCTGAGCTGGTGATAGAGTCCCGGCGTGGTGACGCATGCCTGTAATCCCAGCACTAGGGAGGCAGAAATCAGAAGGATCACTATGAGTCCGAGCTGCATAGTGAGACTCTGCACCAAAAAAAAAAAAAAAAAAAAAAAAGAACTTAGAAACTTTCTCATTCAACTATATGTTGAGTATCCACTACCTGAATATTTGGGACTAGAGATATTTTTGGATTGAGGATTTTTTTTTCAGAGTTTGTATATTTACATACACTTAACAAAATATCTTGGTGATGGAAACCAAGCCTAAACATGAACTTCATTTCTCTTTAATTTAAACTGTACCCACATAGATATGAAGGTAATTTTATACAACATTTTCAGTTCACCTGTTCTGACTGTGACCCATTCAAATGGATGATCTGAGGGAGAGACTGAAGGAAGGTCACATACTTACACACTCATGTGACAACTAGATATTCTAAGCATTTGGCCTGTATACTCAACTTGAGTAGGTAGGTTAACATACATGCTATTCCTCAAAGAAGGACATTTTTCTATTTTTTGGTACCAGGGATCGAACTCAGGACATTGCTCTTGCCAGGCAGATGCTTACACCACTGAGCTGCATCCCTAACCCAAGAAAGATAGTTTTTTTTATTTTTTTGGGTTTTTTTGGCAGGACAGTTTCAATAATTAACACATTGCATACATTCTTCCTAGTGGTTAATTGCTGTACAAGATGCA
>NW_004524674.1:3519768-3522899 GCF_000260255.1 Octodon degus | reverse complement strand
ACATCATTGATCACTTTCCTCTTTGGCCCCATAATCTCCTTCATCAGAAAATTTGGGACACTACTGAGTTACATGTTGTTACAGTACAGGTTCTCATATGTCCTGAGTCTTAATTGACCTTGGAAGGCTAGGGCCAAAATGTTGTCTTTTCTTGCAGCCCTTCTTTTTCTCTAATTTTGGTCTGCAAACTTAGGTTGTTAACCCTCCAGAAGAGAAGTTTATTGTTATTACCATACAACCTAGGCTGTTACGTTTAACCTCACCATCTGTCTGAATATCAAACATCTTAGGCATAACATGGAACAGGTATTTTTCATCAAGTATTGATATGTTGAATTTTAAGTCCCTACAGAATATGATGAAGAAACATTTAAAAATTAGAATATATTTTAAAAAATAAGCATAAAGAATTATATACTTCTTATGTTTACACAGAAGTCCAAAAATCTAACCATATACAACCTTGAAGCAAGACAGTCCCACAACATTCTTTTCCTGTCTCCTGCCTTCATTCACCACCCCCTTCTTTTTGAAGAATCATTTACCCTAGAGACAGCATGGCAGGAAATGGCATGTCACGACAAGCAGCCCGTATTCAGACGACCAGAATGACAGACACTCCAAGCATGAACCTACTATTTGAAAGACAGTTTTGAAGTGAAATGGTTTGCTATTAGTAACAATACCAAGACACTGAACAAAGCCACAATTGGAGCAAAGCTGAAGGCAGTTACCTGATGACTAATACATAATTCTAACTCTTAAGAAGTCCAGTATCTAATGGGAATGAGAGAATGTAACCACAAGATGCTGATAATTATGCATTATAGCTGCAAGAGAAATGGTAAGGAAGGATGTACCTGAGCCAGTGAGAGAAGATCTCTCAGGAAAATGAGAGAGCTGGGTGCTAAGAGGAAGAGTTGCAGCTTATTGGTGAAGAAGGAGGGAAATGTTCCCAGAAAAAGTAAGAGAATATACAAGGGCTGAGCACTGATTTTTATACCTTGGGGAAACTGCAGGTGGGTTCACATGGTCAGGAAGTGGTGGGAGGAAAAAAGATGTTAAAACAAAGCCAGTAGGCCTGGGTTAGTAGGCCTTGCATAGTGTATTAAGGCATCTAATAAGTTGAGTATTCTCTGTTGGAGAGAATATATATTTATGACTCAGCAAATGAAAATGAAGACTTGAGACAAGACTGTTTTTGCCACTGAAAATAGAAATAAAAAATAGGAAAACATTGTAACTGTTGCACAGACATATGTGAGTTCTCTGTAACCAATGTTTAGATAGACTTCAGTGAAATGATTCTTCAGTCATTGGTGCATTGAGCTGCTTCCCTTTTTTGGGCAAAATAGCTGTACATTTTGATGAATGCAACAATCAGCCTCTAGTTTATTATACTGACAAGACTATAATTAACACTGCTTCAGAATTATTAGATTTTCTGCAATTACACCATGACTTTTTTTTTTTTTTTTCTCCTGTGAAAGGGTTTATTTTATTTTTGTCCAGGATTTGGGAGGGGGTTCCAGAAAGGTGAGAACGCTGCCTAGTGGCTGGAGAGAGAGGGTTAGGCCAAAGCCCTGATGCCGGGTGATGTAGGAGCCCCTCAGAGACCGCCAGGCTCTGACCTCCTAGTCATGTTTAAGGGTGAGCCTTTCAAAGAGGTACTCGCCCAGCTCAGCCTGGGGACTTGCCAGCCTGCAGAAGTTGGTGAGGTGGTCACCTATCTTCTTGATGAGCTTCACCTCATCTAGGAAGTGGTTCTCCAGGAAATCACAGATATGGGGGTCAGTCTTGGCAGAGCCCAAGGCATGGAGGTCCAGAAGAGCTTGGTTCAGGTTCTTCTTCAGGGTCAGGGCAGCTTCCGTGGCATCCAAGGTTTCACTTCACTCATCTTCAGATGATTTCTGCACGTCTTGAAAGAGTACACGGCCGCCGCACTGGTTTTGCATCTTCAGGAGATGCTCAGCACCCTCGCGTTTCTCCTTGACCAGCTCATGGAAGAAATGTCCCACGCCCTCCAGAGCCACAGTGTCTCAGTCAAAGTAGTAGCCCTGGAAGGTGGATGGGAAGATGAAAGAGGGAGTCCCTGGGTCTGTTCCATCCAAACCCTGTAGAAGCAAGAAACAGATCCACGGGACCTCCGGATGCGCCGCTCTACACTGTGACTTTTAAGGAATTTGGGAAACTGGCCCTTACTTCCAACCTAGAATAAATTCATTCCCTTGGATTTCAGGAATTCTCCAAGTCCCTGCTGCTTGTACTCTTATTGATCCAGAATCATCACTATCACTATCAAGTCATTTTATGGAGAAAAAGAACCAAACTAAAGTATATTCTTCTTGGGAAAAAAGCTAATTAATGTAAATGAGGATGTTTAAATTGCTTTTTTGTGTGTTATATTTATCTTTGAATTTTGTGTGTTAAAGAGAAAAAATAAAAATAACATTAAAACAGGTTTCAAAACAGGCTAGTAGGAGGGTCATGATAGTTAATACATTGCACGAATTTGAGGTTTTTTTCTTTCCTTTTTTGATGACGTTATATAGGGTGTATCAATTTTGCTTAACTTTCAAAGAACCAACTGTTTGATCCATTAATTCTTTGTATTGTTTTCTTTGTCTCAATTGCATTGCTTTCTGCTATGATCTTTATAATTTCCTTCTTTGGGCTTTGTGCTTGACTTGTTCTTCTTTTTCTAGAGCCCTAAGGTGCAGCATTAGGGTATTTATTTGTTCTCATTCTGTTTTCCTAATGTGAAAGTTCACTGCTGTAAATTTCCCTCTGATGACTGCTTTCATTGCATCCCACAAATTCTGGTAAGTTGTGTTTGAATTTTCATTTTATTGTAGATATTGTTTAATTTCTTCTTAAATTTTATCTGTGACCCATTGGTTGTTCAGGATGGTGGTATTTAATTTCCATGTGTTTATGGAGGGGTTTTTTTGTTGTTAATTCCAAGTTTCATTATTTTATGGTCAGATAAAATGCATGGGATAATTTCAATTCCTTTGCACTTACTTAAGCATATTCTTTTTTTTTTTTTTTTTTTTTTTTTGGCAGAACCGGGGATTGAACTCAGGCCCTTGTGCTTGCCAGGGAAGTGCTTATTCCACTGAGCCATCTCC
>NW_004524674.1:3505734-3511553 GCF_000260255.1 Octodon degus | reverse complement strand
AACACTAACCCAGTTAGATATCCAGAGGGAAACCAATCAGACAGACATGAATGAAAGTAATGAAATTTCTCTAGTGTCTCGACTCTTTTGTAGGTCCATGTTGGACATTACAAATGTGTATTCTGGCCAAGACTGCAGGTGGATTTGTGCTGGGTTGGAGTCTGATCTTTGTCTGTGGATTTGGAGGATGGAATTAATTTTCTTTTCTTTTCTTTTTTGAGACAGGGTCTTACTATGCAGTTCAGGCTGGCCTTGAGCTCACTTTGTAGCCCAGGCTGGTCTCAAACTTGCAGTGATCCTCCTGCCTTCCCAGAGCTGGGATTACAGGTGTGTGCCAACATGCACAGCTCATGGGATTAGTTTTCTGTGGCTGGAGTTCTCCCCAGTTGTTTCTAAAAGAGAGAGAGAGGGAGGGAGAGAGAGAGAGAGAGAGAGAGAGAGAGAGAGAGAGAGAGAGAGACAGACAGACAGACAGACAGACAGACAGACAGAGACAGAGACAGAGAATACAAGAAAAGAGAAGAGGGTGGTCCTGCCCATCCACTTCTATTTCTCGTGTCTTTGTCACCAAGCACAACACTAGTTCTCCTAACTTACCACCTGTTGGCATTTTTGTGCCTCTAGTCTTGCCTATCCATTGTGTGCATCTCAACCAGGGTCCTACTGTGTCACTGGCTAAGTCTCTTGGCCCTGAGACCCACCGGTGGAAAAAGGGAGAGGTGGATCTCAGACTCTTCTCACCAGCAGGGCAGTCTTGGATCAAGGAGGAAGGGTGGAATCAAACTCAGACTCTTCCTACCAGTTGTTGTCTGGGTCAGTCTATCTTTCAACTCTTAAGGGCTCCATCTTCCCGGCTTCGTTTCTAAATTTGCTATTACTGGCAGGGTTTCTCAGACTGAGCACCATTGACATTTTAGGTTGAATAACTGCTGTGGGAAGTGTCCTATACATTACAGTAAGTTTGGTAATGTTGTGGTCTTCATTCAATAGATACTTGTAGCTCCTCCTAGTCATGATCAAAAATTTCCAGACATTGCCAACTGCCCCCTGACATCTTCCACCTCACACTCTTTTGAGAACCACTATTTTATGGCATGAAAGTAGATTCTAGACTGATAATGATGTCTGTGAATTTTCTTTAATTTCCTTTCTGTTTCCAGAGTATTTCCTATGATGGGAAAATTTTATAATACTTGAAACTTTTTACCTATGTGTATTTCTGACACAAATGAATATCAATAGTACTAAGGAATTAAAATTAACATTACATTTTGAAAAAAATTAGAACTTTTCCCAGATCATTCTAAAAAACTAAATTTATTATTGTTATTAATTTTTAAATGGCTGCCAACTAAAGATGTAGCAAACTAATCTCTGGTTTTGGGGGCAAGAATTATTTTAGTATTTTATGTTCAACAAGAGCCATCCCATGTTTCATTATTTTTTAATTTCTTGATTATAAAATATTGTTTTTACCAAAAAGGAAGACATGAGATGTATTCAACTTAGCTTATTGTTATCCATTCCCTATATGAATCAATGTGTATGTGGCAGTAACCTAAATGCATTGCTTATGATACATGCATACAAAGTATCAAGAACTTGAAGGAGGTGGAAGGTTTTCTAGATGATCATAGGTATTAGAATAAGATTTTGATTTGGTTAATAAATGGTTTTGAGCTAAGAAATGCAGAACTCTCAAACATACATCCACTGAGTTTTGACAAATGCACACAGTAGTGTAACTGACATCTGGGAGACTTCTGATTATCTAAGAGTGACCACAGAAGCCTAACACAGCCTGAGATTTTATCTAAGACATTAGGAAAGAGTATCTCATTAACAGTGTTTCAAAGAACAGCAGAGGAGAGCCTGGAGAGGAGAGGGAGGGAGAAGAAGGTTTTACATCTGTTCGATGTTATGATTACTTTGTACATGGAATCCCTACACAGAGGCAGAACTCTGCCAGTATTGGCCCCTGTGACTATTGCTATTGCTGCTACTGTTAGCATCTTCATCTGACTCACAATCCTTTATATATTTTTAGTAGTCAGAACTCTTCAAGAGAAGGGTGAATGGGTGAATCTAGGTACCACACCTAACCTGAACTCTCTAACACTTTTGAAATGAAACTATCACTGAAAAGAGAAAAAATAATGAAGAGAATATTTGTGAAAGTGAACCAACCAAGCCAGGGAGGTGACAGACTGCTTACCTAATAGCTCTCCTCTCCTTTTATGACAAAACCTACTTACATTCAGAAAGGTGGAAAATGCCCTATTTTCATTTCTCCATCTGTCCTATATGTGTGTGCTATTATCTGAATGTTCATATTCTCAGAATTCATATGTTGAAGCCTTTCCCCCAAGGTGATGGTATTAAGGAGGTGAGCCTTTGAGAGGAAATTAAATCATGAAAGCTATTCCCTCACGATTATGTCCTTTCAAAGAGGCCCCAGAAAGCTGCCTTTCCCTTCAACCATGTGAAGATGCAGTAAGGAGGTGCTATCTTTGAAGCAGATAGAAAGCTTTAACCAGACATTGAATTCACTGGCATCTTGATCTTGGATACTCCAGCCTCCAGAATTGAGGACAATATAGATTTCTAATGCTTAACTGGTGCTACAGTCTGGACCTTGACCATCCCCAAAGACCCATGTGTTAAAGGATTAGTTTCTAGGCTGGTGTTATTGTGAGGTCATAGAATAAGAGATGGAACTTGATGGGAAGTCCTGAGGCCTTTAAGTCATTTCGGGACTCTGGCTTCTTCTACCTTTCCTTTGCCTTCTGGCTATGAAGTGTGAGAGGTTTTGCAACACCACACCCTCCTGATATAAGGTACTGCATTATCACAGGTCCAAAGCCACATGACCAAACTGATCATAGACAGAAACATCCAAAACTCTGAGTCAAAATAAACCTTTTTCTCTTTATAAGTTGACGATCTCAGGTATTTTGCTACAGTGACAGAGTACTGAGTTAAGTTGTCCCATCTAGTTCATTGCAGCAGCCCAAATGGACCAGGACAGAAATTGGAACCAAGAAGTGGGGAGGTTGCCACTAACAAGTACCTGACAGTGTGGAACTAGCTTTGGGACTGGGTGATGAGTAGCAGCTGGAAGAGTTTGGAAGCACAGGCTGCTTCTGTAAATAGACCATGAAGGGTGATTCTGGTGAGGGCTCAGAACAGGGGAGCTACAGAACAAGTTCTAAGCATCTTAGAGATTATCTAAAACATCATTACAGGGTGTTAGCAGACCTATCGACAGAAAAGGCCATTCTTAGTATCCGAAGGAAATGAGGAACATGTTATTGAAAATAGGAGGAGAGGTGGTCACTGCTATTAAGTTGCAAAGAACTTTTGGATGCTGGTGCATTTGATGCAAATGATGCAAAGATGCAAAGAATTTTGAATGAATTGGGTTTGTGTCGTAACATTTTGTAGAAAGATGAATGTAGTGATGAATAGGGTATCTGGTGGAAGAAATATCTAAGCAAAGAGTCATGAGTGAATATGATGTCTTAGTTACTTCTTGTCACTAGGACAAAATACCCAGAGTTCATAACTTAAAGGAGGAATTCACTTTGGCTCATGTTTTGATCCATAGTCAGTTGGGTTCAAAGTAGGCTAGCATGGCAGGGGAGACAGCAAAAGAAAAGCTGCATACTAGAGGCAAAGAGCAAAGGGAGGCATCAGAGAAGGAGATATACCCTTCTGGGCAATGCTCCGAGTGACTGGCTTTTCCCAACCATGCCCCATCTCCTACTGGGGTATTTTACTATTAATTCATTGACAGACTAATCTACTGATGAGTATAGCACCCTCAGGATCCAATCAACTCTCCAAATGCCCACCTTTGAGTCCATCAGGCATTGGGGGACATCTATATGTAAACCATAACACATGGCTTCTCTCGATTATTTGTAAGAACAGATAAATTAATCAGAAATGGAATTTACAATAGAAAAGGAAACAGAACTTAAAAATTTGGAACAGTCTCATCTCAGCCATATTAAAAAGAGCAAAAAAGTATGTTTCACACGGAAAACACTAAAAGTATGATCAAGTGCACATTTGATAGCGATTAGTATGGATACGTGGAAGCCACATACTACTTATCAAGAAAATGAAAGAAAAAAAAAAAAGAAAATGGGAGAAAGACTCTGAATACATTTCAGAGATCTTTGGAGATTCCCTGCTCATCACAGGCCAGAATTCTTGGGCGCTGCGGGTCAATGGAGGTCAGATTACCCCTCCAGCAGGAACAGATGGTAAAACATGGTGACATCAGCACACTGCCATCTCCACAGGCATGCAAAACACACAGGCTCTAGGAGTGTGGCTACTTATACCTCAGTTTCAGAGGATTCCTCAGACAGTCTTTAGATCTAGGCAGACAGCTGCCTCAGGGGAAGAGCTACCACTGAGAGCTCATACTAGGACAATTCGGATAGGTCCACCTCTAAGATTCCAGAATGGTATAGCCACCACCAAGCAGTTCAAGTCTAGGAGTTTGGCAGACCTAAGCCTCCAACTTGTCAGACTCAAGAGACACAGCATGGAATGCACCCAATAAAGTCATAGAAGAGTTGTTCTAGAGCCCTTGGGTCCTGAACTGCATTCAAGTATGTCTGGAAGGCCTAAGATTTAATGCCCTGCCCTATTGTGCTGTTGAGTTTTGGATTACTTGTGACCTATTATTCCTCCCTCCCTCTGTCCTTCCCTCTGTCCCTCCCTCCTTTTTTCCTCCTTCCTTGCAGCCTAAAGCACCCTAATCCATATGCACAATTTATAAAATTTATTACTGAGACTAACCAGTACATTTTCTGAAAACAACCTTATTGCCTTTCAAAGAAGATCAGATAGTAACTATTATAAAGAAAACTGAAAGTGAGGCACATTAGTGCATGCCTAATCCCAGCTACTCAGGAAGACTGAGGCACAGGGACTGCAAGTTAGGGGCCATCTTGGGTAACTTAGCAAGACCTTGTCTTAAGATAAAAAAAGGCTTGGACTATAATTTAGTGGTAGAGTGCTTACGTATTACATGTGAGGTCCTGCGTTTGATTCCCAGTTACAAACACACACACACACACACACACACACACACACACACACCACCACCACCACCACCATCACCACTACCACCACCACCACCACCACCAAAAAACCCCAGAGTTCTCTGATTAGTGTCAACTGTTTTCAAAACTGTTAAAGGATGGGGCCAGGGAGATGGCTCAGTAGAATAAGCGCTTCCCTAGCAAGTGAAAGGGCCTGAATTCAATCCCTGGTTCCACTAAACAAACAAAAAAACCCTGTTAAAGTGGCAAAATAGGAGTTGTTTCAAATTAATGATTTTCAGTATCTATAGATATTTCAACATCGTTGTTATTTTCAGGTTCAATATAATTTAGGAAGGGAATGGTCTTACTTTTAAGACAGGTTCCCACTATACATTTCAGGCTGGACTCAAACTCCTGGCAGTCCTCCTGCCTCTCTTGAGTGTTAGGATTACAGGTATGGGCCATCACATCTGGCTGGTTTTAGATTTTTAAAAATCAATGTGTAAGACTGGGCGTGGTGGCATGCGCCAGTAATCCCAGTGCTTGGGAGGCTGAAAACAAGAGGATCACTATAAGTCCAGTCTGTGTAGTGAGACCCTGTAGGCCTTCTACTAAATACATTTAAAAAATATCAATGTGTATATAGCTAGCTGAGTCATCTGGAGATACACATAAAAGTTAGGATACACATAAAAGTTCTGTGAAATCTTTAATCTTTCTTTCCTTCCTCTTCTTCTTCCTCCTCCTCCTCGTCCT
>NW_004524674.1:3502869-3505323 GCF_000260255.1 Octodon degus | reverse complement strand
GGGCTGGTGCAGCATGTGGTGTAAGGGATCAAACTGAGGTCCCTGTGCTTGCCTAAACTTGCCTAAGCAGATGCTCTAGTCTGCTGAGCTATCTTGCTGGCCCATGAAATCTTGATGTATTTAATATTATCACCCAAACTGGTAGCAATTTACTTGGTAGAAAACATGGCTTCATTATGTGTTCCCAGTGTAAAGTCTCAATAAAATTATAATGCCCAGAGCAGAAAAATTTGGGGTGTGTGATAGTGATCATAGTAGTCAAACTGATTGGTAGATTTTTCAATTAATGTTTAACATTTAATAAATATTTATTGATTGCCTAGTACATGCCAGAATTTCTGCTGGATATGAACAGCAATAAGCCAGATAAGTTCCCTCCAAGGGAAACCCTAGATTACAATAGAGGATGAAAAGTAACTAGGCAATTATAACGCAAAAAGAAATCCTTTTTAGAGGGATCATGTCGGAGATCTGTGAACGTCCAGGGTAGTTCATTCATCCAATTCAGTTATTGAGTATATTTTTGAGCATCTATAATGGGCTAGGAACCGGAAAAACAAATGAGGAAAGGACATGTTCCCTGGCTTTGTGTTGCTTTCCATCAAGTGGAAGAGAAAAACAGGTGGACAGATGGTTATTGGTGCTAATTCTATCATAGGAGAGCACCTAACCTGACCCAAAGTTGAGGTAGAAAGGCTACCCAGGAGGAGATAAGAAGATGCAAAGGTGAGGAAGAATAGTCCGTACATCAGGGACAGTGCCGTGCACAGTCAAGGGAGCAAGAGAGACCACGTTGAAGTCATTTCAGAAGGCCAGAGCCAAAAGCTGGCCAGAGTAAAGGTTGCAATGGGGTGAAGGAAGGAGTTGACAAATGGTAATCAGTAACCAGGTCCTGACAAACCTTATAAACCATGTTAAGGAGTTTGAACTTTTCTCTGAGGTTAATACGCAAAGAGCAGATTTCATCAAGGAAATGAGGTGATCCAAAGTTCACTTTAGAACATCACTAGCTGCTGTGTGACAAGTGATGTAGAGGGTGAGATGCGATAGGCAGGAGCCCAGGTAGGAAGCTATTCATGTTCTCCTGACAGTGCCTGGCAACAGCCAGACCTCAGAATGGTGAACTGGTCAGAGAACTGCTTGAGAGGCACAGTGGGAGGTGGTGGAGAATATTGGAAATAAAAAGGAGCACTCAGGGTAGTAATCCATTTCTCACGGTATATGCTGAATTTGAGGGTCTTACAGGGTGGTCAGATGGAAATGTCCTGGAAATAATCCAGTCTGGAACTAGAGAGAAAAGGTTCAGCTGCAGTTTCCAATTTGGAAGTCATAAAAATAGAAGGGACCACCAAGCCCATGGGCATGGGTGAGATTCCCCCAGGAGTATTTAGAGAGTGATGAGACAGGGACAGGGAAAGAACTCCAAGGAAGATCAGCTCCTAGAGGTCAAGCACTAAGGAAAACTATGGATGGGGTTGTTAGGTTTCCTAAGCTCCCATGTTGAATATGCAACTGTTAATGACACTGAGCCCCTAATTTTCCTGGGGGGATCCTGCTTTCCTATGGCCCTACTGCAGAACACCTCTAGGTGTAAACCAGAGGGTAAGTTTGTCCTGAGTTGATTGCTAGAGTGTCACCTGCAAGCACAGGGAAAAGGCCAGGTAAGAACTCGATTCTCTGTTAGTCTGTGGAACATAAAGCTGTTGGAATTTAGGGTGTGTGCAGAGGGGAAGGATGAATAAGAACAAAAAGCACTTCCACCCTTACAAACTCACCAAGTGACTTGTGCATAAGAGTGCTCAGCTGTAACTGGCACCCAGCCTTTCCATACAGGGATGGGTGGGGCAAAAGGGAGTCAGATTGGTGAGGGTTTAGCTGGGGATAGGAACTGGGAGGTGCTGCACAATCAAAGACTAAGATTATCTATCTCTCACAACCCCACAAACCATGTGAAAGAAAGGAGAGTGTTGAGAAATGAGTTGCTTCTCACAGGTGTGAGTGTGGAGCAGAGAGGTCCGACCCATGGAAACTTGAACTGAAGAGGCCCAAGGACTGACCCCTTAGTCCTCGGGGGGTGGGCACTGGTGTCATTCCTCCGGCTGCAGATCTGATCACTGAGGTGTCTACATCAAGATCCATGAAGTATTTATCTTACAACGCTTCATGAAATCACCACTGGTTTTCAGTACTGAAGGCCAACCATTCTTGATACTTCTAAAATAAGTTGTGTGAACTCTCTCTGGCATGCCAAAAAGAAGAAACGTTTGTTTTCAAATTCTGGTTTTGAGTATTTCCAGGAATTTCAACATCATCATAGTCGTGTTCAGGCTCAATGTTGCTCAAGGTGGAAATAGTTTTCTTGGTTGTAGCTTTATTCACTGAAGAGTATGTAGGTGGGATTTCCTGTGGGGCTAGAAGATACAAAAAAGTCCTTACATGCAAAGCTATTGTGAG
>NW_004524674.1:3489936-3502769 GCF_000260255.1 Octodon degus | reverse complement strand
TTTTTTCCGCACCGGGGATTGGACTCAGGCCCTTGCACTTGCCAGGGAAGTGCTTATTCTACTGAGCCATCTCCCTGGCCCCCATATTTTTGGCACAATATTTATAGATTTTGATGATTGTTTTACTTCCTGGTGGGCCAGATCCTCACTTACAGAGGAAACTCAGACACAGACATGCCTCAGGTCTCAGTATCACCCAAAGGAGAGGACTGTGTGACAAATATTGGTCAGATATTTTGACTCCTACTTGCCAGCCTCAGCCTACCCTGCATGGGATCCACACAGCAAATGCTTGGAAAAGAAACAGACCAGAGCCAGATGGGTAGTGCTGTATCTGGGGATCTTGTTTCTTACAAGAAAGTGATATAAACCACACTTCCTGGTTGTTATATGCCTCCCAATGACTTATGCTATTTCCCAGAACTGTCCATAATGGCTTATGTACAAATCTATCTACTAAGAAAATAAAAAGCGTTGTTTTCAAAAGGTAGAATTAGTACAGAATGGGTCCACAGCAAAAGGGAGGACATTGTGATGGTTTGAATATTATTATTATTTTTTTTGGTGGGGGGGAACCGGGGATTGAACTCAGGCCCTTGCGCTTGCTAGGGAAGCGCTCATTCCACTGAGCCAACTCCCTGGCCCTTGAATATTATTTGAGTGTTTTTTTTGTTTGTTTTGTTTGTTTGTTTGTTTGTTTGTTTGTTTGTTTTTGTGGTACTGGGGATTGAATTCAGGACCCTGCACTTGGTGCTTATTCTACGGAGCTATCTCCCTGCCCCTCTTCCTGAAGGTGTTAGCATCGTGGTGGTCCTCAAGGTAACAGTGTTTAAAAGTTGGTGAAATCTTAGAGTCAGAGGCTATTGGGCGACTGTTGCTGCTCCACCCCCTGCAACTGTGTTTCATGTGATCTCTGTCAGGCAGGCTTCAGCGATGACGCTGTCTGCATGGTGTGATGTATCCCGCAGGACTTCGTGCCTTTCAGCGCTATTCTGTTGAACTTTCAGCCTTAGAAACTGAGCTAAATAAACTTTCTTTTTATAAGTTACCTCAGGTATTTTATTTATTTATTTATTTATTTATTTTTTGCGGAACCGAGGATTGAACTCAGATCCTACTGAGCCATCTCCCCGGCCCTTACCTCAGGTATTTTAATAGAAAACAGACCAATACAATAGTTCAGCTTCACCTGTGATGGGGGCTGGAATAGCCTCTGCCACAGGGTCATCTTTTCCCAAGAACACGTGAAAGACTACTGCCATCTCATTTCTGTAGGTTGACTGCTCTGAGTTCACAGTAGTAGTCACTGGCTTTGTGACCATGTGTAACTCACTTAACTTCTCTGTGTCTCAGTGCCCTTGTCTGTCAAAGAAGAATAATGATGTGCAGGCCTCATTGATTTGTTATGAGGATTAAATGAGGTAATGTCTAGTAGAGGGCCTGACATGCATTGTATACATAATGTTAACTAACATTTTTATTTAATATTTCTATCAAGACATTTTTATTAGGTATCTACTGAGCTCCAGAGACTCTTGTAGGTAGTGGTTCGAGAGGAGAGAACAAGACAAGGGAGGTGGCTGTTTTCCTGTTTTCTATTCTAGTGGAAGAAATTGATAATAAATTAACAATAACTAAGCAAGACAATTTTAGATCATTGCTATAAGTTTCATAAGTGAAAGTAGCAGAACTATTTTAGGTGGAGGTGGTCAAAGAGGGTGAGGCAAAGCCAACTATGCAGAGAGCTTATGGAAGAACATTCCAGTCCAGGAAACAAGGGTGGTTTTTCTGACAGGAAGAGACAACCCAAGTTCCTTTTTTGCTTTTGTTCCAAGCTGGGATTTGAACATGAATTTTGTCATCTGTTTTTTGTTTTGTTTTTGCAGTACTGGGGATAGAATACAGGATATTCTCACAGAGCTACATTCCAAGCCCTGTTAAATTACTTTTATTATCATGAGTACTTTTTTTTTCTTGATACTGGGAATCAAACTGCCCTTGCGCTCTCTCTCTCTCTCTCTCTCTCTCTCTCTCTCTCTCTCTCTCTCTCTCTCTTATGATACAGAGTCTTTCTAAGTCACTAAGTTGCCCAGGCTGGACTTGAACTTGTGATCCTGCTGCCTCAGCCTCCCAGTGTGCTGGGATTACAGGTGTGCACAACTATGCCCATCTTGTTGGTCTCTTTTAAACAAAATGCCATGTCTACAAATCTTGATGTGATGGACTAATTCAAGTATTTGCAAGTAGGAAGGGAACCAAGAAACAAAATGGTGGGCGGTGGGTTGAAGAAGGGGTTTAAAAATAATTAAGATGTATTGTATACATGTACCATGATGAATGTAATCATTATGTACTACAAACAAATACTAATACAAATTTGAAAACTTTAAAACAGATAAAGACATTATTAAAAAAATTCACATGTTGAAATCTTAATTCCAATTTGGCCATATTTTGTTACAAGGGTAGAGCCCAGATATATCAGGATTAGTGAGGACAGTGTCCTTTTAAGAAGAGACACGAGGGTCAGTCAAATAGCTCAGTGGATTAAAGTGCCTGCAAGTAGGTGCAGGGGCCAGGGTTAGATCCCCAGAGCCTGCCATGCCAGCCCTGCCCCTGGGACATGCTGAGATGGCAATTGAGACTGGGCGTGGTGGCACATGCCTGTAATCCCAACTCTTGGGAGGCTGTGAACACGTGGATCACTACAAATCTGATCTAGTAGTGAGACCCTGAACACCCTGTAGACCCTTCCCTAAAATACAAAAAAAAAAAAAAAAAAGAAGAAGAAGAGACACTAGAAAGCTGGTTTTCTTTCCTCCCCTAATTCAAAGACATGGAGGAAAGACCATGTGCAGACACTATAAGAAGGAAGCAAGCCAGAAAGAGAGCCCTCACCAGAAACCAAATTGGCCAGCACTGTGATCTCAGACTTCCAGCCCCCAGAACTGTGAGAAAGTAGTTTTGTTATTGTCAAAGACACCTAGCCTGTGATATTTTAACTATGGTAGCCTGAGATGGCCAAGGCACCTGGATAAATTTGTTTTCCTATCCTGAATGAAACTGTTATTGGAAAAACATACTTACAGGAATCCTCTTGAAAAAATGAGCCCCTGGGTGGCAGAGCGGGTAATGGACCAGGTGACTGATTAAGAACATTCCTGGAGGGAAACACACACACACACACAGAGACACAGAGAGAGAGAGAGAGAGAGAGAGAGAGAGAGAGAGAGAGAGAGAGAGAGAGAGAGAGAGTCAATATTGGATTTGATCTAGTCTGTCAGCAGATTTACAAGAAAACATCACCAAGGAAAGTGAATGGGTTGAATATTCATATCTTAGTCCCTAACAACTGGAAGCACTGCTTTTCCTACCTAAATTTCTCTTGCTCAGGGAATGGCTGAAGCAGGGCAGGGAGTTGAGGCATTCTAGGTTAGAGCATGGAACACACTCTCTGTGTTCTTCTGAGCTGGATTAGGAGAGGGAGCTGGGCACCGTGTGTAGTTTTCAGGTTGCAAAATAAATGAGCCTCCGAAGCTGAATATAAACACATTCAAGACAGCAATCACCTGACCCTCCTATACTGTACTGCACTGTTTATGTCTGTTCGTCAAAAGACATACATGAACATGTTCGGAGCATCACTATTCGTAAAAGCCCTGCTATTATAGATGTTGGATGTCCCCACCAAAGGGCAGTGTGTTAAAGGTCTAGGCCCCAGTTTGGGTGCTATTAGAAACTTTAGGAGGTGAAGTCTAGTAAGAAGTCTTCAGGTCACTGGGCGCAGGTCCTCAAAGGGGATCATGGGATCCTGCTCCCCTCCTCTCTCTATTTGTTTCTCTCTGGCCAGGAGGTGAGCACTTTTGCTCTGCTATACACTCTCCACCGTGATGACCGCCCAATCACAGGCTCCAAAGCAACTGGGCCACCCCACCATGGACCAGAACCTCAAAGCTTTGAGCCAAAATAATTTTTTTTTATCTTTGTAAGCTGATTCTCAGGTATTTGTTACAGTAACAGAAACTAATACAAGTCTAAAATTAGGCACAACTTATGCTAGCCTAGGGTCTCCAGAGAAACAGTATCACATAAAGGAACTATCAAGGGCTGGAGATATAGCTCAGTAGCACAGTGCCTGCCTGGCAAGCACAATGTCCTGAGTTTGATTTCTAGTACCAAACTAAAGCAAAGCAAAGCAAACCAAACAATCAAGCAAAAAACAAAACAAAACAACAACAACAACAAAAACCAAAGTAACCTGAATGCCCATCAGCTGTATAGCAGATAAATTAATCATGACCTACTTCCATGGTGGAATACTGTATAGCAATAAGAATGAACAACATACAAGTACACAAAATAAATCTCACAAAAGTAATGGTGAACAAAGGAAGCCAAGCACCAAACAATCCACACTGTGTAATACCAGTCATATAAAGCACAAAACCAAGAAAAAACTGGTGATACTCTTGCAATAGTGGATACTTTGGGGTGTCCTGGCTGAAAGGCAGTTGAAGGTGAGTGACTAAAGCATTGGGAATCTCTTGTGTCATGGTCCTGTGCTTGCTACCTGGGTCTGCTCAACTCAGAGAAATTCATTGAGCTGTGCATTTACTATGTGTGTTTTTCTGTATTCATATTTACTTTGCTAAGAAGTCTTAACTGCAGTATCAGTTTCGTGCTTAAAGGTGATATGTTGTTTACTAAGCTACCTGATACATTTGTTTTATTCCTCATGCATATCAAATTGGTAGGGAAGGGGTTTTATTTGCTGGGCCCCTTGGGCCCCAACTAAAGCTATTTTATTCAAATTATTTTATTTTACTTTTTAAAGAGAATAAAAATCTAAAAAAAACCATTAGAAATGATACAAAATTTCATTAAACAAATTAATAGGAATTCAACAATGGTTGTTATATCACATATTGTTGTCTTCAAATTAATTGTTCAGATCAACAGATATAAGCATGCAAAATTGGTCAAAAAGTTATAAAAAAATTAAAAGAAGAGAGAAAAAGTAAGCATTAACTGCTCCCTTCAATAGACCAACAGAAATCAGCAGTACAATTATCCAAACTATTCTGTGTTGAACATATATGTTTCTTTTTCCCTTCCTTCTTTCATTTCTCCTTTCCCTCATCCTATCCTTCCCTTTAAAGTTTCTTTCCCTTTCATAGTATCTATTGTATCTTTCAGATTTCATTTTCTCTTCATGTTCTTATACTAACAAGACAATACAGTGTTTACACATGCAGGTCTGATTTATTTCACTTATGAGTATGGTCTAAAAACATGGAAATTTCATGAATTTGTGAGTCATCCTTGCGCAGGGGCCATGCTAATCTTCTCTGTATCATTCCAATTTTAGTATATTGCTGCTGAAGTCAGCACAACAAAAGCCAATTTAGAGAAAGATAGATTTTTTGAAAGACAGTGCATATCACAAAAACAAAAACAAACAAATAAAAAACCCAAAAGTGCTGGTGCTGGTGAGATAGCTCAGTGGTCTAAAGTGCCTGCGTAGGCAAGCTTAGGCAAGCACAGGGACCCTGGTTAGATCCCCAGCACCACATGCCACACCAGCCCTGCTCCCAGGATGGGCTGAGCCAGCCAGCCAGCCAGCCAGCCAGCCAACCACACACACACACACATACACACACACACACACACACACACACACACACACACACAGATAGTGCATAACAGCATAACATACAAAGAAAGGACTGGCTCTTGACCAGCTCCTGGGAGATTATTGCTAAATTCTGTCTGAGGAGAATATATACCTGGGGTCTTGAACCATAGTTATGCTATAGTTAATGCTCCTTAGATGAGTTAGGATGAAAGCCTTTCTGTTTGTTTGTCTGGGACCTGATGCCATGTTGTATCAGTTTGACCTTTGGAGGGGCTGAAGACTGAATAGCTGAAGATCAGTCACATGGACATTCTAGGTCCCCACAAGTCACTTCCAGTGAACCCTCAACTCCAAGGGTCAGTGAGCTTCTCTGATCGGCAGTGCTTCACATGTATCATTACACATCATTGCTGGAACAGTTAATGATATCTGTGGGACTATACGAGAGAGGACAACCCAAGGCTTGTGCCTGGTTTCCCCTAGACTCTGCCCTCTGTAGTATTTTTCCTTTGCTGATTTCAATCTCTATGCTTTGGTCATATTAAGTTGTATCCATAAATGTAATCACTTCTGGGTCCCCTAAGATTTTCCAGTGAGTCATCAAGCTTAAGGTTGGCCTTGGAGATCCTCAACACTAATAGCAATTATAAAGCCCTAAATATAACACAAAGAACCAAAGTAAACCAAATACTAAATTTTTCATCCAGCCCATAGTGTTCAGAGGACTATACTTGTAAAAAATTTAAAAGAGACAGATGATGGCTCAGGACACAGACCGAGCTTGACCTGTGACTTCCGTCAAAAGTGACAAGAGAGGTTTTGGTGAGAAAATAGCACCAGATGATGCCCTCACCCACAACACCTTGAGACTTCTGTCCTTTAAGTGAGGAGGGTTGGCAGATACAACATTTTGCCAACTCCAAAGCAAGTGTGGGCATTTCAATCATACTGGAGTGGCAGAGGAGGGGCCGGGGCAGAAATGCACAGGTGGTTCTTAAAATTAAGAAGTTTAGAAATAGTTCCCCACTTACTCGTACATCTTTTCTTCTCCTTGGCTTTGTTTGAAGAACTTGGTAATTTCCAATTTCTTACCTGGGGGAGAAAGCCATATTTGTTTAGGATGAATTAGTAAAAAAATGTGATTGTAGAGTTTAGAAGTCTTCAGAGACTCAGTGCTCCAGGACATTTGGAATTAGAATGCCCAAAGGGAACATAGCTAGGAACACAGAGCTGGCATCTGAACCCAGGCCATCTGACTACAACAGTGTGGGCATTAACTGAATGAGGGTGGCAACCATGTGGGCTCTAGGTCCCATGAATAACTAAAAGTGGTCAGGAGAAAATTTAATAAAGACTTGGAAGTTTGTAAGCTCTGATGTATTGGATATAATTGTTATTATTAATTGTAATCTGCTTGTTTTTATGGGTGACATGATAAAGGAGAATAAATAAGATTTTTGTTTAGGGCTATACATTTGTCCATATATGAGAATAAAAAATTTTAAGAAAGCAAAGGGATGGAGAGCTATAGGGCCCAGAATACAACTTACATGTTTTAAAAAAAAACTAGTTATATTATGGGATAATGGGGGAAAAGCATTGAATTGGGAGCCCAGCACCTCCGAGTTCCAGTCCCAATTCTGCTACCAGCTCCTATGGCGACCCTGTTAAGACTTTGTTTCCCTCTGAACTTTACTTTTCTTATTTCTTTTTCTTTTTTTAAAATTTTTTTGGTGGAACCAGAGATTGAACTCAGAGGGCACTTGCTAGGGAAGCGCTTATTCCACTGAGCCATCTCCCCGGCTCCTTACTTTTCTTATTTCTAAAAAAATATTGAGGATGACAAAAATATTTCACTTTTATACATCCATGGCCTTTTAGCACCAGGCTAAGCAGGATGCTGAGGCTGTGCCCAGATGTCCGGGGGACAGTGCCCTGATCACTGAGGGCAGCCTGCCCAGGGCCCTGGGGGAAGATGACCGCTTCTCAGTCTTTTCTCTCACCAGGTGTACTCCTGGGTTAGGTCCTTATTTAAAGGGATAGAATCTCAAGACAACACACAAGTGAATTATAATTTCATGTCTTTGGAGAAGAACAGTGAAGTGGAAAAATCCACATAGAGATAGTCTAAAGTCAGTGTCAAATTTCCAGACAGTGACTTATTTTTGTCTGAGGATGCTAAACACCTCTAGTAAAGGTGGGATAATAGCAAAAGATGCTAAGCATGATCTTGAAGAAGGTAATTGTGGTGGCAAAATATGTTGATTATGGCTTGAGTCTCTATTTCACTCCTAAGAAAATTGTGTTGAGGAGTAAGATAATTCTATAAATGTATATTCTTGTTCAAGTTCCGCAGACAAAATGAAGAAAAAGAAGCCACCTAAGGATACTGTGCCCTGAGGCAGATTGTGCTTTTGTTCAAACCCTCTGGACTAAGAGTCCTGGGAGATGAGTCAAGCTCCCTTCATTAAGCACATGGGGAAACTGAGGCCCAGGGACATCTAAATTAGTAGCAGGGCTAGGATTCAAACCCAGAATGCATGTTGATTAACTGAAAGTTTAGTTCACACAGCTTTAGGGCTAATCTTGCCTTACAGAAACTCTAATGCGTTGACAACCACCCACCCCTACCTCTGCCTGCTTAGGTGAGACAGCCATTACCTTGTCTAAACTGCCACCTATAGACACAGTACAGGATGAAGCCTAGGACCAAAGAGACAACAATGATGGCCACAGCTAAGATGATCCAGAAGTAATTCCTCCACCAACTCATTGCAGTGGAATCCTAAGAAGAAGAGAAACAGAAAAATGTATGAATGAAAGCTATCTGGAGCGGCAGTAGGGCCTATTATCTATTGCGTTGTGTAGAGATATGAACATCTGCTTATGAATCAGGTTCCGGTTCATAGTCAAACGGTAAGAATTATCAGCTGAGGGATTTCTGGAAAGTGACTAAACTTTCTCTAAGCCTTGGTGTCTCCATTTGTGAGGTGAAAATGACACCGTCTACAACCTCACAGGGTTTGGAAGTATGAGAGACAAGATATGTATCTACTAGGTATCACAGAAATAGCAGAAATGCTCACTATCCTTTTTTATATTGCCAAAATATAGCATCAGTAGAAAAGTTCCACGTAAAGCAATAATTGACTACAATTATTTATTTATTTATTTATTTATTTATTTATTTAATGTATTTGGTACAGGGTCTCACTATGCAGCTCAGACTCGTAGTGATCCTCCTGTTTTCAGCCTCCCAAGTGCTGGAATTACAGGTGTGTGCCACTATGCCTGGTCTCGGTGGTCAGCTCAGTGTGCCCAGAGGCAGGGCTGGCATGGCATGTGGTGCTGGGGATTGAACCCTGGTCCCTGTTGTTACCCTAGCAGGCACTTCGTCTGCTGAGCTATCTTGATGGCCCCCTATAGTTTGGTTTTTATTTTTATTTTTTTTAATATCAGAAAGGCAAGATGTACGACTGTTGACAGAGAATTCTGAGAGCTTTTATTTTGAGGTGGGTGTTAGAAAAATACCTTGATGGTACTATGGATTGAATATGGCTTGTCCCACCAAAATCCATGTTAAGTTTTGGTTCCCAATGTATTGGTGCTGAGAGATGGGACTTTTAAGAGCTGTCCGGGTCCTGATGGCTCCACCCTCAGGAACAAATTAAATTCCATCTCATGTGAGTGAGTTTTCGTTCTTGAAAGGTTATTGCAAGACTTTCTTCTCTCCTGCATGTGCCCAGCTTTTTTCTGCCATCAGATGAAACTGCACCCAGAATCCAGCCTCCAGTTTCAAAAACACAGAGCCCAAATAAATCTATTTGATTCAGAAATTACACAGTTGTGGGTTTTCTTTGATAGTAACAGAGTACAGACTGAGACAAAGGGTCTGTTTGGGTGAAGCATGGTCAGAAGGACAAAACTGAAGGTGCAGGGCAAGTTGAGTTAGCTTCATAAGAAAAGTAGCCAAAGTTCTGGGAGACTAGAGAAGAGGTAAGTCTTGGAAGAGGTTAGCAGCAGCGGGAGAGGTCAAGAAGAAGGCAGCAAGTTGGAGGAGAGTTAGAAAGCCTCCATACTGGGGCTGGTGAGATGGCTCAGTGGTCTAAAGCACCAGCTTAGCAAAGCACAGGGACCGCGCAGTTCAATCCCCCAGCACCACATGCCAGCCCACCCTACCCCCTGGTGGGCGGAGCTGGCCACACACACACACACACACACACACACACACTTAAATGAATAAAAATTTTTAAAAAAGAAAGCCTCGATACTGAGAAATAACGCACTTCTAGGACAGTTATGTATACTATTAAATTTTAAATATATCCCTATATTATGCCATGTTGTAAACTTCTGTTACCACTAAACCTTCGATAAAACTGCACAACACATGAAGCTTGTATGAACAGAGCTTGAGGGCAGGAACAAAAAGTGTACAGTGGTTTTCCCAGCCAGGGAGGACATACAGTACATAGAGAGAATAGCAGCTGTCAGGCTTTAAGTTCCAGTGGGGGAAACTCCTGTGGGATGGGCTGATAGGAACACCCCTAAGGAATTCAACAGCTCTTGGGTGAGAGGCTGGGCTCCCTTCAACCATGGAATATATACTTTTCCAGTTTATTTGGATATAAAGAAAAAATGGGGGCTGGGGAGATAGCTCAGTAGAATAAGTGCTTGCCTGGCAAGCTCAAGGTCCTGAGTTCAATCCCCAGCACCACAAAAATAAATAAATAAATATAAGTGAATAAAGTAAAAATGATCCTTGAGGGCCCCTGGGAGAGGTCCTGACATGATGGTTATGGAAGAATCCACTTCCTGGATCACCATTTGGCTCATACAAGGCCACCCATACATATTCATGTAGTGCCACTTCAGAGCCCTGCTTCTGAGTAAGAGGAAAGATATAAAAATGCACCTAGACAAGTACCAGAGAATGGAGCAGAATTGGGATGCTCTAAAGCCATTGTTGTTACCAAGACCTTGCAACTTGGCTAAATTAAAAAATTTACTGATCAACATAATGTTTTGATTGGTTAAATATATTGTGATTTGGATATTCAATTTCAAACTTTACTTCTTTATTGAGGTTTTTGGCTTAAACAAATGTTTTTGGCTACTAGTAAGGTTATGTGTGGCAAAACTAATAATGTTTAATCAGTGCTTTTCTGTATCCATCATTCTGCAACCCTTTTTCCTGTGTGGCTTTTCTAATTTAAGTATAAAGGTCAACAAACTGGAGATTTACTCTTTTTTAAAAAAATGTATTTGGTACAGGGGGCTCTACAGGGTCTCATTATGTAGATCAGACTTGTAGTGATCCTCCTGTTTTCAGCCTCCCAAGCGCTGGGATTACAGGTGTATGCCAACATCCCCAGTCTCAATCGTTGTCTCAGTGCACTCCCGGGGTGAGGTTGACACAGCACGCCAGGGATCGAACCCCAGCCACTGCGCTCTGCCTAAGCAGGCACATTAGTCCACTGAGCTATTTGGCCAGCCCTGGAGATTTACTCTTAAGGAACCAAAGTATCAGCTGCTTGGTATAACTAATTCCTGAGGTATGCACACAGATTTTGCTGAAGATTATCTTTTCAGGATGCCTAAAAGAGAGCAATACAAGAGAAGAGGAGTGGGGGGAAGAGAAATTGGAAATGGCTGTCAGTGAAATTTGACTTTATAGGGCCCAGCGAGGTCAAAATAACACTACTTTAGAAGGGGCCACATAAATTGAAATTTTACCTTGTTTAGCCTCAGAGAATATTAGGTGGAAAAACAGATTTGTAGGTAGATAGGGTTGGCTAAATTAGGGTGGGATGGGTAGAAAAAGACAATTTTCTTCCCTCTATTTTGTCAGTTCTTTTTCCTCTTAGTAAAGTGTCTGTCTCCAAGGGCAGGTGGTATAGCTCAGCGGATTAAGCACTTGCTTAGGTAAGTGCAGGAGGCAAGGTTTGATCCCTGGCTCTGCATGCTGCACTGGCCCTGCCCCCCAGCGCGCTGAGCTGGTGGTGGAGTCTGGGCGTGGTGGCACACACCTGTAATCCCAGCACTAGGGAGGCAGAAATCAGGAGGATCATTACGAGTGTGAGCTGCATAGTGAGACCCTGCATACACACACACACACACACACACACACACACACACACACACACACACACTTAAAAGTGTCTATCTCTTGATTCTTCATCTATCTTTCTACTCTTATGTTCTGTGTCTGTCTTTTTGTTTTACTCTTGAAGAATTTCTCCAAAAAGCAATGGAAGCCTGCTCTTTAAAGCTTTAGAATATCAGGATAGGAGGGTTAAAAATTGTTGTATTGGAGAAGTGGGAGGAAAAAAGGGAAGAAAGACAGAAGTTTAGTGATACAGCTTTTTACTGTGAACACTATGTGTTGCTTGATTTTTGAAATATTTGCATTCACTTTGATAAAATTGCAAAATGGGTCATTGTTGTATAGCTTTCATGAAATGCCATTGCTCAAGTTTCAAAATGAAAGTGTTTCCATTCTCATCAGGTGCCTGGGAAAGAGAGAGGAAGCAGAATGTTGTTACCAGAAAGTGAAACTTTAGATCATTTTGGGCCTACTCAGAGGAATCATTTTTTCCTTACAAACAAAGCGATTTGATTTGCCATCAGACGGTTCATGCATGCTCACTCACCAGTCTGCTAGATGCATTCCCATCTCATTTCACCCTCAACTACACCTCATACTCCAGACAGGGAGCCAAGACTAAGGTGCAGGGCTCTGCCCCATTTCACTCAGGAAGCCCATGTTAATAATGGTGTCCCTAAATCATCAGGGGAGGGCCAAACAGGGGTATTTTGTTTTAGAAGGAGCATCACCATGGTGAAGAATAAAATGAAATGTGGACGACCACCTGAGCAGCTCTCCTTGAAAGAAGAGCAACTGTCTCCATTTTGGCTGAGCCTGACCCTATTTCCTCGTATCGTTCTGTACAGAGCTGGCTAGGACTTCTGTTTATACTTCAACTGGCCTTAAGCAATGTGTATTGGTCTAGCTGAGGTGCTGGTGATAGTGTTTGAAGGTGCCATGCGTGTTTCCCTGGTAACCTATACCTGCTGCTTTTTCATGTGAGCTGGGTCAAGACAGGACAGTAGGGGGCCGGGGAGATGGCTCAGTGGAATAAGCGCTTCCTTGGCAAGCGCAGGGGCCTGAGTTCAGTCCCCGGTTCTGCAAAAAAAA
>NW_004524674.1:3486878-3489836 GCF_000260255.1 Octodon degus | reverse complement strand
AAAAAAAAAAAAAAAAAAAAAAAAAAAAAAAAGACAGGACGGTAGAGCTAATGCTCTGTGCTGCTAGCTGGGATCGTGCCTCGAGACAGAGGCTGTGACTTCCTGGGACTAAATCAAAGCAGAAGCACCAGACTTCCCAAAACAGTGGATACTATCTCTATGGCCTAATAGTATAATGCAGATTACTCTCTATGCATATCCTCTCTGCATATGGCAGAGGTAAATTTAGGCCACCCGCCTAACTCAGCTCACAGTAGTCACCTAGTTCCCACAATTCGGTCATTCCTCCTCAAGCCACTCCCCCACTGAATAAAACCCGGGTGAGGCCCTGGGTCTCTTTTTTTTTGTTCTGGAAAGCCATCTCTGTGGCTGGACTTAGAGCCCCTTGACTCCCCGATGATTGAAAATATAATTTAATGTCTTTATTTTCACCATGGGTTACATTGAAAGTGGTAGATTGGAATCAACTTGATGGGATTTCAATAATGTAACTTTGGGATTACAAATATTGGACCGAGACTAGGATCTGGAAGTGTCTCCTACAATAAAAGTCCCATGTTTGGGGGCCGGGGAGATGGCTCAGTGGAATAAGTGCTTCCCTGGCAAGTGCAAAGGCCTGAGTTCAATCCCCGGTTCCACCAAAAAAAAAAAAAAAATCGAAACGATTCTCTTTCCTCAGCCTCCTGAGTGCTGGGATGATAGGCATGTACAAAAGTCCCATGTTTGCTGTGTATAGTGACATATGCCTGTAATCCTAGCATTCTGGGAGGCTGAGACAGAAGGATTGCAAGTTTGAGCCCACCCTAGGTACTCTAGTGACTTAGAAAGACCCTTTCTCAAAAAAAAAATTTTTTTTAAATGCTGGATATTTAGCTCAGTATAAAGGCTCTGTGTTCAGTCCCTAGTAACATACACATAAGAACACATGCACGCACGTGTGAGCACGTGCACATACACACACACACACACTCCAAGTTCCCTACATTGTAAGACCAGAGAAACTGCCTTGCTGTCACCTCCTCCATGGACTGCTGCGAGAGGCCTTTCCCAAAAAGTGAGGAGACTGTGTCTTTTGGAGAGAGTGAAGTTGAGAGAAGGAGCCCAGAGAAACACATTCCATTCCCAGTTGGGTACCTACCTTCTAGGCCATCATGGTAGTTTGAGGGCTGAGGTGCATCCACAGAGGAAAGTGGAGCTCTAGGGAGAAACAGTAGGGAGCCTTGGGAATGGGAAGTGAGTAATGACCACAGGATCAAGTGCAGACCCTGGAAAAGTGTAAAAGCTAGCCTGAGAGATAGCTTTGTGGCTTACGCACTTGCCTGGCAAGCTCAAGGTCCTGAGTGCAATCCTGGGTGCAAAAAATAAAAATAAAAAATAAAATCTTAAACAAGAAATTCTTTTTTAAAAAGAAAGGAAAGTGTAAAAGCTGACACCTATTCTTGCCATGACCTTGGAGTTGGGGTTATGAAGGATAGATAAGAGCGTAGGGTGCGGGACTGCTGAGAGCTACTGAAGCATGGGGTAGGGAACCTGCCCATGAGCTCAGTTGTTTAAGTGCCTGCTTAAGCAAAAACAGTCAGGCTCAGGATACTGTGGTTCGATTCCCCAGATCCTCATGCCTTACTAGACCTGCCCTTAAGGTATCCTGAGCCAGTCCCGCCCCCCCCACAAAAAAAAAAAAAAAAAAAAAAAAAATCCTTCTGAAGCATGGGGCAGAGAAGGGCTTGCATGGACAATGCTGAGAATCAGCTGAAGGATGTAGACACCATCTCTCACGGGGACCACAGAGACCTCTCAAGGGCCAGGGGTTGGTGCTTTCATCAACAAGCTGGTTACAATTGTTTGTCTTCCTATTTTCTTCTCAATCCAACACTGAGGGAATGAATGTGTAGGGAACAAGACTTTAACAGAGTGGAGAAACCTCTATCCCTCCTTAACTCCTCTCCCTAAGACTAAGGGGAAAACTTTGACTCCAATATATGGTTGAAGTTTCAGAAAGGGCATTTAAAAACTAAATTTATAGGGGCTGGTGAGATGGCTCAGTGGTCTAAAGCAACTACTTAGAACAAACTAAGCAAAGCAAAGCACAGGGACCGCGGTTCAATCCCCCAGCACCACATGCGAGCCAGCCACGGCCCCTGGTGGGCTGAGCTGGCCACACACACACAAACACAAACACAAAATAAATAAATAAACTAAATTTACAAAATAAAATGAATCTTCCTGATAATCAAAAGTAACTCAATGTTTTTGTTTTTTTGAAATTGAACTGCATTGTCTTTGGGGAAGACCACTCTGTGTTTTATCTTCCAAGTTTATCATCTATCCACAAGTTTATTATCCAAGTTAGGTATGATGGTTCATGTCTGTAGTCCCAGGGACCTAGGAGACTAAGACAGGAGGATCACAAGCCCAGGAGTTTGGAATCAGCCTGAGCAACATAGAAAGACCCCTTAATTTAAAATATATCTCATCTTATAGTTCTGAATGTCAGGAATCCAAGTTTTGGCAAGACTGTCCCTTCTGCATCTGCCATGGAATAATTGATTTCCGTGTCTTTTAGGGTTCTGTAGCTCATCACCTTCCTCCCATCCTCATATCAGCAATGCCATGTCTCAGGAATGTTACTTTACAGTCATGCCTCTCTGACTCTCTTCTACTGCCTCCCTTCCCCATATGAGGCACTTGGCCCACTTCACAAACCAGGAATAACTTCCCCACCTCCATTCTGGTTGGTTAGTAAACTTAATTTCCTTTTAACATGAAATTGACAATCCCCAGGTTATAGGGATTAGGAGGAAGGGGTCATGACACAAGTGACTTCCTTCCCATGTCTCAGTAAGATGATACTCTTGGGTCTCTCTCTCTCTCTCTGTCTGTCTCTGTCTCTGTCTCTCTCTGTCTCTCTCTGTCTCTCTCTGTCTCTCTCTCTCTCTGTCTCTCTCTCTCTCTCTCTCT
>NW_004524674.1:3484949-3486778 GCF_000260255.1 Octodon degus | reverse complement strand
CTCTCTCTCTCTCTCTCTCTCTCTCTCTCTCTCTCTCTCTCTCTCTCTCTCTCTCCAGGTCTAGCTATACAGTTCAGGCTGACTTTGAGCTCACTTTGTAATCCAGGCTGATCTCAAACTTGTAAAGATCCTCCTGTCTCCTCCTGCCTTAGCCTCCAGGGTACTGTGATTGCAGGCATGCACTACCATGCCTGGCTATTAGTTTGTTTCTTTTTTTTTTGTTTGTTTATTTTGTTCTGCTTTATTTTGTTTTTTCTTGGGTTAAAATATTCCATAGGTAAACTATTATACTGGGTTAAAATAATCTATTTAAACATTTTACTCTTTGCAATTTTAATAATGTCTCAAGAAGGTAAGGGGAGGCACCAGGGAGATAGCTCAGTAGAATAAGTGCTTGCCTGGCAAGCGCAAGGGCCTGAGTTCAATCCCCGGTTCTGCCAAAAAAAAAAAAAAAAAAAAAGAAAGATGGTTAGGAGAAAAAGGTGAGTGATAATTCTGCCTTTTGTGACCAGAAGTCCACCACATGGTGCTGGATTTTGCAGATCCTGCCATGAAGCAGCAAAGTCCAGCCACAAGGTAGACATAGTGGGGTGGTTGTGGCAGCTGTCAAACCCTTTGTTTTCAAGAGTTGGAGGAGATGGAAGGGTTCTCAAAGCATGAATTACGTTCAGAGATAAAGCAGGGTCCTGGAGCTGAAGTGGAGGCCTAAGACCCAGGTTAAACCAGGTCACTGGAGCCTGATGGTCATCCAGGGATGGTTTAATCCATGAATTATAGATTAGTGCAAGTTCCAGGAAATAGGAAGGCATTGATTCTGCAGATATAGGTATAGGGGAGGAGATCAGGAAGCTGGCAGGGCCTGACCTAATTTCCTGTACATTTAGGAGCGAAGAACTTGAGGACTATCAGAAATTCCTACCCCAAGCCTTGTATGGTGATACGTATCTGTAACTCTTGCATTCTTGGAGGCTGAGGCAGGAGGACTGCAAGTTTGAGTCCAAAATGGGAATTTTAATGAAAGCACAACCTCAAAAACTAATTTCAAAACCAAAACCAAAACAATAACAACAACAACAACAACAAAAAAACTTTTGAAAGAAGTGGTGCTGCTGGGGGTGTTGCTCAGTGTAAAGGTCCTGGGTTCAGTCCCCAGTACTGCTGTGGGGTGGGTGGTCCTAGCCTTGCATATTAGAATTATCTAGGGAAGTTTGAAAATTGCTTGTACACATACAACATCAAAGATTATGATATAATTAATCTAAGGTAGAGCCTGGCCATGGGGCTTTGTTTGTTTTCATAAAGCCCTCAGGGAATTCCAGCTGGAAGCCACGGCTGAAAACCACTGACATATGTGTTGCTGCTTAATGTTTCATTATAAGCTCCTAAGGGAAGCTGTCCAAAGCTGGAGTAGGTTTCATACCTCTCTTGGTTACTAAAATCTGTGGGTGCTCAAGTCTCTTATAGGAAAGGTAGTATTTGTATACAACCTACACAAATCTACCCATACGTTGTACTTTGAATAATTTCTTGATTACTTATAATACTCAGCACAACGTAAATGCGATGCAAGTAGCTATCATGCTGTATTCCTTAGGGAATAATGACAAGGAAAAAAGCCTGTAGCTCTGCAGTACAGACCCATCATTCTTTCCCAATACTTTTTTTTTTTTTTTTTTTTTTTTGGAAACCGGGGATTGAACTCAGACCCTTGTGCTTGGCAGGTGCGTGCTTATCCTACTGAGCCATTCCCCGGTCCCATTTCCCAATACTTTTGATCTTGCACTGGTTGAAACCTTGGCTCTGTTGGATCCTTGGATGTAGAACCTGTA
>NW_004524674.1:3467295-3484363 GCF_000260255.1 Octodon degus | reverse complement strand
GCCAAACCTATGCCTGTGTCAATCTAGGCCCTTCACTTTAGTTCACAAGCCTGAGCTTCTCAAAAGTTACATTCAAGAGCTGGGGAGATAGCTCAGTAGGATAAATGCCTGCCTGGCAAGTGCAGGGTCCTGAGTTCAATCCCTGGTACCACACACGTGCACACACAAAAGTTACATTTAAATTGCCTGGGAAAGGTTTTAAAATACATAGGGTCTTATGTCCTCACTCTATTTACGGTTCTCATCTGTAAGTCTAACATGGGACTTGAGTGTCGGTATTTGTAAGAAGCATTCCAGCTGGTTCTCAGCCTTGGTGAAGAGCACTACACTTGAAGGAGCTAGACTAAATGCAAGGCACCACGACAGATTCCTGGAACCCAAATATCTTCCTGGTCTGCTTGTCAAGTGCCTGGAAGGCCACTCTCAATGAACCAGTCACTTCTTTCCAGGGTCAGGCTCTGTGATTTTTTCTGTCCCCATTTTCCCTTCATTTAAACTCTCTTGCCTTTGTAGATACCAAGGAGGAGAAACTGATTCATTGGCTCTTCACCTTTCCTTCCCTAAAGCACTGGCAGGAGGAGGGACATCTGAGAGTCTTTGTCCAAGATCCTTGGAGGATAGTCACAGCTGACTATGATAGGAATATAAGAAGGCATTTCCTTGTTTTGTTTTGTGGAACCAGGGATTGAACTCAGGCCCTTGCACTTGCCAGAGAAACACTTATTCTACTAAGTCATCTCCCCAGCCCCCAAGAATACATTTCTTATGGGACTTAGAAGGTTAATGAAGCTCCCACTGTCTGGCCGTGTGTCTGTCCTCTTGGTGTCCCCTCCATATGTGCTGAGCAGCTCAGCACTTCAGTCTTCTCCCCTTTTCTCCTTAATCATTTTGCTCTAACAAAGTCTCTGAATCTCATTTACTAAGAAAACCAGAGGGAGTGATGGAATCCTGGGGAAGCTACATGTCATAATAGAAGGAAACTGTGGCTTGTGTCTAGATGTCCTCCCCAAGCCTCATGTAGTCGTATGTGGGGCCTTTCAGAGGTGGCTGGATCTAGAGTGCGTGATGCTGAGATTAAATGTGTGATGCTGAGATCAAGGGTGTGGTTACTAAATTAGTCTGCTGATTGGGTTGGCTTAGTGCTAGGTATGGATAGCGGGAAGGCCCGCCCTGGGTGTGTGGCCTAGGTAGAACATAACGGACAGGAAGAGTGCTGCTGCTGCTGCTGCTGCTGCTGTTTGTTGCTGCTTCACTGCCTTCTGTCTGCCAGTACTATCTCTCCTCTGCGATGCCCATCTGCCAAGCCACCCTGCCTTGGAGCCAGCCAACTATGAACTGAAACCTCTACAAACTGAGAGCCAGAATAGACCTTTCCTCCTTTAACTCTGGGTGTCAGGTATTTTGTCTCAGCAATGAGAAAAGTAACTGAGGCATAAATGAAAAGAAGGATGTATAAAGGAGGATGAGGAGGGGCAGTCAGGGCACAAAAACAGGAAAGACTGTCCCAGTGGGCAATGGAAGCCTGAACTTGAAGAAGAGAGGAAATTGAGGCTGAGTAAAGTTTGTCTATAATATGAGAGACTTCAATGTGTTTATGAAGTGAATTTGCCAAGAGAGAAAACAAAAGTGAAACAAAAAAGAGGCAGGACTGGAAGAGAGCAAGATCTAAGAAGAACAGAGGTGACATTGCTTCCCAGGGAGAAAAAGAAGCCTTTAAAAGGAAGCAAGGGGTTGGAAGAGAGGAATGACGATGTACAGAACCCAGAAGGAAACTTGGATGTAAGGACAGCAAGTTGAGAGCTCACACCCAGAAGTTTCTATATTGTCCAAAGTAGGAGACAAAGTCAAGATGTCCTCCCAAAGCCTCATGTAGTCGTGTATGGGGCCTATGAGCTGCGCGGGTCAGGACAGGACACAGACTGGCTTCAGGACAGTGGTCCAACAGTGAGCAACAAGCTCCTGTTCCACCTTCCAGGCCAGCTGTCCCACGCCACGCCTCCTTCCTTATATCTCCTCTTCTGATGAGTGCTCCTCAGCTGCACAAAGGGACCTCAGCAGACCTACTGTGTGATGTGATCAACTAGAGAGATGTACTTTTGCTCCAGCTGAGCCTGTTTCACCAGCAGTTGTCTCCTATAGGAATTCATCTTTCCCACACTGCTGCATAAATATCCTGCAAACAGGTGTCTTGCTTCTCTTCACCACTATGTTTCTAGCGCCCAGAGATCACCTGGGACTTGTGGATGCACCACACATGTGACTGAAAGGTGTGTCAGCCTCATTTCCTGCTCTGAGTTGACTTTGTGTGTGTGTGTGTGTGTGTGTGTGTGTGTGTGTGTGTGTGTGAATTGACTTTTCTTACAATGATGCAGGCAGATAGTGTAATAATAGTGACCATTCTTTTTTGGGTTGTCCTTTTTATCCTTTTGGTAGTACTGGGAACTGAACCCAAGGCCTTTCCACTGAGCTATATCCTAAGCCCTTTTAAAGTTTTTTGTTGATGGTGGTGGGTTGTTTTTTTGTTTGTTTTTTTAAACTGTGAGACAGTCTTGCTAGGTTGCCCAGGCTGGGTTCAAATTTGCAATACTTCAGCTACAGGCTGCCAGAGTACCAAGATTATAACCCTGCGCCATTGCTTTGCTTGGCTTATGAGTTGTCTTTTGCAAATTTATTTCCTCTCCTTTTGCACTTTGCAAAGTTACTTTCTTTCCCTTTTGCCTGGCATTCTAAATTCTAAGCAGAAGTTGTACCTAATGATTAATATGTTAGCTGCTGAACTTTCTTTAGATTTAGAGAACCCAGAACAGCTGGTGACCTTTGGATTATGTCAGAATGTGTGATGCCCTTGCTTGTTCTTTAGTTCTGCACCAACTAACACAAGTGTATAAACTGCCGTGAAGCTTAACTTTCAGAAAGCAAATGTGTGTAACCACAAGAACTCGGCCCTATAGATCAAGGCCCATTGTAGGGTTCTGACCAGAGAAGAAAAGAGGAAAAAAAGGGACATACACTCTGGATGATGAGTGCCCCTCCTACCTACATTCCCACCCACCTCCTTTTCTTCTCTGTAAAATTGCTTTTGTGTACTTGAGTTCCCCAAGATGCAGCTTTGGGGATGATATATTCCCTGTCTATCTTCCAGGACTCTGGTCTTTGAATAAAATTGATTTCCTTCCCACCAACTTTTGCCCCCTGAGTGGATCCAGTAGCAGTTAATAGTGTGGACACAGGGTCTGGAATTCCTGCACCATACTGTAGAATTCCAAAGCCCTCCTCCAGGACACATCACCTTGACTGGGCATCCTGCCTCCCAACTGCCACCTGCCACTGAGGTCAAGAAGCTGACAGAGAAGCAGAGACCGGGCAAGTGTTGGGGTGGGTAGGTTGCTAGCTTCTCTTTGGTTTTTCCCTAATCCGCTAATTGCCTACATTTCCAAAGAACATCAGTGAGCTTTTGCAATTCTGAGTAGTTTCAGAGGAAATGATTAAGACATTGTCAGGGAGGAATGGGGTGGGAGGGCAATCACCTCTCAGCCCCGATTTTCACTTCTCCAAAAGGCATTGTCAGTGTCAGAACTACATTATCCTTCCCCAGGAATTCCTGAGGCTGAGAATATTGGGCTTTTTCAGCATTTGCCTTTTTTCCAACCAAGATGCTGGGTGAGAAATGCAGCTTATAATGTAAAAGTTATGCATAAATTCACATAAGTATGAAATATTGAAGGATCCTGGACGGGGCATCAAGGGAACAGACGCTTGTCTTCCATTTACTGGGTGCTAACTTCTATACCTGGAACAAGATCCTTAAGTTCTCATTTGCATTTCCTAAATGCTTCCAAGAGATGTTGCATGCATTAGAGCTCTGAAATCACCAGACAGGGGACATCATTAAGAGCGCACCATAAAAGTTCTGTTTAGAATTGCAAGCACCTTCTGTAAAGGGTGGCTGCAGCTGGGAGGATACCTCAGCGCACCTGCTGAGCTGGCTGGGACAGGAATGAAGTTTGCTGCAGGAAACTGAGGACTGGAATTCTTGCGGGTCGTAGAGAAGAATATGGAGTTCTTGGAGAAAAGATGAGAAGAGAGGTAGGAGAAGAGAGGAAGGAGGAACCGGCCTTGGTGCATAGGCAGGAGAAGCAACAGACAGTACTCAGAAATGTGGTGGCAAAGACATTTTCCGAATAGGGCTGTACTACATTCAGCGTGTAGCTGTTTGCATACTGCTCCAGGCATGCTCTGGTGCCCTGCCCAGCTCTTAGCAGTGTCTGAATCTGACCATGGTTTCGTGAGCAGGTTTGCATCGGGGGTGTGGGGACCCCAAGGGACTCACTTCAATCCTAGGTGAGTGAAGTACAGTTTTGCCCACAGAAGCTGTGAACTGGTGCTGACCAGGGTGGAAAGGTGGCCTCCCCAGGAAATCACAACATCCCAGGGAGGGCTTTGCAAGGCATTAAAATGGTGTGGAATGAGGATTTGAGCTGATCTCCACCTAGATTTCAAGGGTCTAGAAGCCTGCAGGTCTGCATTAGGAGAATATTTTCTCCTAATATATTTGATTTAATGTATAGCAGGTTTAACATACTACTGGAATTTTTTTGATGCTTTTTTGGCCACTAAGCTTAAAAGATCAGAAAATTATGATAGGTAAGGAAACTTATTTATGATTTCAAGATGCAGTTTGTGGGTCCATGAAAGATAAATATTAGCTAGAAGTTTATTGCATCTTTTCAAACTTGTTTATTAAAGCCTACAAATGTGAACTGTAAGACACAATTTTTTTAAAAAGACCTCAAAATTTCTCAAACTATATTAGAATGCAGGAAACATTTCATGAAAACCCTGAGATACTAACTAGTGCTATGGCTAATATTAAAAACTGAGCATCCAATTTAAGTTGTACAGGGGCCAGGGAGATGGCTCAGTGGAATAAATGCTTCCCTGGCAAGCGCAAGGGCCTGAGTTCAATCCCCGGTTCTGCCTAAAAAAAAAAAAAAAGTTGTACATATACTACACTTTATACACAGTGAACAATACAAACACAACAATCAATCTCAAGCTAGCAACAAAGTTCCAAGGCCCACACGAGGCTTCTTCATTGGGCAAAATGCCATGGTACAATTATAAAACATAAAGATGCTGGGCGTGGCGGCTCATGCCTGTAATCCCAGCACTGGGGAGGCTTAGGCAGGAGGATCATTGCAAGTTCGATACCAGGGCTTGAGCTCACCTGGGCAACAAAGTGAGCTCAAGGCCAGCCTGATCTGCATAGCTTCATCCTTTTTTTCAATTGACTGGGCAGTAGCTTTTATACCTGGAACAAGACCTTAAGATCTCTCTTGCATCTTTTAAATGCTTCCAAGAGATGATACATGCATTACAGCTTTGAGATCACCAGACATGGGACATCATTAAGAGCACACCGTAAAAATTCTGTTGACAATTACAAGCACCTTCTGAAAAGGGCAGCTGCTGTGAAGAGGACACTGCAGTGCACCTACTGATGGACAGGCCCTATGTCAAAAAGACACACACACAAAGTAATGTCCACTATATTGCTAATGTCATTTTAAAAAATTTGTACAGTATTTGTCTTGTTCATTTTTCTTACATTTACTTATTATCCCATAATCTATGCCTGTAGGTATTTTCCCTGAACTTTATTTAAATAGAATCATATGGCCCAGACCTGTATGGTGTAATGTTTCTCCATATTGCACAGGCAGGCCATTCCTTTCTATTGCCCCCTAATATTCCATTGTATAGTTGCATTGGTTTATTTATCTAGTATCATACTGAAGGATTTTTACGTTATATCCCCAACTTTTACTGTTCTTCAAGTTGAATAAATTTTGCCAAAAAACTGCATTTAAAAACTTGGAAGATAGCTGGATGTGGTGGTGCACACTATAATTCCAGCACTGGGGAAGTTGAGGCAAGACAATCGCTGTGAGTACAAGCCCAACCTGGTCTACAGAGTGAGGTTAAGGCCAGCCTGGACTGCATAGTGAAACCCTATCTCAAAAAGACAAAGCAAGAAAACAACAACAAAAGATAAAACCTTAGAAGGAATAAAAAATGAAATTGTCAAGTATTGAGCTACAGCTGATAACTAAGCTTCTATAGAACTATGCCTGCATCTGTGGATGCAGAGACTGTCCACTTGTGATGTCTCTGTGGAACACAGTCCTGTGGGGGCCACTGTGTCTCTGTGACTCCTGCACAGGGAGAAGAATTTCTGGATATAAAGCACAGAATCTCCTCTAGAGTTGCTAAGTCACCATCTTTGTCACATTTCAGGTTAACTTGCTATATCTAATTTTTTTTTAGTTTTTTATTTTTATTTTTTCCCATAATTTTATTGAGAGACAAATAGCAATGAGACAGTTTCAAATCAAATTGGTAGGACAGTTTCAATAATTAACACATTGCATACTCTCTTCCTAGTGGTTATTTGCTGTAAAGATGCGGACATGATATCCTATTTACAAACACTATTAGAACAAATTCCTCTATTCATTAAGAGAATGTAACTATATATCTATCCTAACCATTTTGAATACACAGATACAAAATGGACATTCATCTGTGTCCCCTTTTTTGTTTAGTTCCGTCATTTGAATATTATAGGTGTGTTAACTCAGCAAAATATTCTAAAAGAGTCCAGTAGTCCATAATAGCTTGCTATATCTGAATGTATTTAGCACATTTTGAAATGTCAATATTTATTTATTGTCTTTTTGAGATAAGGTCTTGCTATCCAGTTCAGGGTGGCCTTGAGCTCACTTTGTAGCCCAGGCTGGCCTCGGGCTCTCAGCAATCCTCTTGCCTCAGCCTCCTGAGAGCTGGAATTACAGGCACGCACCACCACGCCGTGTCAATCACCGGCTCAGCGTGCTGCAGGGGCGGAGCTGGCACAGCAAGCTGGGGATTGAACCCTGGCTGCTGTGTCTGCCTAAGCAAGAGCTTTAATTTACTGAGCTATTTGGCCAGCCCTAAATATCAATATTTAAATAAAAGATTTTACACATTTGTCCCTTTATGTCAATTTCTCTGTCCAAGTAGTAGCTTCCTGTTTTTGTTATACCCTAATCTGCCATTATATAACCTTATTTGGATTATATAATTAGTAATTATGTTATTATATAATTATATGGTTAGTAAGACATACTTTTGTTCTACTAATTTTTAGCTTTCAATATTTATTGTGTAAATGTGGACTGATTAAACCAGTGAAAATGGCATTATTGAGTGAATGCTACATATTTCCTATTATATAAAATCAGTTTTATCAAATATTAAATACACAGTATTTTCCTTAGCTTAAAGTTTTAGAGTATTTATTTCTTATTTTTCTAGTCATTGTACTCTTGCCAATAACTACATCATTTGAGCTTTCTCTTTTGACTGCAGATTCTAAACTCTGGTGTATTATAATATTTATGCTAAATACACTTAAAGCAGACAACAAAATTTCAGTAAAATAAACTGTATCCACATTAGACCAAATAGCGACTTAGATTTTAATTCTGTGTATTACACACATTGTACATTCTTATATAGTGAATGCTTACAATATTAACTTGTAAGTCTTTCCACGTAAGGTGATTTACGTACAGGAACGTGACTGGATCAGGCTTGTTACAGATTGCAACATCACTGATTTTCTCTTTTGTGCCTCGTTTGTTCTTCCTGGTTTCCAGAGACTCCTGCATAAATCCTTATGCTTTGGCTATGAAATCTGTGCTGAATGAGGCAACATTGGTTATTAAGACTTACTTCTGTAGTGGAGCATCGCCCTTCAATTTGATGCCATTTCCAGAGAACAATGAGAAAATCAGAGCTAGTTTGAATCTTCAGGTTCTCATTTGAAGACTTTTCTTTCCCAAGGGTAGAAACTAAGAAACGGTAGTCTTTTAAAATCCCAAATCTGATGAGTGGGACTTTGCCTCACCAGAGGAAGGTCTATTCAGCTCCCTGCCTGCCACAAAATGCTGAGGTTGTCTCGTAAATTACACATTGGGCGATTCAGAGGTCTGTCTCTGTGTTGGCCTGCGCTGCTGTGGACAGCCTTCCCATGCTGTGGTCTGTCAGGGCCAGCTTGGGCACACACAAACTCCATCTGCTTTGCTGTCACCTTTTAAGATGCTGTGAACTGAGAATTGCGAGTGCTTCACTCTTAGCTCCAGCTTGGTGGATGGGTGTTTGCACAGAATCCTGGAAGCCTGGAAGCCCATCCTCTACTTTCATTCTCTGTGGAGATAATTCATCTCTTTCATCATATTTTGACTTGGTCCTGTAAGTGTATTGACTGGTGACGTCTCAGGAGATCTCCCTAGCCAGGGTCCAAAGTTCATCTCTTCTTGTCAGTAGGGCCTATCTTTCACACAAATTTGAGCAGCTGCTTCACGAACCGTGAAATCATGAAGTGTGGGATGTTTTCCGTTCTTCCTCTTTGAGTCAAATCTGCCGTATATTGCACTGTATTTTTGAATTTCCTTCTTTGTGTGGATCATTATTGCTCATCTCAAAGAAGTGACCAATCATTTTAGCCAAAGTCTGGTGTAGTTTGAGCAGCTTTTTCGTTTCACTCAAGTCACTTTTTGGCAGGCTGGGGGCCGTGTGCTCCACACCCTCAGCCACAGAGAGCAGCAGCAGCAGCAGCAGCTGGGGCCTCACTGCCCTCTTTAGGGGACACTGGAGCGCCAAAGGCCACTGGGCTGCTGTCTCAGTAGCGAGGTGGCCTTGCCAGAACCTGGACTTTGCAGCGTGAAGCTCCCCACCACGCCTGACACAGGCGGTAGCAATGCCTTTAGGGATTTCATTTTATTATTTATTTATTTATTTATTTATTTATTTATTTATTTATTTGGTGGAACTGGGGATTGAACTGGGAACTTTAAAATAAGCTTCCTGGCACTGCTGTTGTTTTCCTAAGTACTACAGGGCAGTTGTGGTCAAGCAGGTGAGCCTTCCAGTAATTTATGGACAGATATACATGAACAGGAAGGGAAGTCAGCAGCTGATGCAAAAGGCCGGGGGGTTTGTAACCTAATCTCTAAAGCCTTCAGTAGCCTTATCACCTGAAGGGGTTTGGGAGCCTTGCCCATCTCCCCTTCCTTAGCTTTACATAGCTATCAGATGTCATCACCGCCTTGTTGGATAAAGACATCAAAATAAGAAAGCGGAGATAGAAGCCGGTGTGACGATGCATGCAAATAAATTACATTGTGAGTTCAAGGCCAGCCTGAACTACATAGTGAGAAGAATTGCCCCAGGCTCCTGGGTAAGGCCACAGCCTTTACTGTGGGTTGAGTTAACAGGGCCTGCTGCGGCAGCAGTGTCAGATGCTCCCAGGACAGCTCTGCCCCCTCCCCTTCATCAGCCCCTGCTCTTCCCTTCCGCCATTCCTTCCCTCCCCTTTCCCTTCTTCCCCTCCTGCTGCCTGCCTAGCACCTCTGTCCCATGGCGATGTCGCTAGCTGGCTCTGACTCTGGCTCCATTAAGTAGCAGCTTCTTGCCAATTCCTTCCAGCTCTCAGGCTGTCACTGATGGTGAGCAGGAGGCCTTGCTCCCTTTTGACCTTCTTGGCGATATCAGTGCCAGGAATGGCTGTGTGTATAGTTGATGGTGCTTAATTCTGAGTGTGCATGGATGGAATAGAAGTAACTAAAAGGAGTCCAGAATCTGTTCTTCTCTATCCTTTTATTTCCGTGAAAGGCTGGATACCTCAGCGTCATTCTTTTTCTTCCCATGACTGCATGTTCACCCCCACAACCAACTGGCCTCTATAGTCTGGCTTCACCCCGGCTTTCAAATTCATTCTTTCCTCTCCACCCACACTTTCCCTAATTTAATACAAGTTTTCATCCTCTGTTCCTGGACCAGTATGTTCTCCTTATCACCTATCTGTCCTTGCACTGGAAAAGAGACCTGTTTCCTTCACGTTGTAAGCTTTTTAGTAGTTCTCTATGACTGAAATGGAGTGAAGTCCGAGCTCCTCACTGCTTAGCATGGCCAAGGCTGTTCACTGACACCCTGCCCACCTCAACAACTGCAGCCCTCAGTGCTCTGCCACCCCTGAGCGCCCTCCCGGCCCTCTCTGCATCCTGTAGTTCCAAGGACTCCCTGTTCACTCTCTCATTTCCTTGCCTGGGACTCAGTCTTCAGCTAGAACAAGGACGCTCATGGAAGGGAACTGACCCACCAACGATGCCCAAGGCCATAGCAGCTCTAAGGGGTGTGTACAGGATGTGCTGGGGGCAGCAATCTGGCTGTCCTGAAACTTCATTTGCATAACAAGCATTCTGTTTTTATTTAGGTATTATGTAAAAATCAATAAAAATGGCAAAAAATTTTCCATATATACATAATCTACAAATTCACCCTTGAAGTAAAATTGAGAAGAAACATCACCATCTATAAATTCTTTACCTCTAATAGCTTAGAGGAAGGGCAGGGCATGGACACAAAAAAAGGGGGGTGTTGAAAAATACCTCTTTTCTCCCTCCAACTTACTGCTTGATTCTGTCAGGACCACAGGGTCTTCTGGATGGGCCTTGAACACATCCAGAAAAGCTACACGCTTCTTCAATTCCCTTGTGAAATGGCATGTACTTCTGTATACTTCCATTTTTATGAAATACATAAGGCACCATTTACATTTCTTAAATTATTAATAACTACTAAAATTTTATGTTCTCAAGCTAAAATTAGCAGGCCCCTAAAGTCTGCTGAGGACTTCAGATAACATTCTGCCAGAAAGTCTAGCCGCTGTGTACCTTCTGGCTCCATCCCTGCAATTCATGGAAAAGCTACCGGTCATTAGGGATTAGTCTTGAGTGAGTCATGGTGTTCTCCTACTGGGACTCTTGATTATTTTTTTAAAAGAATAACTGTCTTGGTTACTTTTCTTTTCTTTTTTTTTTTTCAAAGTTTTATTGATAAACAGATAGCAATGAGACAGTTTCAAATCAAATCGGAAGTACAGTTTCAACAAATAATACACTGCATATATTCTTCTTAGTGGTTAATTGCTGTACAAGATGCGGACTTGTGATCCTATTTACAAACATCATTAGAACAAATCATTCTATTCATTAAGAGAATGCAACTATATATCTATCCCAACCTCTTTGAATACACAGATACAAAATGGACATTCATCTGTATGCCCCATTTTTTCTAAGTTCCGTTATTGAATATTATAGGTGTGTAAACTCAGCAAAATATTCTAAAAGAGTCCAGGAGCCCATAATAGCGTTGGGTCTTCTGTTTAATTGGTTACTTTTCTTGTTTAGTTATTTCTAAAAAAAAAAGAAAGAAAGAAAAGGGGGGAGGGGAGAAAAACTTAAAACTCTGCCACTCAGTGGTTCTGGAGGAAAATGTAGAACTGTCATGCAACAGCTCTCTGGAGATAATGCTGGAGCGGTGAACCAGGGAGTATCTGCACTGAGGTTACAGGAGTGTCATTTGTATTTCCATTTGCTGAATGGGTTTACATCAAAGCAAAATGCATAAATCTCAAAATGATCTACATCTAGGAGAAAAAGGACTACAAGGCAGTATGTTAAATACTTCACAGCGGTTCTGATGAGGTAGTAGAATTTGCAGTCATTGTTTTCCCTATTTCTGGGGGGAAGAAAACCCTCTCAGTTTGCATTCTACAGGCACAGCAGTGCTCACTTTATGTTTTTAGACAAGGTCTTACTATGCAACTCAGGCTGACCTTCATTTCCTGGACTCAGGCAATCTTCCCACCCTTGCCTCCTGGTACTGGGACTACAGATGCCCACCACTATGCTCAGCAGCAGTGCCCATTTTGATGCCCCTTCAGAAGTCCGGGTGTGCAAGTGGGCCAAGGAAGGGAGTCCCTTTAGGATCAAGTTGAAGTAGAAATAGAAAAGCTGAATCCAGGTCCCTTTGTGAATTATTTTCCAGGGGACAAGAGCAGACAGTTCAAGCAAGACCTCACCCCAGTCTAACACACTTTGATCCTGAGGCCTCTGAAAGGCAGGATCCCTTGTGAAACCACGGACACCAGAAATGAAATGACAAAGATACTAAGACTGGTTTCTTAGTAGTTACTAAACATCTTAAGTGTCTTAGTAACTGGTGGTGCTCTCGTTCTTTCCCCCCAAGAATACCAAGATATGGCTGAAAGTTCCCTTAGTTGATGCCTTGACCCTCACCCCTACCTCTAGTCCAGTACCGCAAAACTCCATTCATGTATCAAGTACCAAATCCACCATTGGTATCCAGGGAATGATAATAACCTCCATAGGATTTACTTATCTCACTCTCAATCATTACTTTGTTTCAACCTGGGAGAGAGAGTCACCATCACTACATATATACTAGGAAACAGAAGCCCAGAAAGGTAAAATGTTGCCTCAAGTTACCTAGCCATTAACTAGCAGAGAAAAATCTTTAAGGCCAGTGTTTCTCCAACCCCACCCATTGGTTGCACTAGGGTCCCAGGGCACAAAGCTCTGGCCCAGTACTTGCAGTTGCTCACATGGACACACGCCCCACATCTGCCCACAATGGCAGATGTTCATGATGGAGAAATAAAAAATTATCTCTGGACAAGCCAAGGAGCTTACCAGAACTGCCACAGTGTCCAGATGTGAGCGGCTGAGGAGACAGAAGTGGTCAGAATCTGTGCTGGGGTGCAGCTGGAGAAACAGTATTCACCCCTAGGACTTCACCCAACCCTACGGGCAGTGAGCACTAGTCTGACACACTTCCCCTTTCTGGTCAGCCTGTGCGTGTGTGGGTGGGTGGGAGGTACCCAAGTGCCATCCTCAGGCAACAACTCCTCTTTACTGGAAAGCTGACTGTCTCAGGGTTTCCAGAAGCCAAGATCTTCCTATACTTTGTTGCTCCCACAAAGCCCACAAGAGGACCATCATGATGGGTGGCGGGCTCTAGAAGAGGCAGGCTCCAGAGTGGAGACTGAGGTGGGTGAGTGAGCTGTTCCCACAGAGAGGTCTGCTCTGAGTATTAGTAGACATGGCAGCCTGAAGCTCAAGAAGAAAGACCGGATCCTGAGTCCAGGCAGAGACACCTGAGAAAGAGACCTGCTCATGTGTGACAAACATGCCACCTTGTGAGAACGGCTCTTGAAGCCCTGGGAATCCTGGAGTTGCTGCCTAAGCTTCTGCTAGGAGAGGGAAGAAGGCTCCTGTTTCAAAGGGACTGTTATGACTGAGTTGGTCACTTCTAACATGGTTAGACAGAATTCCCAGTGAGGCTCACAACTGGTGGCCTCTTCTTGTTGTTGTTCTTCTTCTTCTTCTCCTCCTCCTCCTCCTCCTCCTCTTCTTCTTCCTCCTCCTCTTCCTTTTCTTCCTCCCCTCCTCCTTCCCCTCCTCCTTCTCCTTCTTCTTCTTTTTTGTGGTACCGGAGATTGAACTCAGGACCTTGCACTTTCCAGGCAAGTGCTTATTCTATTGAGCTATCTCCCTAGCTCTTAACTGGCTGCTTCTGACTGAAATGAGCAATTGCATCAGTGGAATACTGATGTGCACGGGGGCTGTCAGGAGCGAATGAGTTATCATAACTCGCAGCCACATGGTGATAACCTGGAATACCTGGTAAATGTTTAACAACTTGCTCAGAAGATTCCTGATGTATAGTATGTATTTGTGAATTTCCATGGTGTAAATATTCCTGCTGTGGATAGTTCCAAGATACCAACATGGCATCATGTTCTGGGCCAGCTCCACATACCACTGGATTGATCAACCCCACTATCAAGCTCCTGCTAGGGATAAGGGCTTTGGCTAGTGATTTACATTCTTTATCTCACCTGATCTTCACTTACCTGGAAGATTACCATCTTCATTTTATAGATGAGAGCACCAAAGCTCAGAGAGAGCGCATCACTGAATCAATTTTCCACAGCCACAGTGAAGACTTTGAACCCAAATCTTTCCATTTGCAATGGCTGTGCTCTTTCTTTTTGACCCCTCCAAAGCTGTCTTGCACTCATCAAACACACCAAGTTTGTGTAGGACATGATCCGGGAGGTGTGCAGCTTTGACCCTTATGAGTGCCGTGCCGTGGAGCTGCTCACGGTCTTCAAGGACAAACGCACCCTCAAGTTCATCAAGAAAAGGGTGAGGATGCACATCCATGCCAAGAAAAAGCATGAGGAGCCAAGCAATGTGCTAGCCGCCATGAGGAAGGCAGCTGCCAAGAAGGACTGAGCCCTTCTGGACTAAAGCTTTGCAGAAAGTTAAAAAAAAAAAAAAAAAAAAAGCTGTCCTACAAAGCTTGGGAAGCTGGACACTCATTCTCTTTACTCTTATTTTCTGCTGCAGAAGGAATCACGGGCGGAGGGGGTTCTCAGGACACTGAGCTGTGCCAGCATGGGGAAGGAAGGGTGATGCAGAGAAAATGAAACTGTTATTTTCATTTTCTTCAGTGTGTCTGTTTTCAGGCTTTTTTCTCTAATTGTATGTTAGAACTTTCCTGGACTCCTGGAGTCCCATAAAGTTATTCTAGTCCATTGATGATTGTCTAAACCAGTGTTCTCTCTCTCTCTCTCTCTCTCTCTCTCTCTCTCTCTCTCTCTCTCTGTGTGTGTGTAGAAAATTCCTGCTCAGCCATCTCCTTCTGCTTCCTTGCTCCTTTTTGTCTGCTACACCTAGATGGTAAGCTCCTGGAGAACAGGACACTTTCTGGACTATCCTTCTTAGCCGTGATACCCAGCACAGTTGTGAACACAACAGGAAACTGCTGATATACTCATCCACAGAGAGAAGTGAGTTACATGCACAAAAGGAGGCAACTTCAGTCTATGAAACTTGAGGGTCTACTTTGCTGGGAATTGGACTGCAGTGCAAAATGGATAATCAGACATAGCATTTGCCCTAAAAAAAAAATCCCTTGGAACCAGGCATGCTGACATGCCTATAATTCCAGCACTTGGGAAGCTGAGGCAGGAAGATTGCTTTGAGTCTGAGGCCAGACTGGACTACTTAGTGAGTTCTAAGCCTGGACTCCATAGAAAGACCCTGTCTCAAAAAAAAAAAAAAAAAAAAAAAAAAAGTCCCTTATGGATGAGTTGGATATGGATGAGCTTGTGATCCTACCTTGCTCCTTGGGAGGCAGAGGCAGAAAAATCACAAATTTGAGACTATCCTGGGAAACTTAGATTCTGTCTCAAAAATAAAAAAGGAGAGATGTGGCTCAGTGGTACAGATATCTTTTTTTGGGGGGGTAGGAAACACGGTCTCACTGTGTAGTTCAGGCTGTTCTTGAGCTTATTTTGTAGCCCAGGCTGGTCTCAAACTCACAGCAATCCTCCTCCCTCAGCCTCCCAAGTGCTGGGATTACAGATGTGCACCACCATGCCCAGCTTCAGCTCTTACCTAATACGTGTGAGGTTCTGGGTCTCATCCCTAGCACTATAAGAAAAGAGAAGAGAAGAAAAGAAAAGAGAAGAAAATTCCTTAAGGTAGAAGAAGGTGAAGATGTGTACTGCAGGTGAAATTCAGGACCTCTGCAGATACAGACTCAGAACTGAGTTGGTCATAGGTAGAGCCTTTGTTCTGTAGGACAGAAAGGCACACAAATAATTATTTACCAAAGTGGCCAATGCTAATGCTGTACAACACAGAAGTGGGAATGCTGGAAGGGTCCAGGTGGTGACATTTGATCTGGGCCTTGAAGGATGTGTAGGAGGTCACCAAGAAGAGAATGTAGATAGACAAAACAGGAGGTTCAGAGAATGGCAGATGAGTATGCATCTGACCAGGAATAAGTATATTAAACCAGTGGCATTCTGAGGGCAAAGTTCAGGGCACGATGAACTGTACCATGGTACTTAGAGCTGCCCATTACTTTGCCACCTCACTGTTCCCCTGACTATACAACTTGTATTACCACAAAAGGAGGGCAGGAAATTTGGGTGGTCATGTTTGACCTTCTTTCTGCACATCTGAAGTGTCATCTATGGGGCTCCCAAAGGCCTACATTAGCTGCCAGACCAGAGAAAGGCAAGGAGAATGGAATTTGCCCTCTGCTGGTCATCTGTGGTGCTTTCCTCCTCTTAGAAGTCTGATCCAGGCTTGAGCTCCCAAGTAGACCTGCTGGACATACTAAAGGGTCACCTCTGAAAGCCAAGAGATGAAGACTGTCAGACCAAAGGATATCCAGGTAAACTGCAGTCCAACCTTCACCTCATGACTTAATGTCTTTGTCAATATCCTGCCAGGTGACACTCAGCTTCTGCCATTTGTTTCTGCTCATTAAGGGATCCAAATCATATAGAAAATGAAGGTCATACTTCCTGTGCTGCTTCACAAATGTCCATTAATCCATGTGAACAAATGGATGAAATAATAATATAGACATAAATAATATTTCAAGGGGTCATGATTTATGGCTTCTGATCACGAACCTGCTGACATAGAAGGTCTACTTGTATTATGTGGTATCAAAATGTAGACTCAAAACCAATAGGCGGAAGCCCCCAGTATGGAAGAAAGCCCTTATACTGGCAACTGGTACATTGGTGGGCATTGTCATGAGACTAGAGGCTTGGAAGCTTAGTAATAATGTAGTCTGATACCTTGCATTACAAGACACAGCTGGGCAACTACTTGCAGGAAGCTGTTCCAGACAAATCAAATCAAAAATTTAACTTTATTCCTAAAATCTTGTTTTGAGATTTTGTACCACTGTTTTTATTTTTTTTCTTTCTTTAAAATAAAAATAACTGATGTCAAAAAAATTTCACTTTAAAATATGAGATTATAAAAGTGCTAGAAGAAAATATGAGTACTTTTCTTTTTATTTATTTATTTATTTATTTTGGCAGAACCGGGGATTGAACTCAGGCCCTTGTGCTTGCCAAGGAAGTGTTTATTCCACTGAGTCATCTTCCCAGCCCTGAGTACTTTTCTTTTTAAAGTAATCATGAGTAGGAAAGGATTTTCTGATTTTGCATGAAATCAGAATCCATAAAAAAAGGGCTGGGGAAATAGCCTAGTGGAATAAATGCTTGCCTGGCAAGCACGAGGTCCTGAGTTTGATCCCTGGTACCACCAGAGAAAGAAAG
>NW_004524674.1:3466252-3467195 GCF_000260255.1 Octodon degus | reverse complement strand
AAGAAAGAAAGAAAGAAAGAAAGAAAGAAAGAAAGAAAGAAAGAAAGAAAGAATCCATAGATTCCAGCAGCTCCAGGCATGAGTGGAACTGCCTGGGGCCTACCAGATCCTCATTCCAGCCAGCACCCAGGCCCAGTGTGTGTGTGGAATTTCCTCCATCAGATGGGCTTGGTGTGGAACCCTGTGGCAGAACTTGCAGAAAGGGTAGAGGCAAGACCCACCCACCAGATCCAGGAGCAGAATATCTTTCCACAGTGGCACACTGAGTTCATTTCCAAGGGCTGCAGCAGGAAGAAGTGGGGCACAGCAGCCAGACCCAAGCCACACCCACCTGGACAAATTTGAACTTGGTAGATGTGGACCTGGTGCTAAGGTAATAACTCTACCAAAGCTCTACATCAAAGGTCAGAAGACAGTGCTATACAAAATGACAAAGAAAAGGAGAAAAATGCTTTCTCAGGCCCTGAGCCCACCCAGAACAAATGCAGGAGACACTGTATAGAAGAAAATGGAAAGCACACACCTGAAATCTTTGAAATAATAGTGTCTGAAGTAAAGAAACAACTGCAGAAAGGTATAGAGGAAATCAGATTAGAAATAGGCTCTGAGGCTTTGGGCCTGGACTCCCAACGCACTCCGGTGGTTTGGACAAGATGAGCTCGATCGGAACCGGGTATGATCTATCAGCCTCTACATTCTCTCCTGATGGAAGAGTTTTTCAAGTTGAATATGCTATGAAGGCTGTGGAAAATAGTAGTACAGCTATTGGGATCAGATGTAAAGACGGTGTTGTCTTTGGGGTAGAAAAATTAGTTCTTTCTAAACTTTACAAAGAAGGTTCCAACAAACGACTTTTTAACATTGATCGGCATGTTGGGATGGCAGTAGCAGGTTTGCTGGCAGATGCTCGGTCTTTAGCAGACATAGCAAGAGAAGAAGCTTC
>NW_004524674.1:3454465-3458565 GCF_000260255.1 Octodon degus | reverse complement strand
CCTTTTTGGCCTTCAAAGCTTTTGCTTTGGCTTCAGCTTTGGGAGGGGCAGGGGCTTACTTCTTTGCCTTCGGCGCCATCTTGGTAAAAAGCTTGTCTACAATTTTTAATTTGCTATATAATTATTATTGATTTTCAACAAAGTTATTAATGAGTTAAAAAAGATTAGAATATAAAATATAATTAAAACACAGTTCATTATGTATACTATTCTACATTAATGCATTAATTTTTTTTTTTTTTTTTTTTGGACCGGGGATTGAACTCAGGCCCTTGCGCTTGCCAGGCAAGCGCTTATTCTACTGAACCATCTCCCCGGCCCCATTAATTTCCAATAATGGTATGTTGTAATCTTTAGCTTGAAACAAAAATACATTAGTTTTTAAATTAAAAAAATAAGGAATCCATAAGAAAGCATTTACAGTTATGAAAGATAGATGTCTGAATTGGGATATTTGGTACATAAATGGTAAAAGGTTAATGTTTCTAATTTGAAATCTTTTATAAGAAAGAAAATGAACATCTTAGTTCAATGAGAAAAAAGATTTATACGGATAACGTTTAAACAAGATATCATGTCTGCATCTTGTACTATGAATAACTACTATGAAGACAACAATATGCAATGTATTAATTATTGTAGCTGTCCTACTAACCTGTTTTGTCTCATTGCTATCTTTCTCAATAAAATTAATTAAAAAAGAAGGAAAGAAAGAAAATGAACATCGCAAAAGAAAACTGAAAAAAAATTTGCAGGCTTCTGGGTGTGGTTGGGAGACTGAGACAAGAGTATCATTAGTGTGAGCCTACCTTGGGTCACTTAGTAAGACCCTGGCTTAAAATGTTAAAAACAATTCTTAAAAGGAGTTGGGAATGCACCTCAGTGTGAAGGCCCTGTGTTCAACCCTCAGAACTGGAAATAAAATATGAACAAGCATTTCCTAGCAAAAATGCAAACAATTAGCAAATATATGAAGTTATTACATGTCACCAATAATAAAATAAATGTATTCTGTATAGACTTTTTTTTTTTTTTTTAATATTGAGGATTGAACCCAGGGCTGTTACACTGAGATACATCCCCAGTCTTTTTAATTTTTTTTTCAAAATGAACCTTTCCTTTATTGTGTTTCATCCATGAGAAAAGTGACAAGACACCGACCATGCTGTGTGTGTCCTAATGTAGCAACCCAAAGCCACTACAGATGCATTCTAGTAGTCACCTGTTATGGTTTGTGTCTAGGTGTCCCCCCCCCCCAAAGCATCATGCAGCCATGGGGTGGCTTCTAGAGTTTGTGATTAATTCATGATCCAATGCTGGGATTATAGGTGGGAGTGCTGCTGGGATTATGGGTGTGAGCACCACACCTGTCCTGGGGCTGATAACCTGAATAAAATATAAGAAAAGGAGAGAGGCGACTCCTGCTCCTCCCTTTTTTTTTTTGCTGTCTTCCACTGCAGTGAACTGCTGCCCTGTGCCATGGGCCACTCTGCCTTACCTCCATGAACTGTGAGCTAAATAAACCCTTCCTCCCTTGATTTTGAGTGTCAGGTTTTTGTCCCAGTAATGAGAGAAAAGTGACCAAGACACTATCCTGACCGTGCACTGTACCAGGTGTTGTGGATAGTCCTCCACAGGTATTAACGTACAGGTTCCACTGTGGCCACCTTGCACAGGTCATGACACTGGAACTTACAAGAAAAGTGACTGCCTAAGGAACCAGTTGCTGTCCCTTACAGCCCATGGCCTGCTGACTTTGGACCATAGCAAAGCTCCATGCTTAGAGCCAGGCCTCTGCCCCAGAAGTCCCTAACAAATGGCTCCAGTCTCACCTGTGTCCCCAGCCTGCCCAGGCTCACATGCAAGCTGAGCTCAGTGATCTCTACTGAGCAACCCAGAGACAAAGCAGCTGGAGCTCCTTATTGAGTGTCCTGAGGTTGGCACAAAGGCACGAATTCATGCACCAGCTTCTGTCTTCTTATTGGAAATAACTGGATCCAGTTAAATGGGCTGGATGGAGCCAGTTCTTGGAGGGATGGGAGAGTGGGCTGGGTAGAAATGAAGGTCTGAATATTTTAGTTAGGGCCAAGGGCTCTTAATTTCTGAAACAGTTCCGGATGTCCTCTTTCAGGAGGTTCTTTATGGTGTGATCAGAAATTTGGTGAATGCTGCTGCCTAGTGTCATCTAGAAGAAAGCAGGCTGATAACATGATGCTGTATCCTCACCCACCTTAGTCACCAGATCCAGCATTGCATGACTTCCCCAAAGTCAAAATGACAGTGAAAGGGAAATGATTTGAATTGATTTGGCTGGGCTGGGGATGTAGTTCAGTGGCACAGCACCAGGTATGGGGTCTTGAGTTCCATTTCTGGTACAAAAAAAAAAAAAAAAAGATGGTGAATTGATTTGGGACGTTGAGGCAGCTATGAGAAAGAGTACTTCCTCCTTGGACCTGAAGCCACCTAGCTGAGCCAGAGGTCACCTGGGCACAGACTGCAGATACTTCCTGGGCCTCGGGTGGAGATAGACAGAGCACATGGTGTTAGGCTCCCAGCAGAAAGCATAGCTGAGCCTGGCACAGGGAGGGTTAAGTCTTAGAAAGCAACACAGTCTCTCAGGTCTGGGAGCCAGCTGGGTCACAACAGGAAAGGAGGAGACCACTAGGCAGCAACCTCTGAGGATGCTTCTTGCCGCAGGTGACATTTGGACAGCAGGTGGCATAGGCTTTGGGGAGGAGACTGAGGAGCCATGGCTGCTGGGGCAGGTTACAGCCTGTGTCACAATGCAGCTAGATTCTTGTCCCTGTGGCATGGGAGTGAAGATAGTTCTTTGAGTTGGAAATGACAGAAATTCAACACAAAGGTATTCTAGCTCACATCAGCAAAACCCTCCAAGAGTCAGGGCTTGAGGTCCAAATTCTTTTTTAAAAAAAGTTTTTTTGAGACAGTGTCACACTAGATTTCTTGGGTTAGGCTCAAATTTACCATCCTCCTGCCTCAGCTTTCTGCAGTGCTGGGATTAGAGGCATATGCCACCATACGGAGCTAAAGACAATTTCTTTTTTAATTTTTTGTTCACTTGGATAGTTTTTGGATTTTTTTTTTTTTTTTTCTGTTCTAACGACTGTATTGGGCTGGGGAGATAGTTCAGCAGGCTAAATGCCTGCCTGGCAAGTGCAAAGACCTGAGTTTGCTTCCTGGTACCGCATGCCATGCCAGCCCTAGAAGTGGGTGTGGTGGCACACACCTGTTAATCCCAGCACTGGGGAGGCTGAGACAGGAGGATCATACAAGTCCAAGCTGCCTAGAGAGGACCTGTACCAAATAAATAAATAAATGATTTTAAAAAATGGTAGTCATGATGGATTAGGCCCCACCTAATGACCTTATCTTGGGGTCATATACACAGGTCCAGATGTTAGGATGTCAGCGTGACTTTTTGTAGACACAGTTTAACCCAGAAGCTATCTGAATAAACAAACATGCCTTTTACGCAGCAAGCCCAGGGCTAGATGCTTGCCATAAAGTGATATCTCGTCAAATGACAGAGAGCTTTAGGATAAACCTAATAGTGAAAAATTAGAAGTAACATAGGGTCAGCTGTGTCCAGGTTAAAATATTATTCTATATAATACTATAAAACCAATAAAATCAGCAATATAATTCCATATTTATTGCCAATGAACAGTGATTAAAACACATCATAGGGTGCTAGGGAGATGGCTCCATAGAATAAGCGCTTGCCTGGCAAGCGCAAGGGTCTGTGTTCAATTCCTGGTTCCGCCAAAAATAAAAAAATAAAAAAATTTAAAACACATCACAGAAGGGCCTGGGAGATAGCTCAACAGCATAAGCACCTGCCTGGCAAGTACAAGGTCCTGAGTTTGATCGCTGGTCACACACACACACACACACACACACACACACACACACACAGAGCCCCCAACACATTATAGAGAGAATGAAGCATGCTATAAGACAGAATGTGTGACAGTTTTATAACCTTACATGTTTAAATCCATCTGTGAAAGTTGTATACAATATGTTAACCATGGTTACCTATGAGTTGGTGGGGTTTTGACTTAATTTGTTTTTTTTTT
>NW_004524674.1:3442725-3453665 GCF_000260255.1 Octodon degus | reverse complement strand
AAAAAAAAAAAAAAAACTCTCAGGGGTCAGGGAGATGGCTCAGTGGAATAAGCACTTCCCTGGCAAGCGCAAGGGTCTGAGTTCAATCCCTGGTTCTGCAAAAAAAAAAAAAAAAAAAAAAGCTTTCAAAGAGGTATTGTAGGCCAGAGCCCTCAGGTGGACACAGAAGTCTTCTGTAAGCTGGCACTAGCCCTCCTACAGCAATAGTGAAGCAGGGGTCGAATCTCTCCTCTCCTCCACACTCCATGTCACTGAGGTGGTGTCTTTCCTGCTTGGGTGTGAGTAGGTATGTAATTCTTGGGGTGGGAAGGAGGCAGCCACCTCTGAATAGCCCTGGAGCCCACGTATGTGTTACCTTAGATGGCAAAAGGGAACTTGCTGTGTGATTCTTTTTTGATGGAGAGATTGTCCTGGGTTATCCAGGGGGGTCATATATAATCAGATAGACCCTGCTAAGAAGGATGTAGGAAACAAGAGTGAGTAGTAGGAGACAGGGTGATGGAAGCAAGGGATGGGAGAGATGGAAACAAGGAGCTGTGAGCCTGAGTGGAGGTCGCTTCTAAGAGCTGGTGAGGGTGAGGCTATGGATTCACCCTGCGAGGGGGCTGCAGAGACAGCAGTGATTTTCATTTTTTGCTCCTGAAATTTCTTCATTCCCAAGTGCAAATTCACTAGCCCCATCCCTATTCATCTCTGGTTAGAAACAGATTTGGTCATATTCCACTTTTTTTTTTTTTTTTTAACTTGTCAACAGAATCTAGAAATTGTCTGTGGCCTGTCAAGTTTTGTTTTTTTTTTTGTATGAGAGATCAAACTCAGGACCTTAAGCTTGCCAGACTTATGTGGCCTGTCAGTTTAACCAGCCCAGCCATCACTTCCCCAGCATCTTCCTTTATACTTACTTAGCAATGTTTTTATTTTCATATTGTCTATTAATTAATTTTTTTTCGAGTAGTCTTTTTTAAAAATTTTATTTATTTATTTATTTATTTATGTGTGTGTGTGTGTGTGGCCAGCTCAGCCCATCAGGGAGCGGGGTGGGCTGGCATGTGGTGCTGGGGGATTGAACTGCAGTCCCTGTGCTTTGTTAAGCTTGTTCTACGTAGGTGCTTTAGACCACTGAGCCATCTCACCAGCCCCTCAAGTAGTCTTTTTAAAACATACCCAAACTGCGTGTGGTAGGGCACGTCTATAATCTCAGCACTCAGTGGGCTGAAGCAAGAGGATTGCCAGGAGTTTCAAGCCAGCCTGGAATACATAGTGAGATCCTGTCTCAAAAAGCCGAAAAAAAAAAGTAAAATATCTACAAATTCTTTGACCTTATTGGCTCACAGAATGTAGTGAAAGCAAGGCTGCTTACCTTAGAAGGCTAGATCAGAAAAGGCTATGCAGCTTCTGACTCACTATCTTGAGATGCTTGTCCAGGGGGAAGCCAGCTAGCACACAGGAAGCCCAGGTACTCTGAGATCGCATCTTGCTGGAGAGGCCGCCTCTGGTACTTTACTGACAGCCCTAGCAGAGCCTCCAGGCAACAGCAAGTATCAGAAGCCAGAGGGCAAGAGAACCATCTGAGGCATCCAACACTGCCTGGCCTTCAGGTGACAGTTGAACAACTTGTAGAGAGACAGTGAGAACTGCCATCTTTCCCAAGTGCCTGGCTCAAACAATTTTGAGAAAGCTAAACAGTTATTTTAAGTCACCAGATTTTGAAGTAAAGTATATAACCCTAGTGACAAGAATAACCTTTTGTCTATCTTTCTGCATACTATAGATACTATGCGTCCAGGAACAAAGAACATCTCAGCTCTGTGCAAATACTGTATCTGGTGTACCTGTCTACCACAGCTAGAGTGTGTACTGTTCTTCTGTCTTCACAGGCCTTCGTGCCTTCTTTAGAGTATATAGCAATTCTTTCTATCCCCCTTGCCACCCATATTTTTTCAGCCAGAATTACAATGTTCCTACTTCCTATTTCCCACATATATGTAGAAATGTAGGAGCCTCAAGGATTTGAAAAGGCAAGGAAATAAATTCTTCCCAGAGTTTCTAGAAGAACCAGCCTGCCAACATATTATATCCTGCTGAACTCTGGCACCTCTAGGACTAAGAGAATACATTTATGGTTTTGGGTTTTTTTTTTTTTTCTTTCAGTGTTGGGGATACGGTGGTTTGTTTGTTTGTTTTTCTTTTTTTGAAACAGGTCAGGCTGGCTTTGAGCTCAATTTGTAGCCCAGGCTGGTCTCCAACTGGCAATGATCCTCCTGCCTCAGCTTCCCCAGTGCTGGGCTTACAGGCGTGCAACACCACAGCTGGCTGTAGTGTTGGAGATTTGTAAAAGAATATATCTGTGTTTCTTTGTGTGATGGTGCTAAAGATTGAACACAAGGCCTTGAGCATGCAAGGCGATCACTATCACTGGAGTTATATTCCTAGTCTCATTTGTGTTCTGAGCTATGAGATAGGTGATACAGAAGAAACAGGAAATTAATGTATCCTCAACACCTGCCTGATACTTCTAATACCTTCTTCTTTATGTCTAAACCAGTCCAAGGAGTGTTGCTGTCATTTGCTACCAAAACAATGCTTTTATAATAAATGCTAGCCAGATGTAGCGGCGCACGGTGGTAATCACAGTGCTCGGGAGGCTGAGGCAAGAGGATCATTGCAAGTTTGAAACCAGTCTAGGCTACAAAATGCGCTCAAGGCCTAGCCTGAAGTGCATAGGGAAAGCCTGTCTCACTATGCATTAAATAAATATAGCAAGTATACAATAGTGGAGTTAGCCTTCCTTTTCCACTGTATCCACATACACTGATCCAACGAACAGTAGATTAGAAATATTTTTTTAAAATTATACCTATTCTGAATATATACTGGGTTTTTCCTTGTTATCATTCTCTAAGCAAACAATGTAATAACTATTGAATGGCACTGACATTGCACTAGGTATTTATTTATTTATTTTGCATGTTCACAGGTTTATATTTTAAACAGTATTGAGACTTGTGGAACCTTAGGTACACTTCGTGTTTCTCCACAATTTACAATTATACATCCCAATCCAAGCAATGAGAGAGTCTGTTGCAGCGAATAACAGAAGGAATGGGAGACATGCCAGGAATATTTTCTGGCTATGGAAGTTCAGATGAGATTTAGTGGACACATCACATGAGTAAAGTTGTGCTGTGAGCCTTCCACGGTACATCACAATGCTTGGCTTCAATGAGCAGTACCATAAAGCCAGTACCTTGCCCTGGTTAGCAATGATTTTAATTAAAATGTCAGTCCTCACATTGTCAACATCTGACACCAGAATGGAGCCCTACTCAGGAGTGGTATCAGATGGATACACATACTCCTGGGTACACTTGCTCCAGTGCATCCAGGTCCTCGGTCCTCAGACCCTGCATGGCAGGGCTACTACAGAGGGCTGGCAGTTACCTGGCAATCCTAGTTCTAAAGTGATAAGGGGACTGAAGTTTATGAGCTGAGGGTTGGAAGGTCCCTGGGCATTCAAGGTTCTTCCAGAAACATTAGCATCAAAAGGCAATCATATCATCAGCTATAGAAAGGATCAGCTTTCCTTTTTTATTCTCTTCCTCTGGAGTCACTACAGCTGCTATAGCAATTTGTGAACTCCTGTGTGAGTGTGAGCCAGGCTCATCCTCTGGCTTCTGGCCACTCAGGGTGCAGGGTGCTGGCAGTTCCCAAGGAGTGTGTCACTGCACTAGGTGTTTAAATAACCTAGAGATGATTTAAAGTATGACGGAAGGTGTGTGAAAGTTATACCAAACACGACACCATTTTATACAGCATTCTTTCTCTCTCCTCCATTCTGGTTCATGGATCCTCATAGTCACTGTGGTCTCACTGAGAAATGAGGAGACAGTATGTGAGAATGATGGTTTATTTTTTAAAATCATAACTTAAAGATTCACACTGAGAGCCTGTGAACTTACCAATTTCACCTTTTCTCACAAAGTCCCACCAAGAAAAGAATTTGAATTAGCAAATCTCTTTTTAAAACTTTTTTTTTATCTTGGTAAACTGTACATAGCATAAGACTTATCATTTCAACATTTTAAATATATAGTGTAGGGCCAGGGAGATGGCTCAGTAGGATAAGCGCTTGACTGGCAAACGCAAGGATCTGAGTTCAATCCCCGGTTCCGAAAAAAAAAAAAAAATAAATAAATAAATAAAAAATAAATATATAGTGTATAGTTCTGTGGCAGAAAGTCCTGTTGTAAGCCATCTGTACCACCATCTCCAGAATTTCTCATCTTCCCAAACTGAAATCCACTGGACACTGACTCCCCATTGTGCCTGCCTTCATGGTCTTGGTCGCAACTTTTTCTTGAAAAAGGCTATAGCATTTCTTATAAATTCAAAAACCAACCATTTAACTTTCTGGCAAATGCAAACATGGCCAGGCTCCTAAGCTGTCTTTGAATTGTCATGAAGTGAAACAAAACCAAACTTTCAAAGCAGGTCTCACCCTAACCATCAAGAAAAGTCACAACTTCAGCTTCATGCTATGTTCACTAAGCATGTGGTTTCCTGTGAGAACCAGGATGCAGGGGTACTCATCTCCACTAGAGACCAGAGACCCTGTGAAGAGGAACCAGGTCACATCTGCTCTTCTAGTTGATGAGGACCCCTCTGAGTCTCAAAACGAGAGTTGGACTTTTGTAGGTGTAGAAGCCTACCCGTTAGGTTGTTGTTGTTTTGGTAACGGGAATTGAACTCAGGACCTTGATGCTAAGCTGGTTGCCCAGCCCTACCCAGTTAGTATTAAAGGTTAGCTTTCAATAAAAAGTGAGGTCATCAGGGCCTGGGAGATGGCTCAGTGGAATAAGCGCTTCCCTGGCAAACATACGAGTCTGAGTTCAATCCCCGGTTCAGCCAAAAAAAAAAAAAAAAAAAAGTGAAGTCACCAATCTCATGATGACATAAAAATAAACACCTATAAAATATATTTTTTCCATTCGGTAATAAAAGTGGGAATTGAGGTATATGTTATAATAGGTTTAAAAGAAAGTCCAGAGGCCAGACAACATTTACATATGCAGAACATTAGATGTGAAAATATAAGAAAAAAAGGGAATGGGTTGTTGCTCTAGTTTGGGCCCCCCATGAGCTATTAGGAGGTAGCAGATCTATAGGAGGTGGGGTCTTGTGGAAGGAAGTTAGGTCACTGGAGCATGCCCTGACAGAAGATACAGGCACTGGTGCTTCCCCTTTTTCTAACTTTGCTTCCCAACTGCCATGAGGTAATCTGCTTCTTCTATCACATGCTCCCACCATGAAGCATGGACTCACCACATGCCCTAAAACAACAAGGCCAAGCAACCACAGGCCAAACCCACTGAAACTAAGCTAAAGTAAATCTCTCTTATTAAAAGCTGATGGTCTCTAAGGGCTGGCCAGACAGCTCAGTGGATTAAAGCGCCTGCTTCGGCAGAGTCAGGGACCAGTATCTCTGGGGTGCACTAAGATGGCAACTGAGACTCCCAGTGCTTGGCTTGGGAGGCTGAAAACAGGAGAATCACTATGAGTCCAATCTACCTAGTAAGATCCAGTATACTCTGTACTAAATACATTAAAAAAAAAAAAAAAAAAAAAAGTGGATGGTGTCAGGTATTTTGTCACAATGACTGCTGTGGTTTAGGTCTAAAATGTCCCTCAAAGTTTTTCGTCCAGAGGTTGGATCTATTCAGTAGAGACAGCTCCATGGGATGTGATCTAGAAAGTTACATGTTTGCCCCTGGCTCCTCCGTCCTTTTTATCTGCTTCCTCGTTGCCAGGAGGCAGGAAGCTTTCCTCTGTCATTCTATTTTAGCCTTAGAACCAACCCATCAAGAACTGCATCTCTGAAAACTGAGTCAAAGTAAAACTCTCTCTAAGTTGCAGGTGCTGGATATTTTGTCCCAGGGACAGGAAAGTGATAAATACAATAATCCAAAGGTGACTGGCATAGATAGGAAGAAAGTTCTATCCCACAGAAATAGAATTTCCATATTTATAAACAAGAATTATTTTTGAGTACTATCAGTCATTTATTCTTTTTTTTTTAAGTTTATTTTATTTAGTGTGTGTGTGTGTGTGTGTGTGTGTGTGTGGCCAGCTCAGCCCACCAGAGGGCAGGGCTGGCTGGCATGTGGTGCTGGGGGATTGAACCACAGTCCCTGTGCTTTGCTAAGCTTGTTCCAAGTAGGTGCCTTAGACCACTGAGCCATCTCACCAGCCCCAGTCATTTATTCTTAACAGAATTGGCATCATATAACTTGGAGGGATGCCTTTTAAAATTCAGACAATTTATGTTTTCTGATGAAACACTTTCTACCGATTGATAATAATTTCAATGAAGTTAATAGTAGCAGAAATGGGAGGTGTGCGGTAAAGGATAAGGAACTAGAAAGAAAAGAACAACATATACATTGAGAGAAAAAGAAAATCAGGAGCTGTTTATAGACCAAGAATCAGTGCTCTCATGTTTCTTGGCAAACCAGAGCTTCAATTGTTAAACCTTTACTCATTACCCAAATTCTTGTTGCATTCTGCAATGGAACTCTTTGATGTGAAAGATCTGAAGGCTTGCTGGAGGAACAGCCAGAAAAGAGGACCCTACAAAGCAAAGGTGGCTCCCACAGCCTTCTGGAACAGGGGCCCATCAGAAGGAGGCAAAGGCACAAGGGAGGGCACTTGGGCCACTAAGGTGGCCTGGTGAAAACTGGGCCCCTTAGAGCTGGGACAGCCTCATATATTTGCTATGCCATGGAGGCCTTGAGGGCCTGGCCTGAACGGATGGATCTAGCACTGGTGCCAGAAAGAACAGAGCTACCCCAAAGGAGCTCCAGAGATTCTTTGAAGAAGAGACTTATGGGTCTATTGAGCAAATTCTTCTGTTTGGAGGGATTTTGGATCCCCTATGAGCACAAAACCCTATGGTATCTGCCCTGGCACTACCACAGCTGAATGGAAAGAATTCTTTTCAGCATCTGCTGAACTGAATAAATTCTTAAACCTTACAGCCTAGCAAGTGTTAGTAAACCCTGCCCCTTCCTGCAATTTTCAATGAAAATTGTAAGTTGCCAGAAGTTTAGAAATAGTCTCACTTTTATTACAAATGATGCCTATCATCCTTTCAATGACTGATTGTTAAAGTATATAATAAACCATTTCACATATATACAGGAGCCCAGCAGAGCCTAGCCACTCCTCTTGCTTGGGACATGAACACAAACCATGGGAGACAGAAGTCTCCGGGTGGAAGGCAGGAGCAGAAGAAAGCTGATGCTACCCTGAAAGCTGAGAGGCCAGAAGTGAAAGGAGATCTTAAGCAGACATTCTAGTTCTCTCTAAATGCTATACTTGGGCCCTCCTAGGTGATGCTGAGGCAGTGCCGCCTGGTTTCGATTCAGCCTGCGGTTCTGGGATTTCTTTGGGTCAGGGAGCCAGCTCTGTGGTACTGCCCTGGCGGAAGAAGGTGAGGGATGTGCACAGCAGAGGAGGAGCTGAGGAAGAGAACAGGATCCAAATCCAGAAGAGAGGAAGGGTCTGGAAATATGGTGCTCAAGGACCTGAGAGTAGCAGAGACTTTCACCTCCTGGGCTCACCCACCTGCTGTGATCAAGTCCTTTTGCTAAATCTCACCTCCTTCACCTGTGAAGAAGCTGATGGAACTACAAAACAACCCAAGATTGTTGCCACTAAGTATTGACTCTTGAACTGGATATTCAAGTCAGGACATTAGTTAAGCCACAGCTGTGAAGAGCAGAATCCTCTGAAGAACACAAACTAGCAAGACACACACCCTTATCCAGCTGGCTATTCATCCAAATTTTATCAAATGCCCTGGAGGTGCTAAAGCCCTTGTCCTGAGACCTAAAAGAAGAGCAAAACAAAAGAAGAGTCCTACTTTATTTTTTTATCTTATTTCTTTTTTTCCCATAATTTTGTTGAGAAATGAATGGCAATGAGACAGTTTCGGATCAAATTGTTGGGATGGTTTTGGTGGTTAGTACATTGCATGCGCTCTTCCTGGTTGTTGTTTGCTGTTCAAGATGTGGACATAATATCCTATTTATGGGCACTATTAGAACAGGTCCCTCTGTTTATTGAGAGAGTGTAACTATATGTCTATCCTGACCATTTTGAATGCACAGATACAGGGTGGACATTCACCTGTATCCCCTTTTTTGTTTAGTTCCATCATTTGAGTATTATGGTTGTGTAAACTCAGCAAAATACTGCAGGGGAGTCCAGTGGTCTGTGATGTTGTTGGGTCTTCTGCTTGACTGGCGGTGTTGGAGGTTGTTGACCTGAGTCCCCTGCAGCTCAACGTGGCACCGTGACTTTACTTCTTATACTTCATTTTTGTACTTTTCTGCTGGATGGTTGAGACCTAGATGGAGCAGGATCTATGCAACAAGAGTTGTAGCTTTGGGATCTGGTGGGGTCGGTCAAATCCCCTCAGGATTTGTCCTGGGATCCTGTGCCTCGGATTGTGTATCCTTTGTCAGTGTCGGCCGTGTGGATGAGTCGCGGCTATTGCTTGGCCAGTGTAGTCTCTGTGGGGGCCTGGGGGAATGTTTTCTCTCCTTCTGGCTCTCCTTGAGCACACTCTACATCATCGATCTCTTTGGCCCCATGATCTCCTTGATCAGAGAATTTGGGACACTGCTGAGTTGCATGGCATTGCAGTGCAGTTCTTGTATGTCCTGAGTCTTGATTGACCTTGGAAGGCTGGAGCCAGGGTGTTGGCTTTCCTAGTGGCCCTCCTTTTTCTCTGGTTTTGGTCTGCAAACTTGGGCTGTTGATCCTCTAGAGGAGAAGCTTGTTGTTGTCATACAGCCTGGGCTGTTGGGCTTGGCCTCACTGTCTGTCTGAGTGTCGGACATCTTGCGCATGGCATGGAGCAGGTGTTTTTCATCAGGTATTGATAAGTTGAAATTTAGGTCCCTACAGAATATGATGAAAAGACGTTTAAGGAAAATATATTTTGAAAATAGGGAAAAATAAATAAATAAATGCTATACTTGGGCTGGCCAGATAGCTCAGCAAATTAAAGCACCTGCATAGGCAGGCACAGAGACCGGGGTTTGATCCCTGGTGTGTCTTGCTGGTCTCACTCACAGAACTCTTAATATTTCTCTACCCTTCTCTATTGGTGTTGGCCATAAATACATTGTGGGACCTACCCTGGTTTTTTTTTTTTTTTAATTTGGGCTTTATTTTATTTTATTTTTTTCTTTTCAAAGTTTTATTGATAAACATATAGCAATGAGACAGTTTCAAATCAAATCGAAAGTACAGTTTCAACAAATAATACACTGCATATATTCTTCTTAGTGGTTAATTGCTGTACAAGATGCGGACTTGTGATCCTATTTACAAACACCATTAGAACAAATCATTCTATTCATTAAGAGAATGCAACTATATATCTATCCCAACCACTTTGAATACACAGATACAAAATGCACATTAATAGTTATACCCCATTTTACCCTGATTTGACGGTGGGTCAGAAGACTCCTCGTTCCAGATGGGTCTTGCCCATATCCTGGGGAGAGGAACGCTGCACAGATTAGCAAAGAATGATGAAGTAAACAGGCCTTGCTGAGCTTCCCCACCCAGTCTAGCATTAGGTCATATCTTTTTTATCCAATCACATTTTGACTTGATTGTCAGTGCTTCAGTCACGCCTTTGCAATGATGTCTCCATAAAAACACAATGGGGGGGGAGCACAGTGGGTTTCTCAGAATTTCTAGATAGCTGACTCTGATATCCCACAAGGTGACATGGTGAAGCTCTGTAGACTTTCCTTCTAACTTGCCCTACGCATCTCATTTGCATTCTTTTTCTTAAAATCTGTTGTTTTTTTTAACATGTTACAAAATGAGGTTTAGTTGAAAAGACCAAAGCCCATGTCATCCACAGATTCTTCTGATTCTTCTTTCTTTGCTTCCACCTTCTCTTCAGCTGGGGCAGCAGTGGTGGAGGGGGCAGATGCAGCGCCCGCTGCTGGAGCAGCGCCTCCAGCTCCTACTGCAGATGAGGCTCCCGATGTTGACGTTGGCCAGGGCCTTTGAAAACAAGCAAGGCCAAAAAGGGTCGACATTGACACCAGCCGCTTTAATGAGGGCATTGATCTTATCCTCTGTCACAGTCACCTGTCAGAGTGCAGGATAAGGGTGGAGTAGATGCTGGTGAGTTAGGAGACAGAGGGCATGATGTGGGCTGCCGGGCGTGGTGCTAGTCATTGGAAGAAGTGAGGGCCACACCCCAAAGCAGCCTTAGCTTCCTCGGAAGAACAGAGCACCTTGGCAGCAGCTGAGCTAGCTTGGTGGTCTAAGCCTTGCTTGGCAAGTACAAGGACCTGGGTTTGATACCCGGTACCACATGCTGTGCTGGCCCTGGAACCCTATGCCCGACATGCTTCCAGAACCCAGGTGTGGTGGCACATACCCATAATCTCAGAGCTGGGGAGGTTGAGGAGGATTTTTATGAGTCTGAACTCTGTGGCAAGACCCTACACCAAATAAATAAATATTTAAGATAATAATAATACAACATACCTGGTTATGTGTTCCCCTGAGGTCTACAAGTGACTCAAGCAGAACTGAACCTGAGGAAAGGATCATTTGAATCCCAATTTATAGTTGGTCAATCAGAAAGACAAGTGAAAACGACATGGAAAGGTGACTAGCATCTAAAGGGTGTGAGTGTGTGTGCATGTGTGTGTACATGCATCTGTCTGTGTGTAAGGCAGTCTTGGGGCTCAGTCTTCAACCTGTGGGTTCTAATACTATCTCAAGTAGAGAGTGTATAACTGAACTCATATAAAGGACAGGTGACTAGTGCCCAAATTCTGCTTGCTAGGGGGAGAAACTCACATCTGCTGTCAGAATCATCTGTGTTTTAGTTTTTTTTT
>NW_004524674.1:3418999-3442625 GCF_000260255.1 Octodon degus | reverse complement strand
TGTGTGTGTGTGTGTGTGTGTGTGGCCAGCTCAGCCCTCCAGGGGGCGGGGCTGGCTGGCATGTGGTGCTGGGGGATTGAACCGCGGTCCCTGTGCCTTGCGTAGCTTAGCTTGTTCTAAGTAGGTGCTTTAGACCACTGAGCCATCTCACCAGCCCCACGTCTGTGTTGACTGTGGTAAAAAGACACTTCATTTTTACTGCTAGAGATTAGAAGATGGTAAGATATTGTTTCTCCCCCAAACTGGTCTTCATAATCAACTTGGGTCCATTCAAAATCCCAGTGGTTTTTTTGGGGGGGGCTGTACCAGGGATCCAACTCAGGTCCTTACACTTGCCAGGCAGGCGCTTATGCCACTGAGCTATATCCCCGGCCTTCTCTTTTTGGTTGTTGTTTGTGGCTGGCTCAGCCCTCCCTGGAGGTAGGGCTGGTGCAGCATATGACGTCAGGGTTTGAACCCCAGTCCCTGAGCTTGCCTAAGCTTGCCTAAGCAGGTGCTTTAGTCTGTTGAGCTATCTCGCTGGCCCGCCAGTGGGTTTTTATTTAGTAGTGTGAACTGATTTTAAAATTCATGTTGAAATACAAAGGAGATAAAGTGACCAAAATAACATTCAAGACAACAATGTTGGAGACCTTAGAACTACTTGATTCAAGACAAAACTACAATAATAAAAAAACTATGTGTTAATCGGTATGAATAAACACAAATATATCAGTGGAAGGAATAAGTCAAGAAAAAGATCTACACATATGATCAAATGATTTTCAATAAACATGTCAGGCAACTCACTGGAGAAAAGATAGTTTTTATATTTTTTAAGTAGGTCAATGGAACAGAAATAGACCTACACATATATGGTCAGGTAACTCAGTCAAAAAGAAGTAGCATTCAACAAATAGTGTTGAAATCACAAAACATGTATATCAAGAAACAAAATGAACAAATTTTTTGAAAACTGAAAATGGCTCATAGAACTAAAGATTAACTGTAAAACTTAAAACTATAAAATTTCTAAAAGAAACTGTGGGAGAAAAATCCTTCTGACTGTTGGTTTAGCAAAGATTTCATAGAGACATTATCAAAAACACTATCCATAAAAGCTACAATTCAGCATATTGGGCCTCATCTATATCGGAAACTTGAACTTACTCTATTATCTAGGCTGACCTCAAACCTGTGTCAGTCTCTGGAGTTCTGGGGTTATAGGCATATGCCACCAGAACTGGTTTAAGTTAGAAACTTTTCTTTGGGAGACACAGTTAAGAGAACATAAAGGCAAGCCATGACCTAAGAAACAAGACTTGCAAATTGTATATCTAATAAAGTCTTTTTTTTTTTTAATTTTATTTATTTATGTGTGTGTGTGTGTTTGGCCAGCTCAGCCCACCAGGGGGCGGGGCTGGCTGGCATGTGGTGCTGGGGGATTGAACCGCGGTCTCTGTGCTTTGCTAAGCTTGTTCTAAGTAGGTGCCTTAGACCACTGAGCCATCTTCCCAGCCCCTCTAATAAAGTCTTGAGCAAAGTAAATTTGTTTTGGGTTTTTAATTTTTTTCTTTGGGCAGAAAAGGACTCTTAAAATGTAGTGATAGTTGTGCATGGTGGCACACACTGTAATCCCAGCACTCTGGAGGCTGAGGCAGACCATCTTGGACTACAAAGTGAGTCGAAGGCCAGCCTGAACTGCAAGAAGACAAAAAAATAAAAATAAAGTAACACTAAAAAAACAGGGCTGCGAAAGTGGCTCAGTAGTATTCTGCTTGCTTAGCATATATATATATAAATATATATATATATATATATATATATATATCTGGAGAAGTAAGGGAGTGGAGAAAACAGTCTATAGCTTGTCTATAACCCTGCGTGGTAGTACACATCTATAATCCCAGTACTCAGGAGGTAGAGGCAGGAGGATCATGAGTTCAAGGACAGTCTGGGCTATGAAACAAAATCTTGTCTGAAAAAAAGATTAAATAAATAAATATCAATGCAATTAAAAATGGTGAAAATATTTGAATAGATCTTTCACCAAAGAATAAAAAACTGGAAACAAGCTGGGTATAGGGATATACACCTATAATTCAGATACTTGGGAAGGTGAGGCAGGGGGATCACAAGTTCAAGATCAGCCTTGGCAATTTAGAGAGAACCTGTCTCAAAAAACAAACAAACATAAAACTCCCTCTAAATGTTTATCCACAGATATATATGAAACAAAAATATATATAAAGATAAAAACAAAACAAAACAAAAAACTTCAAAAAATGCAAACTGGTTTATAGTAACAGAAAGCAAGTCAATGGTTGTTGTAGAAAATGGTTTGGGGGTCATGAGAAAAATGGGATGTTGAGATGATTGTAAAAGGTGGGAGAAAACTTTTGGAGGTGAAGGATGTGTTCATTATTGTGATTGTTGTGATGATTTTATGAATATGTAGCTACGCCCAAACTTTTCAAATTGTAGTCTTTAAATATATGCAGTTTATTTCAGGTCAGAAGGAAAAGTGAGTCCAGGGTGGGATTCAAATGAGTCCTAAGGGAGGGAGAAGTATCTAAACATGTCAGACAGGATTTGCTTGGAAAAGCCAGCAGCATTGGCAAGATCAGGAATAGATCAGAGGGGCAAAGCATCGAGATCTTCCCAAGGGTCCCACCAGGAAGATGAAGCTGGATTTTAGATCTAAAAAGGAAAAGCAACTGGACCTACAATCATCGAGGGCCCATTCTCTGGCTTCCAAGGCAGTCTCATGATAAAGCAAATCTGGGGCAAAGAAGGCCTCTGAAGGTTTGAAGGGGGAAAAAAAAATCCTGCTATATTGGCTCCTTTCTTATTTCTCCCCTGTGAATGGTGTCCTGTGATCAGAGTGCTTTGTGCTGACCTCAGCCAGTATAAGAGCCACTCACTTAGCTCCAGCTCCCCCAGCAGGAAAGGGCCTGGGAGCCTGACCCTGCACCCACCGCCTGCAAGGCAGCACAAGGCCCAAGGGGCTAAGGGCTCTTCCTGCTGATGTCTGGACCTTTGGTTTTGCCCTTAACAAGCCAGGAACTGGTTTCTCCCTGAAATTAGTTCCTCCTTCTGTCTGTCTTCCAACTCTAGGTGTAGTAATACAAGCCATATGTTTTCATCTTGCCCTTTGATTTCTTAAATGAGCCTAGGGTCAATACCTGTTTTCCACCCGACTTCCTCACTTTTGTTGTCCCACCTCAGTTTACTCCCAAAATGCTGCAGCTGCCACTATGCCCTGATTAATGGATGACCCCCTCAGGTGACAGAGCTCTAAATATAACTGGCTGGCTGGCTTCCTGTGTGCTCAGGGCAAGAGACCAAGACTTGTACCTTCACAGTGCTTGTAGATTTAGATCCTTACTGCCTGGGGCATGCCTCAGAGTGTGGTTGACCTTTGATGGGAGACAAAAAAAAGAGAGAGAGAGAGAGAGAGAGAGAGAGAGAGAGAGAGAGAGGAGGGTAAGTGAGATGGCAGAGAGAGAGAGAGAGAGAGAGAGACAGACAGACAGACAGACAGACAGACAGACAGACAGAGGCAGGCAGACATCAGACAAAAAAGCAGGAAGTCAAATCCAAACCAAACACAATTAAGAATTTTGCAGAGCCAGGCTTGTTGGCACATAGCTGTAACCCTCCCCCCTCCCAAGGCTAAGGCAGGAGGATCCTAAGTTTGAGCCCAGCATGGGCAATTTAACGATTTAGTGAGATACTATTTCAAACACAAAAAAGGACTAGAGTTGTAACTCTGTGTGAAGACCCTGGGTTCAATCCCCAGCACCAAAAAGGAAGAAAAAGAGAAAGAAAGAAAAAGAAGCTTTACGTATTTTTGCAATGTTTATTCTACTCAATGAAGAGTCTGCAGTGAGCTTTTTACTGACATGATAACAGTAAATTGGTGCCTGAATACCCCACTCCATCCAACTGATTCATTTTTAAACACTTAAAAAATTTTTATTTGTGCATATTTGTAGTACATAATGACTATTTTGGGGAGGTGGTACACATGCGTAACACATCTCAATTCTCTTTTCACCTCTTTCCTCTCTCCCCTTGCACTCTCCCCAAATGTTTCATTCTTTTTTTTTTTTTTTTTTTTGCAGAGCCGGGGATTGAACTCAGGCCCCTGTGCTTTCCAGGGAAGCGCTTATTCCACTGAGCCATCTCCCCGGCCAAATGTTTCATTCTTTCATGCTTTTGTTCATTCATACAAACAAATATTCAATGAATCCTGATTGGAGGCCTATATTCTGCCTTCAGGGGATTAAAACTCAAAGACGCACAAACATTACAGATATCATAATAAGGGCTCTAAGGGCATATTCAGCCCTGATCAGGGAGAAGATAGGTCAAGGAAGTTTACTGGAAGAGATTCCAGCTAGCCTCAAATACTGAAGGATGGGTGGGGATAAACTGAGAGGGGCAAGCCAGAGTGAGGCTGAAGGGCTGGAGGAATCTTTAAGAACCATACGAAGTTGCCTTAGGGTGAGCTGGGTATTGGGTGCTGGGATGAGGTAAGGCAAGGCTGGGCAGGTTAGCACTTCCCTGTTTTCATTCATTCACTCACTAATTTGTAGAACACATATTTTTTGAGCAAATATTTATTGAGTATTGTGTAATGGGATCAACAATAGTCCTGGATTCGTTAATAAATTTTCAGTCACTAGAAGTCTGGAAAAATCTCCTGATTTAGGAGATTCTTTTTTTTTTTTTTGAACCAGGATGAAACTCTGGACCTCGTGCTTTCCAGGAAGGTGCTTATACGGTTGAGCTATATCCCCACCCAGCCCTGGGAGTTTCTATTATTAACAGCAATATCTTCTGTTGTGGTTGTGACTGCTGGGGATGTAATCCAGGGCTTCATGCTGAGCATGAGCTCCATGGTTGAGCTACACTCCTGACCCCAAAGTGTCTAATGATACTTTACTTTTTCATTTTTTTGCAGAACTGGGGATTGAACTCAGGCCCTTGCACTTGCTAGGCAAGTGCTTATTCTACTGAGCCATCTCCCGGCCCCTCTAATACTTTACTAGTTATTATGATTACTTGTTTAACATTGCTCATGCTAGGCTGGGCATGGTGGCACATGCATATAATCCCAGACTGTGAGTTTGAGACCATCCTGAGCACAAGTGAGCTCAAGGCCAGCCTGAATTGTATAGCGAGACCTGTCTCAAAAAGATCCTCCTGCCAAAAAAAAAGGAAAACTAAAAAACAACAGTGGTATACATATGTATTTCAAACCTCCTCTATTGATTCTCTTATCCCTCTTCTCTCTCTCCCTCAACAGATTTTGGTCAGATTTGATTATCTTATCATTATTTTTGCCTCATAATATGACCAATAAAGGTTTTCTAGTAGGAGTTGAAACATCAGGTTTCCCATTTCTTTATTTGAGGCATGCGCTGGCTCTATTAGTTTATCTTTAATCTGCATGTGTTTGTAGGCCACAAGTCCAGGTTTGAGAGTTGAGTTAGTGGTACGTTGAAAATCTAATCTGAAAAATCTGCTTAATTGGGCCCATTTAAACTGCAAGGTGTCACAATATGGTGAATCAAAGATCATGGTTGCCCCTAAACATCCCACCCCAATCTGCAGAGGGGCCTTTCCCTCTGCTATTGGGACACATTGTGTACCCTGCACTGCATGAAATGTTTTGATCTACACACTCGGATGTCAGTACCAATCCGTGTAATACATGGAAGCCACAGTGGATGTACAGATTTTCAGCCTTTTGAGATATAATACAAAAACAGAAGTCTATGGTTCATTTTGTGGATTTCTGGAAACAGCCCTGGCGGCTGTCCCCTCTCATTTCTAGTATGGAGAAAGGTCTGATGCAGTCCGTAAGAAGCATCTAGTATGGAATTTTTGCTTTTTCTGCCTAAACCTACCCAACAACCCTTAATTCCATAGAGAAAAGTCCAAATTCCTTACTGGAGGACTCAAGTAAGACATAGTTAATTGTCCAATTTCATAGTTAATTGTTAAGATACATAATATATAATTGTTAAGGCATATATTATATAATTGTAAGACATAGTTAATTGTCCAATTTCAACACCTTTTTCCTCCACAGTTCTTAGGGGTGAACTGAGAGCCTTCACACTGAGCTACATCTTGAGCTTTTTTTTTTTTTTATTTTTGAGACAAGATTTTGATAAATTTGCTGAATTGCCCAGATTAGACTCAAAACTTGTCCTCCTGCCTCAGCCTTTCAGAACGCTGTAATTGCAAGAATGTGCCACTAGGACTGATTTAACCATTCATTTTCATATTTGAATAAGGAACTTTTGTATAACATAGACATTTTTAAAAGCTTTGGGTTTTAAAAAATAAAAAGACTCAGACTTTACACAAAATTCTGAGGCAGTCACTAATTAGCTTTGTGACTTCAAGCTTCACCTGGAGACTAATCCGTTACAAGATGCAGATTAACAAGAACAACGGTGAAATTTAATGCCTCTCTGTGGGGGTAGTACATGCCTGTGCCAGCTATGGGGAAGGCTGAGGAGAGAGGACTGCTGGAGCACATGAGTTCGAGACCATCTTGGGGGTGGGGGAGACCATTTCGGCAACCCAGCTAGGGCAACCCTGGCTCAAACATCCAACAACCAAGTGACCAACCAGTGAACCAATGAACCGACCTACCAACCACAACAAAAAGCTAATATAGGGCATCTGAGAAGCAAAAGAAGAAAGAATGGTGGGTCAAAATAAGTAAAATAATAACACATGTATGTTAGATTGCACCTACTTTACTCTCTCTGACAGTTCACTGTTAAGAGCTTCTTCACTGGAGAACAGATTTACACTGGTCATTGAAGAAAGAGGCCTTACATAATTAAAAAAATAACTACAATCATCATACCTCTTCTGATTTAATAATCATCTGAAGGTCTTACTCTACTCAATGCAGTGGATGAGAAAAAAAAAGTACAACTGGAATTTTGAATGTAGCAATGTAGGCTCTAAATTAAAGACTTAAAACCAATCCAGGCTTGGTTTAAGAGAGAGCAAACAAACAAACAAACAAACCCAACCAACAATGATAGAGTGCTTCCCCAGTATGCTCACGACCCTAGGTTGAATCTGTAGCACTGAAGAAAAAAAAAAAAAGTTGGTCATAATAATACTTGTTGAGGAGCCTGGAGAAGAAAATATATTTTTGCCAGAATTATTTGAGAATGCAAGTATTGTTCTAGTTATAATTATCTTACCCAGAAGGAAGAGAATGTTAACACTCTGGGAGACTAGCCAGGTGTCACCAAAGATCTCATTCATGATTAAGCTGTACATGTTTGCTTCCCTGTCACTGTGATGAGTGTTCCTCTCAACCTGTATTTACTGGTATTCAAGGAGAAGGAAGTAAATTGATTCCACGAGATAGCCATCTGTGAGGGCACAAGAGGTTTTTTGTGTTTGTTTAACCTCATAGGAATGCAACCTTCAACCACAAGTTGGAGATAGTCCTAAAACTTGTAAAATATATTTATTAGGACCAATTATATTTTCTTATTTAGGCTACAGGACATGACTATTGTAGGAAATTGAATCTGAGCATTTAAATTGAAATGAACACCATGGTCATAGTAATTCACATATCATTTTATAATAAAGTATTTACATTGGCAATCAAGGAATTGCTGGGAGATCTGGAGAACTAAGTTGGAGGTTTCAGGCTAAGAATGACAACTTACACCATATCCTAGATTTCATCATCTGAGGAGGACAGCGCTGCTGCCATTCCAAAGGCATAGGTAGATGCCACAGTGATATTGCTGGTGGTCCTGGGACTGGGAGGCCACCAGAGGCACTGTGGCCATTCATGCCACCATCTTTATCATTGCTAGTGAGGGTGCTTCTGTTTATTTCTCATCTCTGGATTCAAAATTGAGGACTCTGCTTCTGATTGGCTGCACTTAGCCCATGTGTTCAGCTCTAGTTGCAAAGAACACTGACAAAGAAAGTACCTGGTGTTTTTAGCTTCTGTGTGATGAGGAGGGCTAAGCCATTCATCCAGGTGTTAGGGTGGGAAAAGCGATTCAGATAGAGGGACTACAGGAAAAGAGTTCTGATACTTTAAAAAAAAAAGGATTCAGCTTCCAAGCAGCCAATAAAATGATAAAAGTTCATTATATCTGGCTAATTCAGGATGGCCTCTTATTTTGTACTGTGTCCAAACAAGCACGTGTTGTAAGAGAAAAATCACCCCACGACACTGACTAAACCAGTGTATGGCCACAGGTCTGAAAGGAGTCTGCAACACTGTCAGACTATTCTGTCCACTTTGCTGGTACACTAAAAAAGTACCAAGTTGGGCTGGCAAGATGGCTCAGTGGTCTAAAGCACCTACTTAGAACAAGCTTAGCAAAGCACAGGGACCATGGTTCAATCCCCCAGCACCACATGCCAGCCAGCCCCGCCCCCTGGTGGGCTGAGCTGGCCACACACACACACACACACATACACACACTCACTAAATGTATGTAAAAAAAAAAAAGTACCAAGTTTTTTAAAAAAGTATTCTTTATTGCTAATAATTTAAAATAATCAACATTTTTTACTTGCTGGGATAGTATTGCTTATTTTTCTCTCCTCAACACTCTAGTATCTCTCCTGTCATCTCAGTGGCATCTTTGTAAGTGATGCCTGGCAAAAACCAATGCAATCAGAGGAGATGATCTTCTCCTTCCACCAATGCAGCCCTTCTATTGGTTCTCTGTATCCCACCCCTTCTCACATACATGAAGACTTTTGAGTTTCACTATGCATTTCAGGCTGGACTTGAACTCACAGCCTCCTGAATGCTGGGATTATAGGTGTGCACCACCATGCCTGGCTTTCTCAATCATGTTCTCTTGGAGCATTCCCCTGGTATAGGCACATGACTTAATGTTACTTATATTCAAAAACATAGACAAAACAAAACAGAAACTTGCTTTGAACCCATTCCCTCTTCCAACTCCTGACCCCCTATTCTCTTTCCCAATAAGTCTCATTATTTGAGTTATTTCTTCTTATTTACACTCTCGATCATCTTCAGCTTGTCCTTAAATGAGTAAAATGTGGTTCTTGTTCTCACTATTCACCCAAGGTCACTAAGGACATACATAGGTCTTGCTTCAGCCAACGTTTGCTTGTTTGGTTTTTCTGTTGGCATCTTGTTGGACCGAGCAGCATTTGAGACTATTGGACACTTAGGCTTTTTTCAAACAGGTTCTTTTGGAGATCCTGTGGTTTCCTGGTCCCTCTTCCCTCCTCCTTTTGAATCTTTCTGGCTTTCTCAGACTCTGGCCTCAGTCACCTTCTCTCCTTTTTTTCTATTCTTTCACAGTGATTTTTGAGGTCTAAGGGTCTTAATTTTTTTCTCCATATACTTTACCAAATACCCTTCAAGTTCTTATTTTGAAAAATTTTAATCTTCCTTAAAAGTTGGAGGAGGGGCTGGGGAGATGGCTCAGTGGAATAAGCGCTTCCCTGACAAGCACAAGGGCCTGAGTTCAATCCCCAGGTCCAAAAAAAAAAAAAGTTGGAAGAATAGCAGCTGTGAAATCATATAGTCATCAGTGAAATTTATCAATTGGTAACATTTTGCCAACATAAAAATATACCCCTCACTAGCTTACTCATTTTATTTTTTGCTAGACAACTGGAATGCAAATTTTAGTTACTATAATACATTCCTCCTTGAATACTTTAGCATGTGCATTCCAAGATTAAAGATTTTCTAAATCTTTAATACTATCATTACATCTAATAAAATTAAAATAAGGCTTGGGATGTAGCTCAGCAATAAAGCATGTGTAAAACCAGGTGTGGTGACATGTACCTATAATCCCAGGACCTGAGAGGCTGAGGCAGGAGGATCACTGTGAGTTTAAGGTCAGTCTAGGTTATATAGTGAGTTCAAAGTCAGTCTAAACTGCATCATGAGCTCCTGCCTCACAACAAAGAAAATATTACCATGAAAAAGGAAAAGAAAAATTATCAGCAAATTAATATTGTTTAACATGAGGTCCACATTCAGATTTTCCTAGATCTCCAAAATACATCTTTTTAGAAGTTTTTCTTTTAAATTCAAGACTTGGTTAGGATTTATACATTACATTTGGTCTTTTTTTTTTTTTAATGTATTTACTACAGGGTCTGCAGGGTCTCACTACACAGATCAGACTCACAGTGATCCTCCTGTTTTCAGCCTCCCAGGCGCTGGGATTACAGGCGTGTGCCACCATGCCCAGTCTCAATCACCATCTCAGTGCACCCTGAGGGCAGGGCCTACACATCATTCCCATGATCAAACTCAGGTCCCTGTGTCTGCCTAAGCTGGTGCTTTAATCTGCTGAGCTATCTGGCTGGCCCCCACATTTGGCCTTTTTTGTTGTTGTTGTAGTTATTGTCTTGTGGAATAAGCGCTTCCCTGGCAAGCACAAGGGCCTGAGTTCAATGCCCGGTTCCGCAAAAAAAAAAAACCCAAAAAACAAAAAAACCAAGTGCTGGGATTACAGACATGCACCACCACACCTAGTTCTTACCATTATATTTGATCACTGTTCTTTTTTTTTTTTTTTTTTTTTTTTTTTTTTTTGGCCTTCACTTCCTCTTTTCCTTTTTTTAAATTGGTATAACTCAGATATACATAATGATAACACTCATTATACAGAATTTGTACCTCTATCCTTTTATTGTAGAATAAACAACCTCCTTGCCTGTTTAGCTGGATTTGTCTTCATTACACTGGCTTTACTTGAAGCTGTTACTCTTGTTAAATGCATGGCAGACCAGTGGCTCACAACAACAGTGCTTTTGCCCCCTAGGGGACATTTAGCAATGTCTACAGAATTTTTTTTTCTTTTGGTTGTCACAATTAGGATGATGCTACTGGCATCTAGTGGGAAGAGGTCGGGGATGCTGCTAAATGTTTTACCATGCACAGGACAGTCCCCACAACAAAGAACTACCCTGCCCCAAATGTCATTAGGGAACACCAAAGGGTGGCTTCTGGCTGGAACAATAACAACTCATGTCTGATCATGAAGATGCTGTTACCTTGGAATAAGCCCTGAGGCCCTAAATTTGCCTTGATGCCAAAGAGTGGAATTGTTAAGTAAAATTACATGGGCTCTTTTTTTGTGCTAAGCTCTGACAGTAGGCCCCAATAGATCAGGTGAAGAATCAAAACAGGGTCACTCTCACTAAAGTTCAAAGATAAAAGTAAGCTGTTTATCTGGCCCTCCTTGAAATCAGGATTATAGTGATAACCACATTTCCCAAACAGACTAGTTTCAGTTGGCAGGTAATGAAGTTTCCTCTGCTTTAATCCTCACCCCAAAGAAGTAACCAGAAATAATCTGATATTAACCAATCAGTTATTTATTGTTTCCCTGTCTCCATATTAACAATGAAAATAAGTTTTAAATGACCCTTTTGTTTTTACTTTTTTAGCCTTTCTTTGCTTATAAAATCAAAATTTTCTGGGGACCGGGGAGATGGCTCAGTGGAATAAACACTTCCCTGGTGTCTTAAGTTACTTTTTACTCGTTGCTGGGACAAATATCCGACCCTCAAAATGAAGGAAGGAAAGGTTTATTTAGCTCACAGTTTATGGAGGGTTCAGTCCATATTCCCCTGGCTCCAAGGCAAACAACAGCAGTTCATGCGGCAGAAAACAATGAAGAGCAGAGGAGGAGCAGCAGCTGCAGCGGCGTCCATCAAGCCTCTCTCTTCCTTCTGCGCTGGCTGCGAAGACTGGAGCTCCTCCAAAGTGGCGCGGCTGCAAGATCAAGCTCCTCCAAAGACTGAGATTTCTCCACTGAAGCTGGGTGGGAGGGGAGGAAACCAGACGGGGCAGCTTCCTGCCCACCTGCACGGCCAGGCCCCCATGCTGAGAACTGCCGGAGCTGATTCAGCCCAGTTGACACAATGTATCAACTAGCACACCTGGCAAGCGCAAGGGCCTGAGTTCAATCCCCAGCACTGCAAAATAAATAAATAAATAAATAAATAAATAAATAAAATAAAATAAAATAAAATAAAATAAAATTTTCTATTCAGTCCATTTGAACACTCATGTTATTTTATGGTTTAAAGCATTGTCTTATTACAAAACTGAAAATAATGCTAATTAAGATTGTTTTCTAAAAAATGTCAAGCTGGGTGTGGTGGTGTACACTAGTAATCCTAGCACTTGGGAGGTTGAGGAAGAGGATTTCTGTGAATTCAAGGCCAGCCTAAAATAGCAAGATCCAACCTCAAAACAAAACAGCAAAAGCAAGCCAGGCATGGTGGCACACACCCATAATCCCAGCACTGGGAGGCTGAAGCTGGAGAACTGTTGTGAATTTAAGACCAGCCTGGGGTGGGGATGGAGGTGGGATGGCTCAGTAGAATAGGCATTTCCCTGGGAAGCACAAGGGTCTGAGTTCAATCCAGGCTTCCACCAAAAAACAAAAAACCAGAAAACCAGACTGGGCTACAAAGTGAGCTCAAGGCCAGCCTGAACTGTGTAGTAAGACCATGTCTCAAAAAGATAAAAACAAAACAGAACAAAAAACCCCAAAATAAGACAAAATATTTAGTAGTACCAAGGTTAAGAAACTGTATTATAGATTTTTTCTGATTATTCTTTGTGTCCATTTTTGCAGGGAAAATTTCACAAGTAATATTAATTAAGGGTGTGTGTGTGTATGTGTGTGTGTGGTACTAGGGCTCTAATTCCAGACCTTGTGTTTGCCAGGCAGGCACTGAAGCTGCTAAGCTATATCCCCAGCCATATATATACTTTTTTTTTTTTTTTCTTTTCCTCCCCCTGGAACCAGGGATTGAACTCAGGCCCCGCTTATTCTACTGAGCCATCTCCCCTGCCCCTTATTTGTTTGTTTTTTGAGATTGGGTCTTTCTAAATTGTGCGGGCTGTGCTTGTGCTTGCACATGAGTTCTTCCTTCCTCACCTTTCCAAATAGTAGGATTACAGGTGTGTGCCACCTGCCTGATAATATTGTGGTTTTCAGTGAAATTTCATCAGAAGGCCCTTCCTGCCAGGTTGTCCTTCTTGCTAGTGCCCAAGTCTGATCACTTAGTTAAGCGGAGACTGCTGCACCTCTCCACTGTAAAGCTGTATCTGTCCCCTTTGGAGGCATGTAATAAGTTATCTGCATGATGTTACTTGGCGATTTTATGATACTCTACTGCCAAAAAATATTTTTTTGTGATATCTTAGCATCCATTACTGATCTTTGCCTCCACTATAACACTTGGTATTATAGAATGATATTTATTTATTTATTTATTTATTTATTTATTTATTTATGGGCAGAACCAGGGATTGAACTCAGACCCTTGTGCTTGCCAGGGAAGCGCTTTTTCTACTGAGTCATTTCCCCAGCCCTAGAATGATTATTTATTTATTTATTTATTTTAAAATCAAACTGCCAGGCAAGCCCTGTGCTGCTGAGCTATATCCCTGGCCTTATTTTATTCTTTTTAATCCATCATTGTTTCTGTTATTATTAGCAGGTATTCTATAAAGAAAGAGATTTTCATTTATTTTGTTTCTTGTCATTTTAGTATTACTATGGACTAATACAGATGGTAATTTTTAATTTAATCTATTACAATAATCCATCATCATAGTTATTCATTTTATGCTCAAATTGGCACTAACTTGGCCAACAGACCCAGGGCAAGCTTACTTCTGTATTGTTTTGACATTTCCCAACAGTCTTTGAGCAGTTATTTGCTTTCTGGCACAGAGTCTCAAAATTTACGACCTTCAACATTGAGGGGGAGGGGCAGCCAGAGAGCTCAATGAATTAAAGTACCTGCTTAGGCAGATGCAAGAACCAGGGTTCCATCTACCCGTCACACTCCTGGGGCATGCTGAGACAGCAATTGGGACCAGCGTGATGGCCTGTGCGTGCAATCCCAGCTCTTGGAAAAAAACAGGAGAATCACTACAAGTTCAATCTGTGTAGTGGGACCCTGAAGACCCTGTACTAAATACATTAAAAAAAATTTTGAGGGGGAGAAATAGATAATTCCATGTATATATAATTCCATATTATATATAATTCCATATATATATAATTCCATATATAATTCCATATATATATAATTCCATATATATATAATTCAATTCCATATATATTATGGTTTGTATATAGGTGTTCCCCCCCAAAGCCTCATGCAGTCAAGGGACGGTTCTTGGAGTTTGTGACGGATTATTGTGGGTGTGGATGGTGTACCTGCCCTGGAGCAGGTGATTTGCATTACAATGTGAGGAGGGTTAAGAGGCTGGCTAGATGCCTGAGCTGCAGCCCCTCCCTTCCCTCTCCTGCTCTTTGCCAAGATCAAGGAAGGTTGCCCTCTCCCATGTGCTGCTCTGCTTTGGAGCCAGCTGAGTATGGACTGAAACCTCCAGTAACTGTGAGCTAAATAAACCTTTCCTTCCCTCATTTTGAGTGTTGGGTATTTGTCCCAGCAATGAAAGAAGAGTAACTGAGACAATATTATACTGTATATTATTTAAAAAAAAAAAAAGAAAGAAGGTTTTTTATTCATTTTTTTTTCTTTGTTTTGTTTTGTTTTTTGTACTAGGGATCGAACTCAGGACCTTGCATATTTGCCAGGCAGGTGCTTATGACACTGAGCTATCTCCCAGCAGGGTTGTTTATTCTGTATTTCCTAATTTTTATAACACCTTTTTTTTTTTTTTTTAAAGAATTATTTATTTATTTATCCATTCATTTTGTGTGTGTGGCCAGCTCAGCCCACCAGGGGGCAGGGCTGGCTGGCATGTGGTGCTGGGGGATTGAACCGCGGTCCCTGTGTTTTGCTTAGCTTAGCTTGTTCTAAGTAGGTGCTTTAGACCACTGAGCCATCTCACCAGCCCCTTATAACACCTTTATCTATTTTTTTTTTTTTTTTTTTTTTTTGGTACCAGGAATCAAACTCAGCACCTTGCCAGGCAGGTGCTATGCCACTCAGTTATATCCCTGACCCCTATATATACCTTTTGAGCTCTGACTTTTGAGTTTATTGTGACATTCACTTGATATTAGTACATAAAACTTCTTTCTCTTTATGGTTACCTGGTATTCATTTCTGTAACTATATTATCTTTAATTCGACAAATTTCTTATAACACTTGGTTATTTCTAACATTTTGCTATGAAAAATAGTGTCAGTTATTGTGCAGTTGTTTCAATTTATGTAGATGTATCCTCAGGATAACTTTTTATGAAAGAGATTACTGGATCAAATAATAAATAATATAAATATACAAATTTGTTTAATATTTCCCAACATTCCTGATATATCATTTGTTCCACTTTGTACTTCTAAACAGTAATGTAAACTAGTACTTATTTTCCACACACCTTCATTAATAGAGTAGGCTGCCACCTTTGGTTATTATTAATCCATAGGAGAGATACATTCTATCAGTGTACTGTGGTTTCAGTTTAAGTTGTTTTCAGTGACAATTCAACACCTTCTGATAAATGGTTTTGAAGCTTTATAAAATGTCCTTGACATTTTAAAAGTAGGTAGTTCAGGTGGGGTGGAGTATGCCTGCAATTCCAGCACTCCAGACACTGAGGCAGGAGGAGCCTAAACTATTAATGAGTTCAACCTGAAGTAGTGAGTTCAAGACCAGCCTGAACTACATAGGGAGACCTTATCTCAAAAACAAAAAACAAAACAAACAAACAAACAAACAAAAAGCCTTTGCCCACTTTTCCATTAAATTTTTGGTTTTGTTTTTTATTTTATAGATTCTGAACTATTCACTATGAGTATCATCCAAACACTACTGAATTTCAAATTCATATTCCTGTGTCTGAGCTCTAGAAGTATACATTTAACTATCTACTTGTTACTTGCACTTTGACACCAAATAGGCATGTGAGATCTAAAGCAAAAGTAGAACTATATTTTCTTCTTGGCAAATCTTCACCTCAACAAATAATACTCCTATACCTGGCCATTTTCATGTGTCTCTTCTGGTATAATCTTAGAATATATAACTAAAAAAGCTTGAATGCATTTTGCTATGATGAACATTGGGTATTGTATTATGAACTATGCTGCTATGAATACTTTTGTAGGCGTCTTCTCAGGTACAATCTACAATAATTATTTCATGTCTTATGTCTCAATTTCCTTCAGAGCACAATAATCACTTCATTTACACTAATAAAGGCTTTGAATAGCACGAGGTGTCTGAGTTTGACTTTGGCTTTTCAACCCTTGAGAGGGAAGCTCTGGGCGTCCTGAACAGATGCCCATAATTTCTGAGTGGTGGTCATTTTGAGGACCCAGCTTCCAGTCCCATTATCAAGGGACTTTATCAGGTGGCACATCTTTAATGTGCCACCTGCTTGATGGGGAGAGCCCCTTCTGTGGAGGACATCAACATCTGCTATCTTTATGGCCCCACCTCCTGTTAGTCATCACAGGACAACAGACTGGGCAGTCCTAGCCTGGCCAAAGGTCTCCCCGCTGACTATGGATTTCGTCATCTAGGAGGGCCTGTGTATGGGGGAGGGAGGACCTCTGCTCATTCTCTCATAGGGACACCAGCCATTTGATGACACTGCATGCTCAAAATTCAAGTCTAAATATAATCTTTCCCCTAAAGTTAGAGGGACCTGGGGCAAAAGTACACATAGATGTCATACTGAAAAGTATAAACCACTCCAACTAATTGCTAAGCTTAATATAGTCTATGCTTCTTTGGCAAATATACATCTTTAATGAGCCTGAAGAAAAGATCTGAATTTAGAGATCTTGGAATCCTGTGATACATGCACTTGAGTAAGTAGATGAGGGGAGTTTAGGTCCTGGAGGGACTACTGGCCTTGCTCACCTGTCTTCTTTTTTATTTTTATTTTTTTTAAACTATTATTTATTTATTTTATTTTATTATTTATTTATTTATTTATTTTGTGTGTGTGTAGCTAGTTCAGCCCACCAGGGGGCGGGGGCTGGCTGGCATGTGATGCTGGGGGATTGAACCACAGTCCCTGTGATTTGCTAAGCTTGTTCTTAGACCACTGAACTATCTCACCAGCCCTCACCTGTCTTCTTTTCTTTCTTTTTTTTTTTTTCCTGTCTTCTTTTCTTATCTTTGCTCTGTACCACCAAGGATCTGTGGGCACGGAAGGTAAAATGTTCAAGTGCTGTGCCACCTCTCCAAAATGCAGACTGTCCTTTGACACTTTGGGCAAGACTGCCCAGACTGCCCCAGGGTGGATGAACCTGGAAAAGAGGCCACAGCTTCAGCCAATGAGGAAAACATTCTGGGGTCACCGGTGCCCAAGACTTGTCCTGAAGTAGCAAGACTGTGGACCTCTTGCTCTGAGGTAGAGGTGCAGCAGCCGGTAGTAGTGGAGTGTGTGCGAAGAGTTCTTAAAACACAGGTCTCTCTTGCCCAGGTAAAGGCCGTATTTCCCGCATATTATTTCTCCTTTCCAGTAGACTGCAGACACTGCATCTTGCTGAATCTTCTGTAGCTATCACTGTGCCTGCCACATAAAAGTCAGACATATTTGCTTCATGGAAAGTACGCTGATCAGAATATCAGGGGTCCAGGCTCAGTTCCGTCGGAACAGTTCTTTCTCCTTTACTCTGCTTAATACGTAATTTTATTAGGCATTGTACTAATGAAGGTTCCAAGAGGTTAAATGACTCTCCCAAAGTCACACAGCTAGAGAAGGGAAGCAAAGTCACACAGGATGGATTCACATTCTACCATCAGGTCTCCTATTTTGTCCCTATGTATTTATTAACTTATGTTTTAGCTCTGTGAGAAGACAGAGTCTCCGGGAGGCCCGAGCGCTCGCGCCGCCACCCGGGCGCGCCCACCCCTTCCTCCCCATTCAACCTCCCTCGCGCGCCCGGGCAGCCAGCCTCCTTTCCCGACGCCTCCCCTCCCGCCGCGCGTCCCCGACCCTCGCGAAGCCACGCCCCTCCCCTCAGGCTAACGTCACGTGCCTCCCTATTCCCCTTGCGCCTGCGCACTGCTTATTTCCCGCTGTCAGGATGAGGAGGCGGAGGTCGGCGCTCGGGTCCGTCTCTGCCCGCGGCTGTGGCGGCGCCCGCGGCTCCTGCCTTAGCGGTTCCTCCCTGGGCAGCGGCGGCGGCGACTTGGTCGACGCCTTTTCCGCCAGCTGAGCCTGCGGCAGCCCAACTCCACTCCCCGTGGCAGGCTGCCTGGCCATGGCGCAGCCGGGCCCGGCTTCCCAGCCTGACGGTGAGGCGCCCACCATGGCAGGCGCGGCGGACGCGGCCTGCCAGGCGCTGGCGTCGTGGGGGGACCTCGGGGCGGGCGGCGGGAAGAGGGCGCTCAGTCTCTGGGGGTGACCCCGCCGGGCGGAGGCGCGAGCGCGCGCGGGCGCCCTGCCCGCCTGGGCTGCGGCCCTGGGGAGGGGGCGGGAGGCGCCGGCTGCCCGGCGTGGCTGCCGGCATAGGGAAGGGCGTGGGGAGGGAGCCTCTGTGGGCAGCTGTGCGACTGGCACGTGGGTTCTGCCGGTGGGGAAGGTGGAAATTGGGAACATGTGCTATATTGGTTTAAGAAAAATCTTTCGTTGCGTTGGTGATGTGCTCTCACCCCGCCCTCCCCAGTCCATGCTCGAATGCTCTTTGCACCCACTTTTGTGACATAAAACTAGTTGAGATCAGTGTCAGTGTCACTTAATGGTAAGTGTTGAGGCCTGAGATCTTTCTCTGACACGCTGTGGGCACAGTTCTTAGCCTCAGAATTTTCATTCAGGATAATTCATGCCTTTTTATCTGTAAAGATGGCAGCACTCATACATACAAAGTGATGGCTTGAGTGTTAGGAGTAATGAGAATGGTGTTTGGAGACTGCTGAAATCGAATAAGTGTCTTTTGTAATTGTTTATATTTTTAAGAGGTGGAGGTCTAACACTTGCAGGGGCTCAGCAACTGGGCCCCAGGGGTCTTCCTGCCTCATCCTTGTTAGTAGCAGTTACTCAGGTGCTTGCCCAATCGTGTTTTTTTTTTTTTTTTTGGGAGACTGTCTTGCCAGGTAGTTCAGGCTGGCTTTGAGCTTACTATGCAGCCCTCTCTTGAGGTTGGTCTCAAATTTAAACAGTCTGTCTGCCTCAGTCTCCTGAGTGCTGGGATTACAGGCGTGCATCACCAGGACCGGCTCCATCGTGTTTTTAGTAGCATTTATGTTCTTGGAAGGAAAAAAGAGTTCTGTCCTAAATAATTCAAGTACATTGTTTAAAGCGTTCATGACTTTCTGAAAACTGAACTAAGCTTTGTTTCCGAGATAGGCCACACTGTTCCAGAATTTACTACTCAGTTTTGTTTGGAAAAAAATATGCATTGTCTTTGCAAGGCCCTATTTGTATCTACTTGAGGGAGTTCTTTCAGGTTTATTTTTGTAGGTAGCTTTTTGTGCTTATCTTTAAGGGTGAGTAGAATCTTGGGATAGGGCCTTGGCTCTGCAGGTACTTGAAAACTTGCTTTTGCTGAGGTAATCTCTTGAAATAACCTTCTTTTGAAAACTTGTTTGTTTTTACCTCTGGGGATCTGGAAACAATGTTATCAGATTGTAAGGCTTTTGCACCTCCAGAAGTGCAGTGGGAAGCCTCTAGTTTGGGGTTTTGTTAGTTGCTTAAGGGGAGATGCCCAGGTTTTTTCTATTACAGTAGAAAAGGAAGATATTTCTGGTGGGCTCTCAGAAAGGAAACTGAGGTGTTTTCGGACTACATTTTAATTCTCACCTTTTGAATTTGGTGTCTGGAAAAAATAAACTTTGCTATTCACAAACCCTCAATGTTACTGCAGACAGAGGCAACAGAGAAAAGTTGAGTAACTTATGTTTCTGATCTGAGGTGGCTGCCTAGCTTGTCTTCTCTTCAGTTGCATGGAAACAAATGTCTAGGGTAGCTCAGGTGACAGGAGTCTGGAATCTGACTTCCCTCCCTCTTTCAGGATGTGAAATGGTCTTACTTGTAAATAGGCAGAAGTGACTAAGCACTTGAAAGAGGGTAGGAAAACATTAGCTTTGGGAAATCTTGTATTGTTTCTATCCTTAGTGTAGGTTTATTTCCTGTATTTCAAATCTTGTGACTATAGAATGAGATTCAGATTGTACGGATTGCAGTATTTAAAGTTAATGTAATACATGGGCAGCCACAGCTATTGATCATGAAAGGGAGAGAATTCAGAGTGTTGAGTGCTTTGCATTGGAGATAGGCTGTTCATATTGGGGAATTAATTTTTCTATTTGAGCGTATGTTGAGCACTTTAGTTTTAAGCATATTGGATTTCCTAGTCCTGTTGATTAAAAAAACTATTGTACATTTTTTTTTTTTGTATCAAGCTGACAGTGCTTAGTCTCTGAGCATATCTTGATTTTTTTTTGCGGAACCGGGGATTGAACTCAGACACTTGGGCTTGCCAGGCAAGCGCTTATTCTACTGAGCCATCTCCCCGGCCCCCCATATCTTGATTTTATTGTATTTTAGAAACAGTTGTCTAAAGGACATTGTCTTCTTTGACCAATCTTCCATTGATTTTCATGAAGATATGGTAAAGGAAATACTGAAAAAAAAAAAAAAAAAGGAAATACTAGATTTGTATGTGAATTAATAGGATGAAATGTCATTTTTAGAAATTCTCTTTAGTTCCTTATTTTGTAAATTCTTGAAAAAGTTTTGGTTTTTGGATTATGCATCTTATTTTACTCATTTAGAATCATGATAATTTAAAATCAATTTCAGTTGGTTTTTTTTGAGAATTCAAAGATCCTATAGAAATCTTCACAAAAAAAAAGAAATCTTCACATTTTATTTTTAATTAACTTTTGTTGTGTCTTAGAAGTAATTACTAAAATTTAATTTTTAATTTATCTGATGTCCTCTATAATTTCTCCATTAAAAAAGATATTTTAAGGTGGATGCCCACCTGTAATCCCACCTGGGCAATTTAGCAACTCTGTGTCTCAATAAAAAGGGCTAGAGATGAGATAGATTAAGTTTAAGCATTTTACAATGTATCAGAACATCACATGGTATCTGATTAATACCTATAACTTTTATGCTCTTATGTATGCATGAATGTATGAGTGTAATTTTTTTTTTTTGGCGGAACCAGGGATTGAACTCAGGCCCTTGTGCATGCCAGGGAAGCGCTTATTCCACTGAGCCATCTCCCCGGCCCCTTGAGCATAACTTTTACGCTCTTAAGTAGAAATATGCTTTCTTTCATTTCCCAGAGGTTACCTGTTTTCTGTAGTTACATAGATATACCTTTTACTCCTGAAATAGACATGATTTATTTACATAGGTCTGCAGCTTGCCTATCAATTAACAAATGTTAGCTATCAGTACATACTTGTAAATAATTATATATACATATAATGAGCTATAAACATTGCAAACAGTATTTTAGGAAATTTTAACATCAGTAATATTACTGCTTTTCATTGATGAGGAAACTGCAGCACAGAAAAGTTAAAGAAACATGCCAAGGTTACACAAGTAGTGAAGTAGGGGAGTGAAGACTAAAATATAGGTCATCTGCTATAGGGCCTATAGACCACTGTCCATGTTAGTATTGCAGATCTGCTACCTTCTTATTACAGAATGTTCTACCACATGCGGGTATTATACATGTTTTTATTTTTCTGTTGTTGTATAAGTAGATTGCTTTCAGTTTTTTCATTTTATATGCAGTAGTATAATGGATGTCTTTGTACATGTTTTGTTTTTTTATGAATTTGGTACAGGGTCTCACTATGCTGCTGGGACTGTTAGTGATCCTCCTGTTTTCAGCCTCCCCAGTGCTGGGATTATAGGCATCCCCCACCATGCCCAGTCTCACTGGTTTCGGTGGTGGGCTCAGCTTTTCCCAGGTGTAGGTCTGGTGTGGCATGTGGTGTGGGAGATTGAACCCTAGTCCCTGCACTTGCCTAAGCAGGGGCTTAGTCTGCTGAGCTATTTCTCCAGGCCCCTCGTTCATGTTTTTGAAGAACTTTTGCTTTTAATTCTGTAATACTGATGAATTTAAGAACACTTACCTTCAAAAGTATATAATTTACATACTTGGCAACAATATAAAAGGGTGGATTCTCTATAATCATACAAGTTCTGCATGATGTCAGTTGTTTTACATTTGTGTCTTTTGATTTAAAAAAAGGTGTTATTACTCATTTACCAAACACTTGGGTGCCTAGACTATGCCAAGTGTCATAGGCTATAGGAAATACAAAAACCCAGTCCCCTTTCCTAGGTAGTGAATCATTTAGTCATCATTTAGATAACACCACTGACAGATATACAAATCCTTACTTTGCTAGCACAAATGTATGCTATTTGCAAGACATTATTCTAGGTAGTTAGAATATGTCAATTTGCAAAAAGATAACAAATCTGCCTTAATGTGGGAGAGAAAATAAGCAAAACATGAAATAAGCAAATGATATGGCTTGTTAGTTTTTAAGTGACCCAGAGGAAAAAGTAGAACAAGATAAAGAGAAAGGGTGGGGCTGATTTTAAATAAGGTGGTCAGAGTAGCCTTATTAAGAAAATGACATTTGTACAAATTTTTGAATAAAATAGTGGACATAGCTGTAGGAAGAGTATTGCAGACAGAGGAATCAATTTTTGGAGCTGCTTTGAAGGAGCACGTTCAGGAGAATGGCCAGTAGGGTTTGCTGATGCACTAGGTACGGGATGCAAGAGAGAGGAGTCAAATAATTCCAAAGATTTTTAACCCAAGTAACTGAGTGAGATATACAATGCTGTCATGCCTGTAATTGAAGCATGTGAACCATTTATGGGAGCTATTGTAGCAAAAAGAAATGCTATCTCTTAATATAGACATCATGGAGAAAGGGTATTTTAACTGATGGTGGTACCTCCAGCATAATGTTGTCATAGAACAAATGTGAACAATAGGTATTTGTTGAAAGAAAGTCAAATGAAAAGATACAGTAATGTGAAAGTGCATCCATATTCATAATGTTTTGATAACACAGCAGAGACGTGTCACTGAGAAAGTTAGGTAACACAGGGCTCTCTCTCTCTGCTTCATCCCTGTTGCATCTTATTTTATATTGGAGAAAGTGACATTTGAATAGCACCTAGAGATTTGCATAGAATTTTTCTTTTTTTTTAAATTTTTGATGTATTTAGTACAGCATCTACAGGGTCTCACTACACACATCAGACTTGTAGCTATCTTTCCTATTTTTCAGCCTCTCAAGTGCTGGGATTATAGGCGTGCAACACCATGCCCAATCTCATTTGTTGTTTCAGTGTGTCCAGCATGTCAGGCCGGGGATTAAAACTCCCGGCCCCTGCATCTGCTTAAGCAGGCACTTTAATCTGCTGAGCTATCTGGCCAGCCCTACAGAGAAATTTTGGCAGATGGAAAGAAAGGGATAAAGTCCTGTCATGTGCTACCTGTCAAGATTCAATCATGAAGAAATAGAAAACCTAAACCATATCATGATTTGAGTCAATAATAAAAAGTCTCTCATGAAAGTTCATGATCTAGGGGCCGGGGAGATGGCTCAGTGAAATAAGCGCTTCCCTGGCAAGCACAAGGACCTGAGTTCAACCCCTGGTTCCGCAAAAAA
>NW_004524674.1:3415176-3418899 GCF_000260255.1 Octodon degus | reverse complement strand
AAAAAAGAAAAAAAAAAAAAGAAAGTTCGTGATCTGATGGCTTCACTACTGAATTCTATGCAAAAGTTAAAGACCTAACACCAATTATTTTTAAACTCTTAACAACTGATGAGGAACACTTTCCAAACTCAATTCTACGGTGCCAGCATTTCCCTGATACTCGAACCAGCAAGGATACAAGGAACAACAAACCAAAACAGACCATAGGCCATTATCCCTGATAAAGATGGATATAGGGGTAGGGAGATGGCTCATTGGAATAAGCACTTCCCTGGCAAGCACAAGGGCCTGAGTTCAATCACCGCTTCCACCAAAAAAAAAAAAAAAAAAAGGATATAAACATCCTGAACAGAATATTAACAAATCACATTTAACATCACATTTTAAAATAAGCATTCACCATGACAGAGTCACTGCAGGGTTCCAAAATGGTTCTATATATGCAAACCAAATGATCATATCTATAGAATGAAGGACAAAAGTCATATCATTTCAGTAGATATAGAAAAAGTATTTGACAAAATTTATCCGTTCATGATAAAAACTGTCAACAGATTAGGCATATAGGGAACATACATACATCAACACAGTATAAACCAGGTATGATAAAACCAGAGCTAACACACTGCCTGGGGAAAAGTTTTTTCTCACTTTTACCACCTGTATTCAACATAGTACTGAAAGTCCTACCCAGAGCAAATAGGCAAGAGGAAGATAATGGTATCTAAATTGGAAAGAAAAAGTTAAACTGTCTTTATTTCCAAATGATGTATTTTTTTCTTGTGGTATTAGGCATTTCTTTCCCTTATAATGTACGCTGGCTACCCACCCCAAGGTGGATGTAGCAATCACACCCATAATCTCAGCATTGGACCATGAGTCAGTCACAAACTCTGGAAGCCCACTTCATGACTACATGAGGCTTTGGGGGGGAGCATTTAGACAGAAAATGTAACAGCATTTCTATATATTAACATCTGTCTGAAAAAGATGACATGCTATTTATAGTACCTGTAGAAAACTGTATAGGAGTACATTTAACAAAGGAAGTGAAAGATCTTGATACAACAATTATGAAGCATTGATGAAAGAAGGCACATATAAAAGAGAAAGCTATTCCATGTTTATGGACTGGAAAAATTAAATCTTAGATTTTATGTGGACCAGTAGATAAATGCATAAAGGAAATGTATTTATACGTATCTATTAGAGTATTTCTGCCATTAAGAAAGACAAGTTTGACTCATTTATAGGAAAATTGATGCACTTTGAGAACATAATTGAAAAAAAAATTAGAGATATGGATTTAAATATCACATGATCTCTTATGAGAAACCCAAATTATTAATAAAGAGTGAAATAAAAGATAATAGGAGGGGCCGGGGAGATGGCTCAGTAGGATAAGCGCTTGACTGGCAAACTCAAGGATCTGAGTTCAATCCCTGGTTCCGCCAAAAAAAAAAAAAAAAAAAAAAAAAAAGATAATAGGAAATCGGGAGATGTTAAATGAGATTAAGAGATGCAGGGAAGTAGGGAGAAGAAGGTAAGGAAAAGTGAATATTACAATATGCCATATATGTGTACTCTCTATCATGAGTTTAATCATGTGCTACAAATGTGTACTAATAAATAAATATACTAAAAGCTATAGTAACCAAAACAATATGGCACTAGCATAAAAAAAAAAGACAGATAGAGCAATGAAGAGCAGGGTAAGGAGTCCAGAAATGAATCTCTATACCCAGCTGATTTTAAGAAAAGTACAAAGAACATAGTGAGTGATGAACAGCATTCCCCATTCAGTAAGCATTGGGGAAACTGGATATCTGTATGCAGAAGGACAAAATTAGACCCTTGTTTGACTCTTACTTTCTTTTTTTTAAAAAAATATTTATTTATTTATTTATTTAGTGTGTATGTGGCCAGCTCAGCCCACCAGGGGGCGGGGCTGGCTGGCATGTAGTGCTGGGGGATTGAACTGTGGTCCTTGTGCTTTGCTTAGCTTAGCTTGTTCTAAGTAGGTGCTTTAGACCACTGAGCCATCTCACCAGCCCTTGACTCTTACTTTCTAAAAAGTCAAAATGGATTTACTTAAATGTGAGGCTTGAAACTATAAAATTATTTTAAACAAGGGTAGGGGAAAATTTCCACATTGGTTTGGGCAGTGATTTTGTTTTGAGTATGACCTCAAGAACACAGACAACCAAAGCAGGAATAGACAAATGAGATTACATCAGACTAAAAAGCTTTTGCAAAAGGAACAATCAACAGGGTGAAGAGACTTTCTACAGAAAGGGAAAACATATCAGGATGCGATACATTTTGTTAAGGGATTAACAATAAAAATGTATAAGGAATAAAGTAGCAAAAAATAATTTAAAAGTGGGCAAGATAGACATTTCTTAAGACACACAAATAGGTACATGAAAATGTGAAGTATCATTAATCATCAGGGAAATGGAATTAAAATCACAATGAAATAATATTTCACTCCAGTTAGAATGACAAATTATCAAAAAAACAAAAAATTCTAAGTGCTGGTGTGGAGAAGGAAATCCTTGTGTGTGGTTGGTGGTAATGTAAATTGATACAGCAATTATGGACTATAATATGGAGCTCGTTAGAAAATTTAAAAAAAAAGTACTACTATATGGTTCAATACTTCCACTAAGTATGTATCTAAAGAAAATGAAATCAGTATGTTGAAGAGATATCTGCACCCCCCTTTGTTTATTGGATCATTATTCACAGTAGCCAAGATATGGAATCCACTTAATTGTTCATTGATGAATGAATGGATTAAGAAAATGTGTGTACACACAATGGAATACTACTGAGCCTTAAAAAAGAGGGTCAGAGATAGCTCAGTGGACTAAGTGCTTGCTTAGGCAAGAGTGGGGATTGTGTTCCATCCCTAGCACCATAGGCCATGCCGGCCCCACCCCTGGGGGCATGCCAGAGCAGGCCACTGAAACTGTACAAGGTGTCACATGCCTGTAATTCCAGCACTGGGGAGGCAGAAAACAGGAGGATTGCTAACAGTCCAAGCTTTGTAGTGAACTCCTGTACCAAATACATAAAAAAAGAAAAAGAAATTTTGTTTTGCAGAAGTACAGATGAACCCAGACAGTAGTATGTTAAGTAAAATAAGCCAAAGTACTATGTGATCTCACTCAGGTGGTATTAAAGAAGTTGACTTTATAGAAGGGAGAGTAGATTTGTTACCAGAGGTTGAGATTATTGTGAGAAGTTGGAAAGGTGCTGGTCAAAGGCCTATACAGTTGAGATGGGAATAATTTTAATCGACTTTTTTTTGGTCTCTGTGTGTGTGTGTGTGTGGGGGGGTCCCAATGCCTTCAGGGCGGGATTGGCTGGCTTGAGTTGTGGGGATTGAACCACAGCAACCTGAGCCTGACTGCTTTGTTGAAGCAGCCACTTAAAGAACTGAGCTAAGGGGCAGGCCCCCTTTTTTGTCTTTTTGAGACAAGGGCTCACTATGCAGTTCAGGCTGGTCTTAAGCTCACTTTGTAGCCGGGCTATAGTTATATTCTTGAAAAATGCTGAGAGTGTGTTGAGTATTCTTTCTATGAAAATGGTAACTGTGAGGTGATATATATATTTTTTTTTCAAAGTTTTATTGATAAACATATAGCAATGAGACAGTTTCAAATCAAATCGAAAGTACAGTTTCAACAAATAATACACTGCATATATTCTTCTTAG
>NW_004524674.1:3411098-3413406 GCF_000260255.1 Octodon degus | reverse complement strand
TGGACTTTCTAGATAATGTGGTCAGGTGTCTGTGTTTTGCTTAAGTAGTACTGTGTTAAAAGAAGATTGTTATGAAAATTATTACAGAAGGTAGATTGGCTAAGAAGCAAATGGTTGATTAATGAACTACATTAAAATATTACTCTAGTCTAGAGAAGAGATGATGGTGGAAAGCAATGGACAAAACTAATTGGTTGAGGAAGCCAGTGAACTTTATGAAAAAGGAAGATTAGGTAGTAAAAATTAGTATTAAATGTTATTTGAAAGAGGGAGAGAGGTGGTCACCAGTACTAAATGCTGCAGAGAAGTCAAATGAAGACAGTGGTTATTGAAATTAGTGGCTAAGTGATCAAAAGTACCTCTTAAGAGAGGAGTTTCTTTTTTCTTTTTTTTTAGGAGTTTCTTTTCATTTTTTCATTTTACTTTTTTTTTGGTTTGTTTGTTTTTTTGAGACAGGGTCTCACTGTGCAGTTCAAGCTGACCTTGAACTCACTTTGTAGCCCAGACTGGTCTCAAACTCACAATGATCCTCCTGCCTCAATCTTCCAAGTACTGGGTTTGGATTTTCAATAAGGAAGGAATAAATAGAGGCAGCGTGTTCAGACTGTTGGGGATAAACATGTAATTGGGATAGTCATATGAGGGAGCAGTAGTAAGGTTGTGACAAGGTATATGTATGTTTAAAAAAAGAGATTTAAATATTTGTAGTGCTGAAGGAACTACAGTAGAAGGGAAAGCCTGAGATGCTTAAAAATTAAGGAGGTGATAGATGAGGGGCTAGGTCTTAGGGGTGTTGGGAGAGATAAGGTAGATTAAGAACATGACCTCTTCCTCCAAAACTGAAGGGAGATAGGAATGGATGCATGAGAAAGAGAGCTCTGAAGTTAAAGAAACTGACAAATTATTGTAGCTTTCACTCTCATTCAAATATTCATGATTTCAGTGTCTATTATGAAGAAGACAGACCAGATGGGTTCCTCTAAAATTATTTTAAGTAAAGAACATAGAAAATGATTTGACTATTTTCCTAGTTGTCCTAAAGATGATGTAATCATTACCATCTAGGAGTGCAGGAGAGGTGTTAATTCATGCCATATATTAAATGCCTTGGGGATTAAGACTTCATTTTCTCATGAAAGCTGAGGTGAAAAAGACTGGTAGAATAATAAAAGTACAGGACTTGGTCAGGCTTGTATTGTGCGAAATGTAGTAGATTATGGGGAACAACCATGATGAAGACTGTTAATCCCTTGATCAAGATTATAAAAAATCAAGACAAACTTTTTTCTTGGTATTTAGTTCCTGATAGATATCTACTTTATGTAAACTCATCTTACATTTTTTGTCTGTAAATAAAGTGCTGCCCTGCCGCATCTAGATCTTATTTTCAGCTACCCAAAAACAGAATCTTTCTGAAAATAGTTATCCTTCATTTTACTGTGAACCAGTGGGCACTATAGAAAGTGATGAAAAGACATTGTCATTTTAGATCTATCTTTGCATTTAGTATTTTGTACTTTTGCAGATGGAAATCTAGTCTCTTCAGATTATTTTCACTTTTTTGTGATATCTGTATTAGGGCTCTTAATTTTGTTGAGCTCAAATTACTCTTCTACACTTTGATTTTTGCCCTTTTGAACAAATTAGCCTTCTCCACTACACAAAAGATTGTCGAAGATTAGAGATTTTTGTATGGTCAACTGAGCTAAGCTAACCATATAGTTTCCTAATGCTCCTCTTAAAGTTGTGGACCAAAATTGGGTGAAAATACTCCAAACATACGACTTAAGTAACTTGTACAAAGAACAGTAAGAATATTCTCTTTGATCAGGACCCTTAACTTTCTTTAATGTAGGCTGGCTTTTCCTCTGTTTTAATCTGCTGTATCATATTCATAATTAAAATAGCTCTCTAGAGACTTGGTAGTAAACCTTGTTTCATGTGAGTACTTTCGGAATCATCTTTGGTGAGATTTTTCTTTTTCCTTTTTTTCTTTGTCTTTTTGAAACAGGCTCTCCCTATGTAGTTCAGCCTGGCCTTGAGCTCACTTTGGAACCCAGGTTTATACCTGGATGGGGAGGTTTATATTAAGATCTTTTATCCTGGGTATGGTGGTACTCACCTGTATTCTCAGTGCTGGGGAAGTTGAAAACAGGAAGATCACTATGAGTCTGAGCTGCATAGTGAGACCCTGATTCAAATACACTTAAAAAAAAAGAAAGAAAGAAAGACAGGAAAAAAGAAAGATCTTTTGCCCATGTTTTCATTGGAGTGCTCATTTTCCTGTTGTTAAATTTTATTTTATTTT
>NW_004524674.1:3408311-3410913 GCF_000260255.1 Octodon degus | reverse complement strand
GATGCTTTGCCAAGCTTGTTCTAAGTAGGTGCTTTAGACCACTGAGCCATCTCTCCAGCCCGTGTTGTTAAATTTTAAATGTTCTTTGTATATTCAGGATAACAATGTTATCAGCTACATCCTTTTCAGTCTTACTCAGTATATCTATGACTTGTTTTCTCATTCTTGACAGTGTCTGTGACGTAGCAAAAGTTCAATTTATCAGTTACTTTTATGGTGTATGCCTTTGGTGTTGTATCTAAAAAGTCATGGGTATGGTAACAAATGCTTGTAATCTTAGCACTTGAGGCTAAAGTAGGAGTACAGCAAGTTCAAGTCTAGTTTAGTCATTTTAGCCACTTAGGGAAAGAAAGTGGCTAAGATAATACTCAGTTCGTTCCCCAACAACACAAAATAAAGCAACTAAATGCTGAACAGACCCCATGGAGCTTTTATTTTTTTTGAGATGGAGCCTTGTTGTGTAGTGCAGACTGGCTTTGAAACTTGCTTATGTATCCCAGGCTGGCCCTGAACTCCCAGCCATCTTCCTGCCTCAGCCTCCCAAGTGCTGGATTACAGGTGTATGTCACCATGCCCTGAAGCCATGGAGAATTTAGATGTGTGATCTATTTTGAGCTTTTGTTATGAAGAGTATAAGGTCTGTATCTAGTATCTTTTTTTGGCTTGTAGATACGGAGTTGTTTTTCGCTACTGTTTGCTGAAAATTTATCTTTTTGCCATTATATTGCCTTTACTTGTTTGCCAAAGACCAGTTGATTGTATTTGTGTAGATTTACTGTATTTCTGAGCTCTCTATTCTGTTCCATTGATGATTTGTCCTTTTGTGCTTTGTATATTTCAAATTAAAAAGTTTTTCATCAAAATATTACTGTTAGGGGACTGGGGAGATGGCTCAGTGGAATAAGCACTTCCCTGGCAAGTGCAAGGGCCTGAGTTCAATCCCCGGTTCCACCAAAAAAAAAAAAAAAAAATACTGGGAAAACAATTTGTAAAACTATAAATATGGAAGAAAGTACACATATAAGCTAATGGATATACTACTCAGAGAAATACGCTTATGACTTGGTGTATATTTTTCATTTCAAAATGAAATATATTTTGTAACCTTAAAAATAGAATCATGCTACATATGATGTTCTTTGGCATGTCTGTCTCTCTGTCTCTGTCTCTGTCTCTGTCTCTGTCTCTGTCTCTGTCTCTGTCTGTATCTGTCTGTCTGTCTTTTTGAGACATACTTTTACTATGCAGTTCAGGTTGGCCTTGAATTCACTATGTAATCCAGGCTAACCTCAAACTCTCAGCGATCCTCCCTGTCTCAGTCTCTTGAGTGCTGGGATTACAAGTGTGCCAACGTGCCCATCTTAGCTTCTTTTTCTTTTCATTTTTTTGATATAGGGTCTCCCTATGCAGTTTGGACTTGTAGCGATCCTTCTGTCTTAGTCTGCCCAGTGCTGGGATTCCAGGTGTGCATCACCACACCTGGTTCTGGGGCCAGCACAGTATGCAGTACTGGAGATCAAATGAAGGATCTTGCGCTTGCCAGACAGGCACTTAAGCCACCAAGCTATCTCCCAGACCTGCTCAGTTGTTCTTTGTAATCTTCTCCATGAATTTTGAGAGACAGTTTTGTGGGGTTTATCAATTTTGGATGGAAGTTATTTTCTTTCAGGTTAGTTCCTCCAAGTTCTCCTTGACTTCCTGGTTTGTGTTGAAAAGTCTGGTGTCATTCTGATAGGCTTGCCTGTATAGCTGACTTGCTTCTTTTCTTAACAGCTCTTAGCATTCTGTTCTTGTGCTGAATTTCTGGAATCCTGATTATTGTATGCCATGATGTAGATTTATTTCAATCATAGCGAATTGGAGTTCTATATGGCTCACTTAGCATGTGTCACATTCCTTTTCCATACTTGGGAAGTTTTCTAACATTACTTCTGTGAACAGTTTGGTTTTTTTTTATTCATGCAATTTGTGCTGCCTCCTGGTTTTTCATTGACTCCAATCTTAATGTTATCCTTCTTTGCTTCATCTTGCAGTTGTTGGATTTTTTTTTTTTTTTTTTTTTTTTTTTTGGTGGTACAGGGGATTGAACTCAGGCCCTTGCGCTTGCCAGACAAGTGCTTATTCTACTGAGCCATCTCCCCAGCCCCTGGATTTTTTTTTTAATGGTGCCTTATTTTTATGAGATCTTTTTTTTGTGATCACTAGCCACAAGCCCATCAACAGCCAGGAAATATTGATTGAAAAAACAAAACAAAAAAAGACCATAGAAAACTTCAAGGCTTCTGTTGTTGATTACCACATATCTGTCTATCTTGACACTTGTCCTGGATTTTAGTCAGATGTAGTAATTAGGAGACAGCTGCTTTTAAAAGAAGAGTTATTAAAAAAAAAAAAGTAGAAGAAGAGTTATTTATATGTCCCAAGAGAAAGGGGCATGCCATGCACACAGGGTCAAATGGGAAAGTAGGTGACTGATAACAGGAAAGCAGAAGCCTTTATTTATAGTACAGAATAATTCTGGAGTCTTTATTGTGGTTTTCATGGAAAGGAATGGGTAGGGCAGGTTAGAATAGGCACTTTGAATAAGTTGGTGTTTTTTTTT
>NW_004524674.1:3403950-3406716 GCF_000260255.1 Octodon degus | reverse complement strand
AATCCAAACACAAAAATGACATCTGGTCTGGTCTTGTACATTTTGGCGAGTTTTTCCCGAATTTCTGTCTTAGGTACTGTTGCTTTCCCAGGGTGAAGGACATCAATGACCATTTGTTTCCTTTGAAGAAGCCGGTTGGTCATGAATTTGTGGGTTCGGATAGTTACTCTGTCATTCATGATGGCAATGGAGCCTCAGACAGCCCCTGGGCTCAGCTTTAAGAGTGGTCTCTACTCCACTGGATACCTGTCCTTGGGATGATTATGGGATAGGAGATAGTTACTTGGATATGAGAGTTAGCTAAAGCAGGTACTTGGGGATGTGTAGTTTGGATTGGTTGGTTTGCATATAGAAGGTACACTCTGTTGGATGGGGTGAGTTGTTTCTGGGTTCTAGGAATTAGCCGACTCTGGGAGGGGCTGTTTTTCTGATCAGCTAGAGTGCTAAGTTATCAAAGTATTGTAAAATATAGAAAATAAGAAATATAGGGGCCAGGGAGATGGCTCAGTAGAATAAGTGCTTCCCTGGCAAGTGCAAGGGCCTGAGTTAAATCCCCGGTTATGCAAGGGGGGGGGGGAGGATTAGTACATCATCCTTTAAGGTTATAGCAGATTTTGCTCTCATTAGCAGTGTATGAGCATGTCTATCCTGGGTAGTGTTATCTTTGATTAGGAAGAGTAATTCCCAAAAGTTTTTGCTAATTTTGATGAGCAAAAAGTATTGTTTAGGTTTGCATCTCTTTGGTTTGTGTTGGCATTTGCCCAGCCTGTACCAAACATGTGATTCTCTTACCTCAGCCTCCCAGAGAGCTAAGATTACAGCCACCATGACTGGTTAAGAAATAAAAATGTTCTCTTTATGACTGTCTTTTCCATTAAAAAAAAAGAACATTTAAAAAGTTTTGACTCTAAAGCATCTATGAATATTTTAGATGAATTTGTATAGTTTTATTTTTATTTATTTATTTATTTTTTCGGAACCGGGGATTGAACTCAGACCCTTGCGCTTGCCAGGGAAGCACTTATTCCATGGAGCCATCTCCCTGGCCCTGAATTTGTATAGTTTTAATAGAACTATGTCCATTCTATATTTCTTTAACATTTAAGTTAAATCATATTTATGAAGTTGTGGATATTGAAAAGTAAGCAGATACCTACACAAATGCTAAATAAACATTTAAGAGAGCTGTCACAAGCTTAGGAATTAAATATAAGCTTATTTGCTAATTTTGAAATTTTTTTTTTAGTATTGATGATTGAACATAGGTCCTTGTACATGCTAGTAACTCTTCCAATGAGCTACCACTTCTCCAGCTATAGATGTAGATGTAGATTAAATGATTTTCAGGATTTGAGGATTGAAAGGACTTTTTTTTTTTTGGCGGAACCAGGGATTGAACTCAGGCCCTTGCGTTTGCCAGGGGAGCACTTATTCCACTGAGCCGTCTCCCCGGCCCTGAAAGAGACTTTTTACCTATTTTCTAGTCTGTCACTAAGTGTTAGAGATAGGTTGCTTTCTCTGGTTATAATTGTTTACTTTTATCACTGTTGGCATATTGGGTTGGATAATTCTTTATTGTGGAGAGCTGGCCAGTACCTTGTAGGCTTTTCAGTGGCATCTCTGGCATCTGCCCACTAGGTGCCAGTATCTTGGTTGTGAAACAAAAAAATGTTCTCAGACGTTTCTGTATGCCTTTTGGTAAACAAAAATCATCCCTGAAGGGGGCCAGGGAGATGGCTCAGTAGGATAAGTACTTGACTGGCAAATGCAAGGATCTGAGTTCAATCCCCGGTTCCGCCAAAAAAAAAAAAATCATCCCTGAAGGCTAGCCATTAAAATGCTTTAGAGTGCTTCTTTATTATTCTGATATGAAATTATACATAAGACTTTTAAAAATGCCTAAATAGCCTAATGCCCTTACTGTACAAGAAAATAATTTATAATTACATAATCTGCATTTCAACATGTAAATGAACGGTGTGACTACATAAGAAAACACTTCTGGGAGATGTTCTTTCTGTGTAAGCCTGTGTTTATATAGTTCATAAATCCTTTTGTATTACTGTCTTCTATTAACACCTCAATCACAGGAAAATCCAATCAGGCTTTTTTTCCTTTCTTTCTTTTCTCTTTTTGAACCAGGCTCTTTGTATGCAGTTCAGGCTGGCTTTGAGCTCACTTTGAAGCCGAGACTGGTCTTGAACTTTCAATAATCCTCCTGTCTCAGCTTCCTGAGTGTTGTTATTACAGGTGTGCACCACCACATCCAGCTTCAACTAGGTTTTGGAGACAGGCAGATTAGTGTTTGAATCCAGGTCTGCTATTTATACTAGTTGTATAAGAGAGATATTTAGTCTGTCGCAGAATATTATTTTCATGTATAACTAGGGATTAGTACTTTATACTTTGCTTTGAAAATATGTTAAGCCATTGTATAAAACTACTTCCTGATACTTTATGAAAAGCCAAGTATAGATTATTTATAGAAGGTTACTAGTTCCCATTTTTACAGGTAGATCAAATGAACCAGTATATTATGAGTGTTAGGGCTGGGATTTAAATCTTGGTTTAAATCCAGAATCTGTTTTCTCAATTATTGGGCTATACTGCTTCCCATAATACACTTGATAGATGACACTTAATTGTTAACTCATATTATTACTCATTTCAGTTTTTGTAGCTTTCAGGTTTCCCGCTTCCCAAACATTGGTATTAGCATTTTCTCCTTGAAACATCTTTTTATTTTTATTTTTTATGTTTTTTGGT
>NW_004524674.1:3398599-3402641 GCF_000260255.1 Octodon degus | reverse complement strand
CACACAATAATATTATACACACACACACACAAGATTTTATGGACTTACCTTCCATATCTTTTGCCCAGACCTGGAATAGTCATTTTGCCCAAGAAACCCTGATTCCTTTTTGGGGACAGTAGTTTTATTTTTTTAAGGTTTTACAGTTTATTAAATCCTCTCATGAAAAGAGTCTTAGTCACTGCAGACAGGCACTGCAACTGCAGAATCTCTACTCCTTTGGCTTTTTGCCAGCACCAAGGTTAGCCTTTGTGGTGCCCCCGACTTTCTTCATTTTGTTCTTGTATTTCTTTTGCTGCTTTCTTGGGGTCTTTTTTATTCTCATACAGGCCGTGTCTTGCAAGTCTGTGTTTGGGCTCATTTTTCTTCACATAATCCAGGGAATCATAAATCATGCCAAAGCCAGTTGTCTTGCCACCAAAATGGATTCTGAATCCAGACACAAAAATGACATCTGGTGTGGTCTTATACATTTTTGTGAGTTTTTCTTGAATTTCTGTCTTAGATACTGTTGCTTTCCCAAGGTGAAGGACATCAGTGACCATTTGTTTCCTTTGAAGTTGGTTGGTCATGAATTTCTGGATTTGGATAGTTACTGTGTCATTCATGATGGCAATGGATCCAGACAGTAGTATTAAGAGAGCATAATCTGGATGGTAGGAGTGTAATATATTTTTTTTAAAAGACCTTTTTCTTAAATAACTGATACATCTTTAAAATCATATTGCTTATTTATTGATAACTTAGTAATTATTCTGGATGTTAGTTTTGGATTTGAGCTCTAAAATGTTCACTTCTCAGTGCTACTAAAATTTCTTTTCAAATAAATTTGTTCTTATATTAAATGGTTCTAACTTAGCTATAGTCATTGTTTATTTCCCTGTGACTCATTTCTCCTTGTCATTGGGGTCCGTTTTCTCATTTGCAAGGCTGTTTAACTTGCTAGCTGCACTCCTCTCTAAGCTCTGCTTATTAAATGTCCTTTATTCTCTGACTGACTCAAGGCAAAACTAAGGGTGATATAATTAGATCTTATAGAATATAACATTAAAGTAAGATGGGGCGGAAAGTCTACCCTGCTAAACATCTGAGTGTTTTTCATTTTGCTTAACTTTGAAGATTTGTTTTGGTAGTGTGGTCGTGAAGTTTGGGGAGAGAGGGGGAATTACATTCCTAGATGATCAACAGTGCCAGACTTGTTTCAGCCTTAGTAATGGTGTTCATTTGTTTGGATTTAAAGACCATTCAACATTTAGCAATAGCATTTAAAGATACTATCTTAGAAAAATAAGGAAGGTAGTACAGTTTTCTTATCCTACATATCCAGTGCCCTCTATTAATAATGTATTAATGTTGTACATTTATCAAAATTGACATTAATATTGATGCATTGTTCCTTACTGAAATTTGTAGTTCATAAGATTTCCTTTGTTTTGACCTGATTTCCTTTCTATTCCTGGGTCGTATGCAGATTTTGCCTTACTTTTTGTTGCCATGTCTCCTTAGGCATGTCTAGATTTTGACTATTTCTCTGGACTTTTTTTTTTTTTCCCTTTATGTATTTCGTACAGGGTCTACAGAGTCCAGAAGGTCTCACTACGTAGATCTGACTCATAGTGATTCTCCTGGTTTTAGCCTCCCAAGAGCTGCGATTATAGCACCACTATGCCTAGTCTCAATCTCTGGCTCAGCATGCCGAGGGCGGGCTGCACAGCATGCCTGCTATGCCTTGCCTAAGCAGATGCTTTAATCCATTGAGCTATTTGGCTGGCCCTCTCTGGGATTGTTTTTGATGATCTTGTTAATTTTAAGAAATAGTTTAAGAAATTTTGTAGAATGTTTCTCACTTCAGATCCATCTCATGTTTTTCTCGTGATTAGACTGGAGTTGCAATTGTGGAGAGGGAAAAAAATACAGATTAAGTACACTTATCTTTAAGGCCATATTAAGGGTACGAGCTGTCAACATGACTTGTCTTCATTGATGTTAACCTTGACTCCCTCTGCTGAGGTAGTGTTTGTTGGTCAAATTTCTCCATCATAAACTTTTTTCTTTGGTGATGCTGGTTATGGGGTTATAAGGAGGCAGCTCTCCATATTGCTTGCTTGCTCGCTCTTTCTTTCTTTCTTTCTTTCTTTCTTTCTTTCTTTCTTTCTTTCTTTCTTTCTGGTCTACTGGGTATTCAGGGTCTCACTAGTACATCAGACTCATAGTGATTCTCCTGTTGACAGCCCCCTAAGAGCTAGGATTGCAGGCCTGCACCACCATGCCCATTCTCAATCACGTCTCAGTGCACCCCGGGGCCAGGGCTGGCACCAGGGCCAGCATGGCAGGCCCGGGGATCAAACCCCCAGCCCCTGTGCCTGATTGCAGGCACCGTAATCTGCTGAGCTATTTGGCCAGCCCCATACTGTACCCTTTAGAAGGAAGTCAGTATAGTATGTATCCCCCCACCACATGGTATTATGAAACAAATCAACCAGCTTGATTGTAGCAAGTTTTTTCTTCTTCTTTTAATAATGTTAATTCCTTACAGATTTATTTATTTATTTTTTTGGTGGAACCCGGGGTTGAATTTAGGCCCTTGCGCTTGTCAGGGAAGCACTTATTTTACTGAGCCATCTCCTCGGCCCCTGGATTTTTTTCTTTAATGAATGCTTAGCATTCTATGGGTAATCATTGTTACAGATAAAGAAGTTTATTCTGTATGGTTTATGAAGAAAAGGTATTTTTGAGAGGCTATCAGGTTGCTTACAGAGTCATGGGGGGGAGGGTAAATGAGGGAGACAAAAAGTAAGAAGATTGATATTAGGCCATTGGTTTTCTTTTTTTTTTTTTTAATTTATTTTTTTTTGTATTTTAATGAAGGGTCTATGTGTGTGTGTGTGTGGCCAGCTCAGCCCACCAGGGGGCGGGGCTGGCTGGCATGTGGTGCTGGGGGATTGAACCGCGGTCCTTGTGCGTTGCTAAGCTTGTTCTAAGTAGGTGCTTTAGACCACTGAGCCATCTCACCAGCCCAATAAGGATTTTTAGGCCATTGGTTTTCAAAGGTTATCATGCATCTAAATTTGGACTTGTTGAAACACTTTTTTCTACACTTTGGTGTTTTTTTTTTTTTTTAATTAATTAATTAATTTTGGCGGAACCAGGGATTGAACTCAGGCTTTCGCACTTGCCAGGGAAGCGCTTATTCCACTGAGCCATCTCCTCAGCCCCTGAAACACTTGACTGGGCCTCACCTCTAAAGTTTCTGATTGAGGGAGGTCTGGGATAGGGTTTGAGAATTTGCATTTCTCTTAAGTTCCCTTATGATGATGGTGGTATGGTCTCAGAATCACCGTTTGAGAATCAGTGCTCAAGGCTAACCTTTAAGAACTTCCAATAGCTGCCACAAAACTGGTTTGCTAAGAAACTGTTTCATCTATATTGTTGACATATGAACTCAGCTTGAATACTGTTGCCACTCCTGCTTGCATTGATCCCATTTCTGGTTTAGGAGCCAGGACACTATTGAAAACCTAAAATGAGGTGGAACCTTTTTTCTTTATGCTGGTCAATTCTGAACTGAAGTTACATGTCTGGTTGAAGAAGGGAATTTAGGTTACTTGCCAGTATTCTGGTTTTCAAGGGAGATTGGAAATTTGTATATTTGAATTACATTTTGGGAAGCTATAGCTTATAAAATGGGATTTTTTTTTTAAAATATGTAGAAGGACTATTCAAAAGATGATAGGAAGCCATGGATCTGACAGTTGTCCATTCTAGCATTACAGGATTAGTGAAAATAACTTGTTCCCAGATTGTTTTTAATGTTCTATAAGGGAGGGCCAGCCAAATACCTCAGCGGATTAAAGCACCTGCTTAGGCAAACACAGGGACTGGGGTGTGATCCCTGGGTGACATGCTGGCTCCGCCCCTGGGGCCTGCTGAGACAGTGATTAAGACTGGATGTGGTGGTGCGCAGCTGTAATCCCAGTGCTTGGGAGGCTGAAAACAAGAGAACCACTATGAGTCCAATCTGTAGTGAGACCCGGTAGACCCT
>NW_004524674.1:3383650-3396834 GCF_000260255.1 Octodon degus | reverse complement strand
TTTTTTTTTGTATTTTTTAGGGATGGGTCTACAGTGTGTTCAGGGTCTCACTGTCACTGCTAGATCAAACTTGCAGTGATCCGTCTGTTTACAGCCTTCCAAGAGCTGGGATTACAGGCGCTCGCCACTGTGCCCAGTCTCAGTTGCCTTCTCAGTGTGCCCCGGGGGTGGGGCCTTCACAGCAAGGGTGGGGGGCATGGAGATTGAACCCCTGGCCCCTGTGCCTGCGAGCAGGTGCTTTAATCTGCTGAGCTCTTTGGCCTGCCCAAGGGTGATCCATTTTGAAGCATGCAGAAGTACTTTATTCTTTCATACATATAGATGAATACTGTTCTATCATAAAGATATACACATTTTGTCCATTCATCAGTTGATAGAAATTTGTTTTCTTGTTATTATGAATGATGGTGTTACAAACATTAGTGTATAACAATGTTCTATTTTTGTAGGAATGAAATCTTAATTTTTTACGCAGTATATTCGAGATATTATATAGACATAATAAGTATAAACTTAATAGGATATCTTAGATGTTTTTAATTGAAGTCTTCAAAATTGCACATATATTTCATACTTAATAGCCCGTCAGTTCAGATAACCCCATTTCAGTTGGTCAGCATCCTCATGTGGCTACTGTATTAAAAAGCCCAACTCCAGAAGGAACCAAGGAAAACAGCTAATTATGTGGTTTGTTCCCAGTTTTTCTCAATGTGAAGATGTTTTCATACCAACATTATTCATGCATTTTTACCCCAGTATCTTTGTTCTCATGAGATACTCTTTTCTCGTCTCTTCAAATCCTAACTTGTTTTACAGAATTCTGATTTATGTTCTTTAGTGAGTTTTCGTTATCCTAGTTCACGTTTTGTTTGCTTATTTAATTTACAAATGTTAGTTGAATACCTCCCATGGGCCAGATATAGCTCTAAGTGGTGGAAACAGCAATGAGTAGGCTATATAAAGTTCCTATTTTCACAGAGCATTTACTCATTAGTAATGAACAATGCTTATTTGTTTGTTTGTGAGATGGGATCTCCATGTGTAGTTCAGGCTGGCTTGTACTTTGTAGTTCAGGCTGGCCTCGAACTTGAAGCAATCCTTCTGCCTTAGCCTCCTAAGTGCTGGGACTATAGGCATGAGCCACCATAGCCAGCAATGTTGAATATATTTCTATGTGCTTAATTGCCCTATGTGTATCTTCTTTGATGAAGAATGCTCGAGGATTTTGCCCTTTTTAAAAATTGTCTTCTAATTAAGTTGTAAGTTTTTGCATGGTGTGGTGGCTTGTTCTTTATACTCCCAGCTACTCAGGAGGCTGAGGCAGGAGGATCAAGACATCAAAGTTGTTATTATACCATTTGGGAATAAGTGGTAGAATATAGTTGCATAGTGTGATGATAAAAGAATAGGCCTTGGACTATAGTGTGTATTGCATGAAATAGTAGCAGATATTCAGAAAATACATCCCCTGGATATATCCCTTCTAGCTTGCTGTACTATGCCTCCTTATTATCCTGATCTATCCATTTCTACCCTTTCAGGACCAACTGACTGTTCTGTACTTCGATTTCCTTCTTTTCTGTTACACTATCAGGAATCTGTTTACTGTTTAGTATTTCTTTTTCTTAAAGTTTGGTTTATTTGCTTGTCTTATTAATTCATAATCTTGCTTGAATATAGTTTTTTTTTAGAACATTTAAAATAGATTTTGGGGCTGGGGAGATGGCTCAGTGGAATAAGCCCTTCCCTGGCAAGGGGAAGGGCCTGAGTTCAATCCCCGGTTCCGCCCAAACAAACAAAAACAAATAAAATAGTACATTTTTATATAAGTGCTCTAGGAACATTTTAGAGAATGAAGTTGTCAGTAGGAAGGTTCTGCAGAACAAGTTGGACCACATGAATATCTTCATATTTTTTCTAACAATTATAAATCTGAAACTGGTAATTCTGAAACTGTATAATTGCAATCATCACTTGAGTACCTATTTGATGGGAGTTTTATGTGATGCTGTCTCTAATCCTCATAGCCTGTGGAACTCTGCACAATGGCTTAACATCTTCATTTTAATAGTGAAACCTAAGACAAATAGTTAATCTTTCAACGGTTTTGGTTAAAGCCAAATTTCTCAGACTCCAGAATTGTGTCTCATTTACATTTAAATTTTAGTAAGAAAAAAAATTCAGTAAGGGATTTGTAGAGTTTATGAAATTATGGATAAGATGAGGAAATATGATTTGCTATTAAACATAGTTGGATAAAAGTCTTTCTAGTGTATCCCATGATGTAACAAAGGGCTCTTATTTTTAGTCCTAACTTATGATTTCATAAACAACAACACCCATGCAATATGGCTAAAACTATACCAGGTTTAGGTTAATGGAAGCTTTGGCTAAATTGCAATTAAAGTAGAAAAGACTCAAGGACAGTGGTAGGTTTTACTAGTCTGTCTCTCTCTCTCTCTCTCTCTCTCTCTCTCTCTCTCTCTCTCTTTTGGTTATACTAGTCTTAAGGGCTAACAATGACTATGAAGTTGCGGCCAATTAAAAAGACAATAAACTTAAGTACATTGTGAGGTGTGATGGAAGAGTAATGTAAATGTTTAAATAAAGCAAATTGATTACAGCAAAAGACACATTGTCATTAATCCCTCATAATAGTCCTCCTTGGTTCTAACACATTTATCATTTGTGCCACTTCCCAAAGCAATTCTGGAAGTTCTGTTTTGTTAGTCGTATCTTTAGTTGTGCTGTTGTAGCTCTTAATGTTCTGAATTGATTCAATATGTTTATCTTTCATGGTCATTTTGAGTTTGGGAAAGAGTCATAAGTTACATAGTGCCAGATCTGGTGAGTAAGGTGTATGAAGAGATAACTTTTAATGAGCCCTTTGTTGGATGGTCTCAGCAGTGCAGTAGCATTCACTATATTTTCTTTTTTATCGTACCTTGTAAAGATAATAAAGAGGACTCCTAGAACTGCTTCAAAAAATTGGCAGGAACAAGACATTTTCAAGATAAGGAGGGCTGGGGAGATAGCTCAGTGGCATAAACATCTGCCTGGCAAGCTCAAGGTCCTGAGTTCAATCCCTGGTACCAACGCCCCCCCCCCAAAAAAAAGCCATGAGGAATATTTTGATGGGTCTTAATGGCAGTGTGTCTTCTACTGTAATAACACTTTAAACTGTTTATTTTGATCATACCGCATCAAGAAGGAAGATGAGATTTGTACTAGATTGTGCTAGTCTTGTCTACATCAGTATCTTTTTTTGAGACAGAGTTTCACTATGCAGTTCAGGCTTGCCTTGAAACTCACTTTTTAGCCCAGGCTGGCCTTGAACTCATAGCAGTCCTACTGCTCAACACCTCCTGAGTACTGGGATTATAGACATGTGCCATCACGCCCAGCCTATATATTTTATGTAGAATTTTAATTAACTATGAGGAAAGAACATAGGATTTGCAAATTAGAATTCTGAAAACCATTTAGAAAATAGAAAATTGTATAGAATTTAGAGATTACTGAAGAGTTAAGTATTTTATCTGGAGAAGAAAGGAGAGTGTGAAATGTTAGAAATGTTCCTTTTTGATTTCGGAGGGTAGAACTAAAATCTGTAAAGAAACATTAGCGTTGCTACTGAAAATGAGTAATTTTAATAGTTTAAGATGATCAGTCATACAAAGAAAGGTTGTGAAGATTGTCTAAGGTCATCTGAATAATGGAATTGGCTGTCCTGTGAGGCAGTGGACATAGTTAACATATTTACATTCTCATGAAAGCCTCATGATTGCCTGTCCATGTTATTTTAGGAGTAGATTCTGCATGAAGGATTTGGTGGCTTCCAAACTATCTTGACCTGTTTCTAAAGTAGGAAACACAGTTTTTGTTTTGTTTTGGGCAAACTATTCTAAATGTATTTATATCTGAAAAATATGAAATAATGTACTGATGCTGAATGTCCTAATGTTTTCTGTTGTATCTCTATTTATTTATTTATTTTGTGGAACCAGGGATTGAACTCAGACTCTTGCGCTTGCTAGGGAAGCACTTATTCCACTGAGCCATCTCCTCAGCCCCAGTATCTCTATTTTAATAAGACAAGGTCTTTGATTACTATTTAACAATTCACTTACAGAGACTCAGTTGGAAATACAGTGGACTAGAATGAATCTCTAAAATCCTAGCCGTACTATGATCCTGTGCTTGTTCCTATTCAATTAGTAATACTAGAAATTGGACCCAGGTAGCTCCACAATGCAGATGGTTAGAAGCTGTTAATTTTGGTCAGCCCTTAAGGGGTTGCAAATGGAAAAATATTTGTGTGTATGTTTTTACCTACTGCTGTCCTTGCTAACCGTGCCATCTCCTCTCCCACTGATACAGGGACAGAAACTCCCAACCTGGGATGAGTTCATGTTCTCTAAAATGAAAGAATGAATTTTAGGGACAACTGAGGTTAAGACCAGAATATATGCATTGGGGGAAGAAAGCTTCTGTCTGAGTGAGACAGAAGGGGACCTGAGTGGGTTGTCAAGTAACTTGCCTTTTCTAGGGATGATTTTTTTATTTTTTATTTTGTGGTACCAGGAATCAAACTTGGGATCTCGTGCTTGCCAGGCAGGTGCTTATGCTGCTGAGCTACCTCTCTGGCCTGGCTTTTCTAGGGATTTTTATAAAGCACACCTACAATGTGAGGTGGGTCTAAGGTGAGAAACATGGGAAATCACAAGGACAAAACTATGGTCAGCCAGTAAGATTATAAATATAATTGCTCAGGTAAAATTGATTAAATTGGGATCAAATGGAGAAAAGAGTCATATAGCAAGTGGGCATGAATACGGAACAGGGGCTTTTCCTGTAGGGGATTGAGTTAGTGATGCTTTCTGGCTTTGTTTTTTGTCCTTTTGAGACACGGTCTCCCTGTGCAGCTCAGGCTGGCCTTGAGCTCATTTTGTAGCCCAGGCTGGTCTCAAAAATCAATGATTCTGGCCAGTCAGATATCTCAGTGGACTAACTGAACCCTGGCGTGCCGTGCTGGCCCCATCCCCGGGTCGCGCAGAGACCGGTGACTGAAGCTGGATGTGGTGGTGCATGCCTATAATCCCAGCTCTTGGAAGGCAGAAAACAGGAGGATCACTATGAGTTTGATCTGTGTAGTGAGACCCTGTAGACCCTGTACTAAATACATTTTTAAGAAAAATTTCAAATTCAGGATTTCCTTAAAAAAAAAAAAAAAAATCAGTGATCTTCCTGCCTCAGCTGGGATTATAGGCATGTACTACCATGCCCGCCTGGCTCTTCCTGGACTTTTCAAGGTGATTGATACCTACTTAGAATATCATTCCCTGATGATTATCCCTAGGGAGGTTTATGGGTGTGTTTGTTTCATCTTGTCTGTCTCTTGTACAGTTGCAAGGCATCTCGACTTCTGCACTGGCTCCATTGAGGGCTCAGCCCTGACTCACTGTTTATAAAGTTTCTATCTAGTTTAGCTGCCTACACCATGACCATCTTTTATCATTGTTTCTTCTTTTTCTTTTTTTTCCCATAATTTTATTGAGAGACAAATAGCAGTGAGACAGTTTCAAATCACATTGGTAGGACAGTTTTCTATAATTAACACATTGCATATTCTCTTCCTAGTGGTTATTTGCTGTTTAAGATGCAGATATGATATCCTATTTACAAACACTATTAGAACAATTCCCTCTATTCATTAAGAGAATGTAATTCTATATCTATCCTAACCATTTTAAATACACAGATACAAAATGGACATTCATCTGTATCCCCTTTTTTGTTTAGTTCTATCATTTGAATATTATAGGTGTGTTAACTCAGCAAAATATTCTAAGAGTCCAGTAGTCCATAGTAGTATTGGGTCTTCCGCTTGACTGGCAGTGTCAGAAATTGTTGACCTGAGTTCCCTACAGCTCAACATAACACCATGGCTTTACTTCTTATGTTTTTATACGTTTGTTTTTATACTTTTCTGCTGGATGGTTAAGACCAAGATAAAGCAAGACCTATGCAACGGAGTTGTAGCTTTTGGGTCTGATAAGGTCAGTGAAATCCCCTCAGGATTTATCCTGAGATCCTGTACCTCACATTGTAGATCCTTTGTCAGTGTCAGCCATGTGGATGAGTCACGGCCATTGCTTGGCCAATGTGCTCTCCATGAAAGCCTGAGAGAATGCTTTCTCTCCATGTGACTCTCCTTAGGCACACTCTACATCATCAATCATTTTCCTCTTTGGCCCCATATCTCCTTGATCAGAAAATTTGGGACACTACCGAGTTACATGACGTTACAGTACAAGTTCTCATATGTCCTGAGTCTTAATTGACTTTGGAAGGGTAGGGCCAAAATGTTGGCTTTCCTTGCGACCCTCCTTTTTCTCTAATTTTGGTTTGCAAACTTAGGTTGTTAACCCTCCAGAAGAGAAGCTTATTGTTATTACCATACAACTAGGATGTTAAGCTTAACCTCACTATCAGAATATCAAAATTCTTCTTTTTCTTAATGCTGTTTTATTTATCCTTTTGAAGAATCTTAGTTTTTCCTTTCATGCTAGTTTGTGTTTTCACTTAATTTTTTCCTGGATTCTTAAGTACTTTAAGTAGCTTACATAAACTTCTCATTTTTAGTTGAAGAGAAATTGGCTTTCTTACTGGAAATTCTACATCTTAATGTTATCTTCTGTGTGAAGTAAGAAGGTTGCAAAAGAGTTAAGGTGTTTTCATTTTGCTTTAGAGAAAGAATGTTGAGCAGTTCTGTGTAAACTTTTAAGTTAATATTATTCAGGCTTAGAACAGGTTTATCAGAGTAAATGAGAAAGGTTTAAAAAGATGAAATGTCTTGAAGCTGTTATAGTCAGGTGTCTTTGGTATTATAAAAAGTGAAATGGGGTTATATAAAAAGTGAAATGGGGTTATATAAAGTAGAACAATCTTGTCTTATACTAAAGAATTGTGATCATCTTTAGTGCTATGGAAAAATTGGACAAAACATTTGATTCCCACATGCCATCGTTTCATTAAGTATTGTAAATGGTTGGTAATGTTACTCCTGTTGACTGCATTTAGACTGTTGTTTGTCTGTGGTTAATATTCTGTAGTTATACCCCACTCCCTCTTTGAGGAATATTAAGCATAATTCAGTGGACAGATTTACAGCAAATAGCAGTTTCTTTTATGGAGGTGATAAGGTTTACATCATCCCTTTTTTTTTTTTTTCTTTTTTCTTTTTTCTTTTTGTAGTACTAGGGATTGAACTCGGGGCCTTGCACTTGCCAGGCAAGCGCTTATTCTACTGAGCTATCTCTACTGAGCTAGTGATAAGGTTTAGCACAAAGAGACTAGTTTACTAGCTGAGAATTTTTGAAAATTTATTCTAGCAAATTGCTAATTCTGGGAAAATCCAAGTGTATCTTAAAAATATGTACTTTGAAAAAAATATGTATTTTGTAGGTTGAAATATTTTAAGACCATTGAATAAATTATGTGTTCTTTTTATGAGCAAACAGGTTGAAATGGAGCAATAACAAAATTACAGTCATTGTCTTCTGTGATAACACCACCTGTAATCTAAGCACTCTGGAAGCCTAGAGCAAGAGGATCACACATTGGGACAATTTAGTGACTTAGGAAGACTATTTCATAAAAAGGAAGGGAGGGCTAAGAATGTTGCTCAGAGGTCCTGGGTTCAGTCCTTAGTGCCAGTAATATACTTAAAAAGATCGAGCTTTTCATCACTTTCTAATTAAAACCCAGCCAACGTAATTTATCCTCTTAATTATCAGAGTACCATTTCAGCATATATGTTCTAGCCTTTTTTCCTGTTTATTTGTTCATATATCAATATATGCTATACATAATTATATGATTTTTTTCATTTTTTTTTCCTGACATATTATTCCATTGACCAGATGTACTTACTATACTTAATAGTTTTCTTTCTTCCTTCTTTTTTCTGTACCTCTCTCCTCTTTTCTACCCCTCCCCTTTCCCTCCCCCCTTCTTCCTCTTTTTCTAAGAAATGGGGCCTTGTTATGTTGTCCATGGTGACCTCAAATTCCTGCACTCAAGTGATCTGCGCTCAGCCTCTTGAATGGCTGGCACTGGCAGTAGTTTTTAAATCCACTGATACACAAGCCAAGGTGTTTGGATTTCATGAATTTTTCATGTTCTTTTTCCCCATTGGAATCATGTTTTATTGCTTGAGATAGATCTTTCCTTGGATCTTGAATGTCTTTAAATAAAACCATTTTGGTCGCCGCAAAATTTAACCTGGACTGCTTTATTCCTTGTCGTATGTGTACATCTCATCAAATTTAGTACTGTACAGTGTTTTCTTTTAGAAAAATGTAGTGATAGGATACGGGTTGAGGCTTCGAAATATATTATTACATGTTTATCCATTCATGTCAAAATTAGGGGAAATGCCTAAGACTTATTAAATCATTTATGCTATTCCTATTTTTTTTTCTTTTTCCCCCCTTCTGTATTGCTGTTGCTTAATTAAGAGTTGTTGAGTATGGGATATAGTAATTTTTTTCTTTGGATGTCAAACATTAAAAGTGACCTTTGTGGGCTGAAGAGATAGCTCAGTGGTCTGCAGTGCCTTATTAGGCAAATACACAGAGGGACCACGGTTTGATCCCTGTCACCACATGCTGCTCCAGCCCGCCACTAGGGTGGGCTGGACCAGCCACACACACACAAAAAAGACCTTTGTAATAGTTTCCCTTTGTTCTTATTCAAATGAAGGAACAGTATGTATGGAATGGTTTATGGAGACTGAAATACTAAACTCTCTGCTAATTTTTAAGATGACTGACATTGACACTTGTTAATTTGCCTGGGATGCTGTGAATGGTGGTAGGGAAGGATATGAGTTGGAATCATGAGACTGGGAGTGACTTTGTCTATTGTGACAATGTACAGAGACATTTGATCAGTCTTTTTAAAATTCATTAAATAAATACCACTAGTTTAATAATAACAGGTCACATCAGATGTTTTCTGTATGTCATGCTAAGTACTTTTAACTTGAACTATTTTCCAGTTATTGTGAATTATTAATTACTATGTTAGAAAAATACTACAGCATTTTGTGAGATAAGAGATATTTTGATTTGTGGTTACTTGCTCAAATGTATTACCATATGCCTACATATCTGTAAACTTCTTTGCTGTCTAGTCAAGATGGATTTTTCTAAATGTATCACTAGAAGTATTCTTGCAGAAAGAGGTTGTCTGACCTCCCTGATTTGTAGAATTGCAGTGTATTAGAAGTAGTTGAGATGGATTATTACTTTTGAAACTTCATAAAACAAAAATTAGAATAGGGGGTAACTTGATATACCCCCAAAAGGATCATGGTTCCTGGAGTTGAAAACTCTTGGTCTGAAGAGAACCTGTCAGACATGTGGGTGTAGACTGTTTGAATTGTGGGTCAGCGCTAGAATGGGATTGGGAGTAGTGAAAATACACTTCATGTTTGGCTGCAGTTCTAAGTGTAGAAGTTGATTTTTGTTGGTTGATTAGCCTCATTTAATCTGAATAGAAATACAGTAATGTTGAGTGTCATGAGCGTTTTATAAGTGCATGCAAGTGCTTTTGTGGAAGGTAGGGATGAAGTGGAGATGTAGTTAGCAGAAAGTAAGAACAGAAGAATCTTGGTAAATATTTATCTTTTTGTAGTACTGAAGATTAAGCCCAGGACTTTATACATGTTAGGCAAGTATTCTACCACTGAGCTACATTCTCAGTCCTCATTTATTTCATTTCATTTTTTTGAGGGATTTTTTTTTTTTTGTATTATTTTTCAGGGAAGGGTCTATAGGGTGTTCAGAGTCTCACTGTGTAGATTGGACTCAGTGATCTGTCTGTTTACAGCCTCCCAAGAGCTGGGATTACAGGCCTGTGCCATCACGCCCAGTCTCAATTGACTTCTCAGTGCGCCCTGGGGGCAGGGCTGGGTCTGGCACAGCAGGCCTGGGGATTGAACCCCTAGCCTCTGTGCCTGTTTGCAGGTGCTTTAATCTCTGAGCCATTTGGCCAGCCCTTGAGGGATTTTTTTTTGCGGAACCAGGGATTGAACTCAAGCCCTTGTGCTTGCCAGGGAAGCACTTATTCCACTGAGCCATCTCCCTGGCCCCTTGAGGGATTTTTGAGGCAGGGTCTTGCTGTGTAGTTCAGACTGCCCTTGAACTTACTGTGTAGCCCTTGATGGCCTGAAACTCATGATAGTCCTGCTTCATCTTCCCAACTGCTAGGATTGTAGGTATGTGCCATCACACAGAACTATTTTAAATTGACATGTTTTTGTAATATAGAACATAGGGCTGGGGAGATGGCTCAGTAGAATAAGCACTTGCCTGGCAAGTGCATGGGCCTGAGTTCAATCCCTAGTTCCACCAAAAACAACAACAACAACAAAACCAGTACATAATTAAGTACATATACATATGGAATGGTTGTCTCCTTTTTTCATTCATAAAGTCCTTCCCTACTTGTACAATGATGAATAGCTACCATTATTTAAGGTGTTAAATGGAAAAGTTATTTAATAATGAAAATAGAAATAGAGTACACACAACCTGGAAAATGTCCTGAGTACTATACTCAATTTTAACTGTTCATACATTTTTAAAGAAAAATAAATTATTTTATTTATTAAAGAGAAATATACACAGAACACATTTTCTTTATGGCTTTAAAAGGGAAATTGAGATAATTGCACATAATCATTGTCCAGCATACTTTTCATCCTTCAGATGAGCAGATGTCATTTGCCATAAAAGCTCTATAGATGCTTGTCCCTTAAAATGACTTTATCTTTAATGATACGAGACTAAAATCAGTGCTCATTTCCTTTTGCTGCCATGGATTTGAATAATATGGTTAAATCTATGATGAAACTAGTTTTGAAATGGTGTGGGGATGAACAGATATTGGTTTTAGCTTATTGTTGGAGGAACTTACATCCTCATTGTAGAGAACTTTGAAAAACATGTGAAAGAAATTTATGAGCCATAATTCTGTTACTTAGGGGGACTGCTGGTTAGCTCAGTTGTTTAAACGCCTGCTCATGCAAATGCAGTCAGGCGGAGGATATCCTGGTTTTCGATCCCCACCTTCACCTGCATTACCAGACCCACCGTTAAGGTAGCCTGAGCCAGCCAAAAAGAAAAAAAAAAAAAAAAAAAAAAAAATCATAATTCTGTTACTTATAAATAACTGATACTTTTTTTTTTTTTTTTTGGTGGAACTGGGGATTGAACTCAGGCCCTTGTGCTTGCCAGGGAAACACTTATTACACTGAGCCATCTCCCCAGGCCCCTATAACTGATACATTTTTTCTTTTTTTTTTTTTTTTTTTTTTTTTTTTTTTTGTGCATTATAAAATCAGCTCTGGTCTGGTTTGGTAGCACATGCTTATAATCTCAGCACAGTGGTATACTAAGGCAGGAAGATCACAAGTTCAAGCCTAGCCTGGGAAGTTTAGTAACTCAGGGAGAGCCTGCTTCAGAAGAAAAAAGGGGGATAGGGATGTAGCTTAGTGTGAAGGCCCAGTATTACAGACAAATGAAAATTGGGCCAGCCAGATAGCTCAGTAGACTAAAGTGTCTGCTTGGGCAGAGCTCAGCGGCTGGGGTTTGATCCCCCACATGCCGTGCCAGCCCCGCCCCCGGGGCTTGCTGAGATGGTGATTGAGACTGGGCGTGGTGGTGTGCACTTGTAATCCCAGCATTTAGGAGGCTGAAAACAGGAGCATCACTATGAGTACGATCTGTGTCATGAGGCCCTGTAGACCTTGTACCAATACATTAAAAAAAAAAAAGAAAAGAAAACCTCTGAATTAAATGACATTGGGAGCGCTTCCCTGGCAAGTGCAAGGGCCTGAGTTCAATCCCCGGTTCTGGAAAACAAAAACAAAAACAAAAACAAAAACATTGGGTTGGAAGAAGAGAATGGCTTTTAAAGACAATCTTAGATCTCAGTTTAAGTCATAACCAAATCATTATTATAAGGGTAGTTTATAGTAAGAAACTATGACCTCTGCTGACCTAGATAATACCAATATTGTCTCTTTATTTTTTATTTTTCTCTTTTTGAGATAGGGTCTTGCTATGCAGTTCAGGCTGGCCTTGAGCTCACTTTGTAACCCAAGCTGGTCTCAAACTCCAAAAGATCCTCCTGCCTCAGCCTTGCGAGTGCTGGGATTATAGGCGTGTGCTACCATGCCTGATTTCCAATATTCTCTTAAAAAGAAAAACAAAGTATTGTAATCCAATCCAAAAGTATACCTAAAAGTGTACCTTGACTTAGCACAGTTGTTTTACATGTTCAATATGTTCTTTGGTCTGTTAGTGTAGTTTTTAATCTGTATATATAAATAACCTTATAAGGCCTTACAAACAAATGAATCTGCTGGTGGAAAATTAAAGGGGGTGGGAGGAAGGGGGAGAAAGAGAAGGGAATTGAAATGTATTATGTGTATGTACTAATCCCTTACAGTGAGTGTAATCATTATGTACTACAAACATGTACTAATAGAAGTTAAAAGGTTAAAAGAGAGATTATGGTCATAACCTTAAAGCTAAGTTGCTTTGGAGTATGGGAGTGTCTTGGTTACTCTTATTGCTGGGACAAATACCTGACACTCAAAATGAGGAAAGGAAAGGTTTATTTAGCTCACAGTCACAGGAGGTTTCAGTCCATGATCAGGTGGCTCCAATGCAGAGCAGCTCAAGGCAGAGAGCAACCTTTTATGGTGGCAGCAGAGCAGAGAAAAGAGGGAGTGGCAGCAACTCTGGCAGCTAGCTAGCCTCTTTCTCCCTCCTTATATTGTAATGCAAATTACCTGCCCCAGGGCAGGTGCAGTGTTCATACCCACAATAATTGCAAACTCCAAAAGCTGCCCATGGGGGTGGGGGGAGCTGCTCTATGAATGCATGAGGCTTTAGAGAGACAACTAAACACAAAACATAACAGGGAGATTAGTAGGAGGCCAATTGTTTGTGCTTCAACCAAACCATCCCTCAGCTTGGCCCAAATAGGCAGTCATTTAATGAGCTGGGGCCATCTTTAGGGCCTTTAAGTAAGATTTTAATAAAAACAAACAACAGCTGATTTCTCAGTATTTAAAAGTTCAGGTAGGGGAGATGGCTCAGTAGAAT
>NW_004524674.1:3377366-3382844 GCF_000260255.1 Octodon degus | reverse complement strand
AGCTTGTTCTAAGTAGGTGCTTTAGACCACTGAGCCATCTCACTAGCCCCTCTTGCTCTTTTTAAAATTAGAATTTTCTACACTAATTTATCTTAGGAAGAGCTTAACTACTTGTTTCATGTATGGCAATGTGCAGGTGAAATAACTTATTTTTGCAACTTAATTTATAAATAATTATTTCTCGTTAACATTTTGTTTTGCAGTTTCTCTTCAGCAACGAGTAGCAGAATTGGAAAAAATCAATGCAGAATTTTTACGTGCACAGCAGCAGCTTGAGCAAGAATTTAATCAAAAGAGAGCAAAATTTAAGGAGTTATATTTGGCCAAAGAGGGTAAGTTCCTAAGTTTTCTTCCAACCTTATGCTAAACTACTTTAAAATTTTGAGGTTTTTAATAGTACACTATTATTTCGTCATTAAGTAAATCTTGATTTTATGGGTTCTTACATTGTAGAGCAAAAGAATACTATGTAGAGGTTAGGGTTAAGAATGTACTTAAAAGCAGTTGGGCGTGAATTTGCATGGTAGCCTGCCTGGCCTTTCTCAGATGTGGTATGTACTTTCATTTATGCTTTTACCCTTTTACTGTCTGTCTGTCTGTGTCTCTGTCTTTGGATTTACTATTTTATCTTTTATTTTAAAGAGGGAAAAACAAAGACTAGAACAAATAACAAGAACAGAGACAAAGCAACGTAAGACAGTACAAATGGTGCAGAATTTCAGAACAAGAATGGAATATTAAGATGGTTGTTTATATTGTTACCAAGTTTGTTGTTCAGACTACTAGACTACTAGGTATAGATATGCAATATTGATCAATTAAACATCCACTCTTCCTTTCAGTAAACCTTAATTTTTTCTCATTTTTTACTTTTTAATTTATTTTAAAGAGAGTATAATAATAAGACATTAAAGATGGAATATATTTAAAAGAACAAGATGAAAGGTATTCAGCTGCAGTTATTGTATTGCACATGGTTGTCCTCAATGTAGTTGCTCAGATTACAGGTATTAGCATGTAGTCAGTCAAAGTAAGTTTCAAACATTAACTATTACTTTCAAAAAACTGGTAAGAGTACTAATATTGTTTAGACAAGATATATCTGCGTCTTCTCCTCTGAATACTATGAAAACAATAATATGCAATGAATTAATTATTGTAACTGTCCTACTAACCTGTTTTGAAACTGTTTCATTGCTATTTTTTCTCATTAAAATGAATAAAATAACTGATAGAAATTAATATAGTACAATCTTCTCAGCAACCCAGTATACTTACATGATTTTCCCTTTTCTTTTTCCCCCTTTTTTCCTTTCCCTAATCTCCATTGTTTATTCTTTATGTTAATTTTTCCATTTTACTATAGTTATTGTGTACCTTTCAAATTTTATTTATTTTTACAGGTTCTTACACCAGGGAGACAATTTGATGTTTACACATGTGGATCTGTTTTATTTCACTTATGAGGATAGCCTCTAGTTGTATCCATTTACCTATAAAGGTCTTAAGTTTATCTTTCTTTGTAGCTGAGTAATACTCCTTTATATAAACATACTATATCTTTTTTATCCATTTCTCAGATGATGGGCATTTGGATTGTTTCCAAGATTTAGCTATGACAAATTATGCTGCTATAAACATAGGATATGTTTATATCCTATGCACATATATTACTGTGGCATGGTGTTTTTAGTTCTTTTGGAAAGATACCCAGAAGGGGTATAGCTAAGTTGAATGGGACCTCCAATCCTACTTAATCAAGATCTCAGAAATTCAGCACAAGAACAATATATTGAAAGCTACTAGAGAAAAGAAACATCACATTTAAAGGAAAGCCCATCAGAATCACAGCAGATTTCTCAACACAATCCATCAAGTCAAGAGCGTGAAGTATTTCAAGTCCTACAAGAAAACAACTTCCAGCCCAGATTGATATACCTGGCAAAACCTTCTTTCAAAATTAATGGAGAAATAGAATACTTCTATGACAAAGAACAACTAAGGAAGTTCATGACCACCAAACCAATCCCAGACAGAATACTGAAACATACTCTAGAAAGGGATCAAAATGACCTTTTTCTCTTTTTCAGTCCAAGTTTGCTCAGTAGAGCTGGTTTATCCCACCCCCACTTTAAAACAATTGGTTATCAGTGTATTAAAACACTTGTCTTGTTGGGGAGCAAAAACCAAAAACAAAAAACAGTTTGATCCTGGTACTGGGAAAATAAGCAAAAAAACACTTGCCTTAGGTTTCTGTGATGGCGACTTCCACCTCTACTCCTTGTTCAATACTGATGCAAGTAATCTGTTTAATAATCTTAGCAGGACTATGTGAATCAATGAGTCACTTATGTATTCTCACCTGGATATGATGCCGTGACTTAGATCCTTCACTACAAGGCATTTGTTTTATAGTGATCCTCAAAGTCTTAGTAGGCAGGCAAATGGATCCTTTCACTTTTGAGATTTTTTTTCCTTTGCACTTCTGATCAAATCAGCACATGTTGTAAATTACGGGTCGGTGCCTAAAGAAACAATGAGAAGACCTGATGAATGTAGCTCAGAGGTCTCACTGAGATTAGTCTCTCTCCAAGTGAGCTCAGAGCCTCAGAAGCATCTCATATTTATTGAGGGGTAAAGGCAGACTAAGGAATGTGCATAATTACCTAAGTGAATACAAACTACTATCTCTATTGACTTCCACATTTGCCTAACACTAGGCTCACACAAACGCTAGCTGATAACATCCCAAGCAAGGAATCAGAGGACAGGGCACCTGCAGGAGAAGCTGTTATCTGCAGCTTTGGGTCCCAGCTTGCCGGGAATTTGCAAACAGACAGCAACTCTCCTCAGGCTCTATTGTTCCCAGTTCTCTTGGGACATCAGGCTTTTGTCTCAAATCTATATTTCTACAAGCACACACCTTTTCCTGGGATTTAAACTTCGAGGCTGGTGAGGGCAATCCTAATTTGGTAAATCACCACCTTGGATTCCATGGGGTTTTTCCAGTATATTTAAATGCCATGGCTGCAGTGAGGCTTCCTGACTGACGTGTTCCTCAGCTGGAGTGAATAGCGGTGAGTCGGGAGCAGGAGGAGATGCAGCTGAGCTCTGAACGCCCACAGCCACCCCTTCCTCAGGGAATGCTCTTTCATACGCATTTACCCTGTACTTTTCAAATAAACTTTTTGGGACTGGTTAAACAAAATAAAAAAAACCAAAAAACACTTAAAATGCAAATGGATAAATTGAGTGTGGTGTTACATGCCTGTGATCTCAGCACTTAGGAGACTGAGGCAGGATTCCTAGCTAGCCTGGGATATGTAGGTGAGTTCAAGGCCAGTTCAGAAGGGCTTGAGCACGTTTGAGCAGGAGATAGCAGGTAGGTACACAGAGGTGTGTTCTTGTGTGAGAAGCAGCCAACCTTCTCCCTATTGGCTGGCTTAAAGTTTTTTTTTTTTTTTTTTTTTTTGTATTTAGGACAGGGTGTACAGAGTCTCTCTGTGTAGATCGGACTTGTAGTGATTCTCTTTTTTACAGCCTCACAAGTGCTGGGATTACAGGTACGCGCCACCACACCCAGTCTCAATTGCATCTCAGTGCACCCCGGGGTGTGGGGCTGGCATGGTAGGCCCAGGGATCAAACTCCTGGCCCCTGTGTCTGCCTAAGCAGGTGCTTTAATCCGCTGTTATTTGGCCAGCCCTTCACCGTCTATCCTAGCTGACTAGTTTAAGCCAAAAGATTTCTAGGCAATACAGATGAATGACCATTTTGTATCTGCATATTCAAAATGGTTAGGATAGATATATAGTTACATTGTCTTAATGAATAGAGGGATTTGTTCTAATAGTGTTTGTAAATAGGATCTCATGTCTGCATCTTGTACAACAAATAACCACTAGGAAGATAGTATACAGTGTGTTAATTATTGGAACTGTCCTACCAGTTTGATTTGAAACTTGTCTCATTGCTATTTATTTCTCAATAAAATTCTGGAAAAAAAAAGATTTCTGGGCAAGGTTGCTAAGGGAGGGGAGAGTGGGTTTATGGGGATTGAATGTTCTTGGCTGTTGAGAAATTATCTTTGGTTGTTAGCCATGTTCCTGGAATATTAAACTGAGTAGACATTTTCTGTAAGTCTGGTATAAGGGGTTAGGGGTAGCAGCCTAGGGTGGATGAGAGCTTAAGATGGAGGCATTCCTGATAGTGGTAGAGCTCTTGCTTTGCATGCATGGGATCCTAGATTTGATCCCCAGCACCACGAAAAGCAAGACCAAAAACAAAACAAAAAACCCATAAATGTCTGTCTTAATATAGAATAGCCTTTTAGGTTAATTGTCCCTATCTGGTATGTAAAGACATTCTCACCTAATTTATTATTCTTTAATGTCACAAAAGAAGTGTGTGATACAATCTGGACTGCTCAGTGCCTGAGCATTTTTTTTTTTTTTGCGGACCTGGGGATTGAACTCAGGCCGTTGCACTTGCCTGGGAAGCACTTATTCCACTGAGCCATCTCCCCAGCCCCTGAGCATTTTTTAATGATACATATAACATCACATAAGTTTTCTAAAAAAAACCCAAAAACTTATCAGACTGGTGATCTCAGGCTTGTTTGACATATACTTATGACAAGTAGTTGAAGCACAAGAAAAAGGCACATATCTGAGTCTATAAAAAGGTTATTAGCATAAACAATCCAGTTTTACATTTTAGAAGACCTGTATACTTGGCTGGCATGAATATATTCAATATACCATAAGATTACCAATAATGAGTATCATAGTTATGTGGAAACCTTTGTCTCTTAGTTTTGTACCAAGCATTTTTAAATAAGAAAACCTTAATTGTTTACTGACAGAAGACAACTTTTTGACAGTGACCAATATAAATATATAATATGTTGAGGAACATTCTTTGGGGTATTTTGTAAACCTATAGAAACTATTGGGGTCCCATTAGTGAACAAAGACTGAAAGAAAATATTTCCAGGCAGCTCCTCCTTTATCCTTTATTTACCAAGGGAAGTTTTATCTAGAAATTTCTCTAAGCACAAGGGGCCCCCATTTAATTAATCATTTCAATAATTTTTTTTGATGACTAATGAGAACCATGTCATAACAACACATTGTTCTTGATCAATGACACAGTCTCATAGACAACAATAGACAGCTGGATGTGGTGGCACATGCCTGTAATCTCAGCACTTGGGAGACTGAGGCAGGAAGAGTGTTTTGAGTTTGAGGCCAGCCTGGGCTGCACAGTGAGTTCAGGGCTATCCTAAACTGTGTAGTAGGACTGTCTTAAAAAGACAAAAAACTACAAAAAAGGCCATAAATAGTATGAGATATATATATATTTTTATAATTATTTATTTATACATTTATTTATTGTGTGTGTGGCCAGCTCAGCCCACCAGGGGGCGGGACTGGCTGGCATGTGGTGCTGGGGGATCGAACCGCTGTCCCTGTGCTTTG
>NW_004524674.1:3363784-3375086 GCF_000260255.1 Octodon degus | reverse complement strand
GACAAGCACAAGTTCTATCTCTGGTACCCCCAAAAAAAAAAAAAAAAAGAATCAGCACCATTCTTTAAATATATATATTAAATGTTTATTTGGTATAGGATCTTACTATGTAGCTCGAACTTGTAGTGATCCACCTATCTCAGCCTCCCCAGTGCTGGGATTGTAGGTGTGCATCACCATGCCCGACTTTGGTGGCTGGCATGGCGCCCAGTATGGCATGCCGTATAGGGATCAAACCCAGGTCCTTGTCCTTGTCAGGCAGGCACTTAGACTGCTGAGCTATCTCCCCAGGCAAGCATCATTCTTGAGGGGAGAGAGAAGAGTTTATCTCCAGTTCAGCCTAAGGACTAAAAGACAGATAAACTTGGACGTTTTAGTACATTTGTACATTTATTCTTTGACTGTTTTCAGATTAAATCCAGACCAGTTTTTAAATATTACCCAGAGATAAGTGAAGATCATTTTTACTCTGGAAGTGTCCCAGGCAGGGGAAACTCACCATTCTGGAAACTTGGTCCTTAAATTCAGCAGCCACAGAGAAGAAAATTGCCTTGCGCCAAACACTGTTACAAACTGTGTTATTTCACAGGGACAGGGCAGTAGAAAAGGGACAGAAGAGTCTGTGAGTATGGCACAAGAACTAAATCCTAACCATTTCAGGTGCAGAAATATGATTAAGGTTAAGAGCTTTCCAGAGACAAAAGCTATGATTGACTTCACCTGCACTGGAAAACAAACCTGGCTAAACAAAGAACATGGATGGCTGTTGTTGTAGTTTGGTTTTTTGCAAGGGGAAGCAGTAATAGGACACATTTTATAAGATCGTTTTATAATGAATCACCCAAAGAATCATATACAAAGAGTGCAAAAAATCTTTCCACACACTAAAGACCAAAGACTCCAGCTGTGGGCCTGGATCCCACTATAATGTCCTATATGAGTCAAAACTGAAGACCTAGGGCTGGTGAGATGGCTCAGTGGTATAAAGCACCTACTTAGAACAAGCTTCACAATGCAGAGGGACCGCGGTTCAATCCCCCAGCACCACATGCCAGCCAGCCCCGCCCCCTGGTGAGCTGAGCTGCCCCCCCCCACAAAATTAAAAAAAAACAACTTAAAACCCCCCAAAAACTGAAGACCTAGAGCCTATGACAATGCCTCCTGAGAGTCTACGTTGAGGCCTTGAGCTCACAATAATGTCTCATGCAGACCTGTTTCATGGTCAGTGCTGGGAAGACCCAGAGGTCAGTGGTGGAAGCTAGAAAGTCTACCAGCAGGGTGAAGGATCTGTGCTAGTGGACTGAACGATCTAAATTGGAGCCAGGAAGCAACACTCAAGATAAGAAGCAGACCTCCCCTGAAAAGTACTAAAGCCATCAATGGCAACAGTGAGGTCTTGAGCCCCTCCGACAGTGAAGAAAGCTGAATGTCCATCAGGAAAGCCAACACAATAAGCTTCTCCAGGAGACTGAGATGTGCAACACCTTCCTCTCTGGAGCCAGGAAGTGATGCTCAAAGTGAGGGCCTGAGCTTCCCTAAAGTGAACCATAGCCATGTACAGTGACAACAAGGTCCTGAACTCCTTTGACAGTGAGATCAGCCATGTTCATGAGGGAAGCCAGCATGACAGGCTCCTTCAAGAGAACCAACAGCTTCCCTAACAGCTGCCAGTGGCTTAGCAGCTGCTTCTTGACTTCTGCCTCATGCTGATTGCAACAATCAGGTGGGCTTCACCCAACCAGCACCATGCTGATTCAGTTCAGCTTAGTGTTACAAGTTGAACACTTGTTGACAGTGTACCACAGCTGCTTTTAACCTTTTGACAGAAAGATCAGGTTTGTCGTGGTGCATGTCTGTAATCCCAGCACTCAGGAAAGTGAGTCAGAAGGATTGTTGAGTCCATTTTGCAGTACAAAGTGACCTCAAGGCCAGCCCAAACTGCATAGTGAGACCCTGTCTCAAAAAGACAAAAGAAAAAGAAAAATATGTTCCAACTATATTGTTTAGGGGGCCTGCCCCTTAGCTCAGTTCTTTAAGTGGCTGCTTCAACAAAGCAGTCAGCCTCAGGTTGCTGTGGTTTGATCCCCACAACTCAAGCCAGCCAAACCTGCCCTGTAGGCATTCAGAGGAAAAAAAAAAATCCTTATTCCAACTATATTGTTTAGGCCTCACTTTAATTGATTGAAAATTTATAGTAGTATAAGGATAATTTCCAGTACAATGTTGAGAATAAAAATATGAGTAGTTCCAGTATGTCAGAAAATAATTTAAAATGACCCATGAAAACATACAGGGCTGGTGAGATGGGTCAGTGAGGGCTGGTGAGATGGCCCAGTGGTCTAAAGCACCTGCTTAGAACAAACTTAGCAAAGCACAAAGCACAGGGACCACGGTTCAATTCCCCATCACCACATGCCAGCCAGCCCCGCCCCCTGGTGGGCTGAGCTGGCTACACACACACACACATATAAATGAATAAAAAAATTAAAAAAGAAAAAAGAAAACATACAAAGTTCAATCTTATTAAAACATAATGCCCACAAAAGGTCATTCTAATAAATGACTTTGAATCAAAAAGTTTTATAATCTCAGCCTGCAAAAGAGATCTGTCAGGGGCTGGGGAGATGGCTCAGTGGAATGGGCCTGAGTTCAATCCCCGGTTCCGCCAAAAAAAAAAACAGATCTGTCAGCTCCAGGGCCAGATAGAGATAGGTAACAGTCCAGACGAAATCTCAGCCCTAGGACAAAGAAGGCTTCGAGACAGTTTGGGTTTTCTCTTCTAGATAATTTACCTCTGCAGCAGTGCTGGCTGGACCCTATTTAAATTCATTCTGATAATATGTATTGCTGGATATCTGATGACAGATTAAAATCTGTGCTCATTGTCTTTCATTTGAAGTCAAGTGTTTTAAGTATAATCTTTCCGGTTTAGTTTATGGATCTGAGTAAGTCCTTTAAAGTCAATGTACTTATTACGGTGGTCTGAAAATTTTCCCTGATCTGTTTTAGGTCACTGAGAGGAAAAGGACACATGAAATCAGGTAGTTCTAAACTCCCTGTTTACTTCTTGTAAGGGATATTATCCTTGAGGAGCTTGAAGAAAATCAGCTAAGGATGGCTACAACTGTGTAGGATTGAATTATGGCCTGCTTTGAAGTTCCACCATCAAGATTAGAAGGGCAAGGAGGGGTGCCTTAGGTTCAGTAATAGTGGGTGAGGCTTTGATTAAGATTGTCTTAGAGGGACTGGGGAGATGGCTCAGTGGAATAAACGCTTCCCTGGCAAGCACAAGGGCCTGAGTTCAATCCCTGGTTCTGGAAAAAACAAAACAAAACAAAACAAAACACACAAAGATTGTCTTAGAAACCATGCCCTCAGATTCCAAAAGAAGAGTAGCTTCAGACTCAGTGATAGTGGGTGCCTTAAGGACTATGTGTCTGGTTTTTCTGTGACTTACATTAACGTTTCAATATAAGTAATGATTATTTTTTAGTACAAGGAAAATCTAAACACAAGGCAGTTTTCAACATTTTTCCTCAGTACAATTCTAGTTGTAATATTATATTGTAATTAATGCTTTTCTCTACATTCCATCTTGGCTCTAGAGGGTAGGCAGGCTATGTGCTGATGCAGAAAAATATCAAATGGCAGTAAGGGTCAAACATTTTCTAGTGATTAAGAATACAGTCTACGGCTGGGGAGAAAGCTCAGTGGTCTAAGTGCATGTCTGGCAAGCACAAGGACATGGGTTCAATCCCCAGTACTGCATGCCATGCTGGTCCTGGTCCTGGAGTCCTGGGTGCACCGTGCTGGCCACTGAAACCGGGCATGGTGGCACTAAACTCAGCACTGGGGAAGTTGAGAGACAGGAGTATCAGTACGAGTCCAGGCTGTGTTGTGAGACCATGTACCCAAAAAGAAAACTTTCCAAAGGATTAAGAGACTTTGACACTGAAGTTCTTATTTCTGAAGTGCAAAAAGAAAGAATTAGTATCCCTTTAATTTTTATTTGATTTCTAAACTTTTGTACTCCTTGAGTTGACTTCACTGTAGGGCAGGTAAAGAAGCCTGGAGAGAGACCAGAAGATAAAATTCGGGAAGTCTATCCATCTTCTTACTTGTGGGTAATTTTGTACCTTTTTTTTTTTTTTTTTCCCCCAGAACCAGGGATTGAACTCAGGCCCTTGCACTTGCCAGGGAAGCGCTTATTCCACTGAGCCATCTTCCCAGACAGTTTTGTACCTTTTGGGAATTCAAATTGTACTTCAGTTTTGTTTTATAAGTACAAGTTACAGTTGATCTCAGTTGTAACAGGTATATTAAAAGTAAGTAGCATAGTTTAGCGTTAATTAAGTTATTTTCTAGTTCTTTGAGAGGGAGCATGGCAGATGGGTCACAGGGCAGCACTTTTTATGCTGTAAAAGAGATCACTTTGAGGGGAAAGATTTATATGATCTGGAAAGAAATCAGAGTAAGAGATCACTTTTGGAGACACAAGCAACAATTGACTTGTGGGATTCTTCACAGGGCCCTACCACAAAAAAGTCTCACAAGACACTTGTGTTATCTATCTAATCACCTAGGCAACCTTTCCTAGCAGCAAGATAAGGTTACATTTTCCATTTTAAAATATTTACATATCTGAAGCTCATAGGTTAAACTTAAATCCATCACTTAACAATCCCAGTTCACTTATTAAGCCACATTTGTCAGTCTTCTACACACAATGAAAGAAGGAAAAGGCTAAAATCTCTCACTGTTAACATATGCTAGGAACAGATTTAAATCATTATCCTGATAGCTGCTGTTCTTCATAAAAGGCAAACAGTTATTGCAAGCTGCCTCAGCTAGATTTCTGGAGGGAGGGAGTAGTCTAACTATAAAGAGATTCTAAAGTTAACTCTCTTTGAGTTGGGGAAAAGCTTAGGGTGAGTTTCTAACTTACAAAGAGAGAGAAAATTATGATAGAAAAGTGGAAATATTTTTGCTGGTTACCCAGTCAGGCTTTTGGGACTGAGCTTCCCCTGAGGAACCTCTGGGTATTCACCAGACTCACCCTGGCCATGACCCCTCAGTTTTTCTCTCAGTTTCTACTGGTCCACAGAACTAGACATCCATCTCCAGAAAGGAAGCTACCTGACTGTGTGGTCAACATTTAGCCTACAACTATTAGTGAAAGTATTTTCCCTACACACAAATAAATGATGAGAATCAGGAGAACAGGGAGAGGGAGGGGTGGGAGAAAGAGAGACATACAGACACAGATAGACAGAGGCAGGCAGGCAGAGAGACACCAGGAGGTTGAGGATTGTCTCTTAAACTAAATACTGTGGTCCCTTAAGTGTGGGGTGTGGGGAAATAGCACCTTCTGGTTTTACCCAGAAGTCATTTCTTTCCTCAGGATCTCAGGTTCAGTCTCCCATGTAAGAATGTTGCCCTTATACAAAGCTGGGATGTGGCTTTTATGTATTTTTTCCCTGGACAGGCACATTTCTGATTGATACTGATACAGGGAAACCTCCAAATGACACAGGGAGAAAAACTGATCTCCCAGCCTAAAAGGTACCTGGGAGACAAGTTCGTGTTCTCTGAAACTGAAGACTGAATTTTAGGAACAAACGGAAGTTATGAGCAGAATATATTTATTGAGGGAAACAAAGTTCCTGTCTGAGAGAAGGACAGGAGGGGGGCCTGAGTGTGTTGTCCCCCAGAAGCTGTCTCTTCCAGGGACTTTTATAGAGGAAAACCATGTGGTGAGGCAGGTCTAAGGTGGAGAAGACATGGGAACTCATGTAGATGGGCATGAGGTGGGATAAAACTATGGTTAACCATTGACATTACAAGCACCATTGCTGAGCTAAAATTGACGAAATCCAGTATCAAATGGGGAAGCGAGTCATGAGTCATGTAGCAAGTGGGCATGAATATGGGCCAGGGTCTCTTCCCATTGGGGGTTGGGTTAGTGACTCATTTGGGCTCTTTCAAGGTGATGGATACCTATTTAGAATATCAATCCCTGATGCCTATGCCTAGAGAAGTTTGTAGCTGTGTTTTCTTTTTTGTCTTGGTCTTAAAGTGTGGCCTATATGGGAATGTCTCTTCCAGGTTGCAAAGTCACCTTGTCTTCCATCTTGTCTCCTTGAGGGTCTGGCCCTATCTGAATGCCTATAGTATTTCTAATTCTGCCTACAACAATATGAGGGAAAGAAACACCCAACCTGCTATATGTCTGGCATGACTTCATGTTCTTTAAAACCAAAGAATGAATTTTAGGAACAAACCAAGGTTAAAAGCAGAATATATTTATTGAGGGAAAGAAAGCTTCTGCCCAAGAGAGAGGGACAGAAGGGGGACCTGAGTGGGTTGCCCAGAAATCTGTTGTTTGTAGGGATTTTTGTAGAGCAAGACCATATGATGAGGTGGGTCTAAGGTGGAAAATATGGAAACTTGTACACAAGGTGGGATAAAACTATGGTTAGCCAATAAAGTTACAAGTACAATTCCTAAGGTAAAATTGATTAAAATGAGGACCAAATGAGAAAATGAATCATTAGCAAGTGGGCATGAATATGGAACAGGGGCTTATCCTGTAGGGGCTGGATTAGTGAGTATTCCTGGCTTCCTCAAGATGATAATCCTGGATGCTTATCTTTAGGAATGTAAGCATTTGTTTGATCTTTGGGCCTTAGGTCTGGCACACAGCAGGAGGTTCCATTTCACTCTCAGTTGTAAGGTATCTTTTGTGCTGTCTCCTTTGAGGGTCTAGGCCTGCCTGACTGCCTGACTGCCTATAATATTTCTAATTTGGCTGGCTACAACACAATGTCTCATTTAATCCAGAGATGTGGGGTATGTGTTCCTTATTTAAGATGACATCCTTGTCTTTGGTGTTAGCAAATGTTCCTTTTCTTTTTTTTTTTTTTTTTTTTTTTTTTTTTTTTTTGTGCTCATGTTCTATGGGAATAACTTAGTTATTGGGTAGGAAGAAAGGCTGGGGCAGTTTAGAGTTCCCCTTTACATGACTCCAAAAAAGGAGTGTACAAAATGGCAGGAAAAGATCATAAAAGATTGTCTACTCACCTTCAAATCAGACCAGAAAGGAAACAAGCAAAACAGACTTGACATTCTCTCTAGATTGTAGAGAAGGATCAGGCCAGTTTGTCTCAGTGAAATTTGACCCGGTCTTAAGAATGGCCACTGACCTATTGTCTTGTAACCAGTAGAAGAGGTCCCCATGATTTGTCAATAGGCATACATATTTTCTAAATGTGACCTAATTTCAGACAGTTTTATGGCATTTCATGTCAATGTCCAGTGGAGGGAGTACTCTAACACTGCTTTTCTTTACGGCAGGTGTCTGAGATAACAAACCACAACAGTCAGATCACATAAGGAATGCTAGTAAATTCAGTAACTAAGTCCAAATGTAACATATACTAAGCAGGAATAAAATATTCCATTAAATAACCATTATAACCTTTCCATGTTCCCAACTTAAATTTATTATCATTTTAACAAAACACTTAAGCATAGACATAAAATTTAAAGCATAAAAATTTGATTACATGAGCCACAATCTAGAATCTGTGAAACAAAAGCGGAACTCTTCCATCTAATTATCTTAATGGAAGACATCAAAATTATATAGGACATGTGATACAGGGATGATCTATGAACCTCCAAATAACATAAGGAAAAAGTCATAACTCCCAACCTGCTAGATGCCCACAACACTTGAGTTTGTGGTCTCTAAAATTAAGGAATGAATTCTAGGAACAATGGAGGTCAAGAGAGGAAGAGTTTATTGAGAGAAGGATATTTTTTACAAGAGACTGAGGGATTCTGGAAAATGAATAGACCCCATAGTAAATTTAAGGATGGGTGGAAAGGGAGGTTGAAGCAGAATAATCTGTACTTAGCAACCTGTTTCAGTAAAGAGTTTTTTTTTTTTTTTTTAAATTGAATTTGAAGTTCTAGAAGATGATTCTTTTAAAACGTGTCTATGAATCCTATGTAAAACCTCTGCCTGACTAGGGGCTAAGTACCTCACTTTGAAAAACCATTGCTTTGGAATGATATTAAGACTGTAAGTATAACCTACTGATAGAAAACAAAGTTTGGTGGGTTTTGAATTTCAGGTGTGAGTTAGGATGGGTAAAATGCACCAAGGTCATACCTTACACTTCTTGACACAAAATTAAACCTTACTCTGGTTAAAAAAGAATAAACTGTAAAATAACAACACATTTCTTATGGTTAGTTTCTAGTTGTCCCACCAAACCCTCATGCAGTCATTAGGGCAGGCTTCTAGATTTTGTAATTAATTCATGATCCAATGGTGGGATTATGGGTGTGAGTGCTACATCTGCCCTAGGGCAGATAGTCTGAATACAATATGGGGAGGGGAGAGAGGCTTGCTAGCTACTGCAGTTGCTGCTCCTCCCTTGACTGCTGTTTTCCACCTCCATGAACTGCTACCCTCTGTCATGTGCCACTCTGCCTTGGAGCCATTCATGTAGGGACTGAAGCATCCACTCACTATGAGCTTAAGAAACCTCTCCTTCCTAAATTTTAGGTGTCTGGTATTTTGTCCCTGCAATGAGAGAAAAGTAATTGAGACAATATTATACTTGGTAAGAGTAAAATCCAACTGCTCTAAATTTGTGGGTTACATATCCATTCATGGGATTATACTTAAAAATATGTAACTTCTTGTTTCAAATACTGTTCAAAGAAATTTGAAAGTTATTTTCCTGTAGGATGGCAAGTTTTTAGATGTCAGAGAATTTAACTTAGACATAGAAAGGCTTACTAGCTATGAGATGTGGTGAAGTTTCCTTCTCCTGGCTTACAATAGGATTGTTTCCTATTTTGTTTCTTTGATAATGGTGGGAAAACTGATGTTCATGTGTATGTTTAAGGCATGATGGCACTCTGTAAGACACTGTAGTTTGGTGTGAATAAGGTATGATTGCTGTCTTCAAGAAAATATAGACTACTGGGATAGAACATACATGTTACGTAATATCATTATTTGAATATATGTTAAATGTTACAGGAAGTAAGTTCTGTCTGGGTCTTTTGTATGTTGGTGTTCGTTACCATTCTGTTATGAATTATGTCTTGATGTCCCCCAAAGCCTCATGTAGTCATAGGTGGGACTTTTTCAGAGGTTCCATATGGTATAGGACATATGATATAGGGATGATCTATGGACCTCCAAATAACATAAGGAAAAGTCCAAAATTACTGATACTAGGGCCAGCCTGATAGCTCAAAGGACTAAAGCGCCTGCTTAGGCAGAGCGTAGCAGCTGAGGTTCAGTCCCTGCCATGTCGTGCTGGCCCCTGCCCCTGGGGCACGCTGAGACAGCGATTGAGACTGGGCGTGGTGGTACACGCTTGTAATCCCAGCTCTTGGGAGGCTGAAAACAGGAGAATCACTACTAGTCTGATCTACTAATGAGACCCTGTAGACCCTGCCCTAAACACGGAAAAAAAAATTGTGATAGTAGGACTAAGGGTGTGTGATTACTGTATTAGCTCACTGATTAGTTTGGCAACCAGTCTACATTGAGTAGCCTAGATAAAATGTAAGGGGGCAGAAAGAAGCTATTATTGTTACTTGCAGCTTGTTGCTTTCTGTCTTCTGCCCACCATGAACTGTTTCTTTTTGATTTGTCTCTGCCAGCCAACTATGGATGGTAACCTCTGCAGACGGAGCCCAGTAAACATTTTCTCCTGTAACTTAAGGTGTTGTATATTTTGTCTCAGCAATGAGAAGAATAACTAAGACAATTTCCCCTGCTAACTTTTAGGGCTTTGCTAATGTTAGGCAAATACTCTACCACTGAGCTATAGCTCTAGCCCTTCCTTTCCCTTTTTAAATTTGTTTCCACATTGATTTGACAGGGTACCACCTTAAGTTTTGTGTAATGCTTGTCAGGGTGACCTGTAATGCATATATATATGAGGTCATAATAGTGTTTTTTTTCTGATGACCAGTTTAAATCCAATGAGATACTGGTTAAGTCATTTTTCGTATGTTAAAAGGTATTTTGACATTTAGGCCCAGTAAACAGTCATTGGCATACTCGTGAAACTTTTCTGTCTGAAGTTCTCAGTAAACCTAAGCTGGTCGTAAAGAACAGTTAAAGTAGGTTTTTACAAAATTTGAAAAGGAGTGCTATGTTCCTTTTTGACAATTTTGGTGACATTCTTAAATACAATGAACAATATATAATTCAGGGCAGATTAGTTTCTGTTTGGGCTGCTTTCTTGTGTCATAAATAAAATCTAAAGCTTCTAAAATGGCAGCTAACATTATTGCATGTACTCTTAAGTATGAAACTAGTCTTTTATGCTTATCATAGATGTTAATAATATAACTCATGGTATTGACGTGCTCAGCAGTCTTTTATCTTTCAGAAAACCAGGTCAGAGTAACCCTAGTGTTTAGTGTTGTAAGAGGTGTGCTTTCATTTACTGTATTTGGAGAACAAATGAGATGTACATGCAAATGTAATGAGGAATGAATGCTAAGAAAAGAAATAATGACTTTTTTTTTATTGATCTTACTATTTTTGCCTTAGTATCTTTTTTTTCCTTAGCTGATTTCAATTGGAAAGGCTATACAGCTTTTAAAAAATGTTGTTTTTCTGTTGAACTTGAAAAAAATTTTCTGATTTAGCTTTCTTCCATTAACCAGTTTCAGTATGAAACTTGCCAATGCTGCAGTGTTTATGATTTATGTTTTAGGAATCCTTAGTCTTAGGTAGTGAGCAATAGTGTATTAAGTGAAACATAGAAGGTCACAGAGTTCTCAGTTTGAAGGAAAATAGAAGAAATGGAACTCACGTTAATCATTAAAAGACAATAAAGTTTTCTGTGGTGTTCAAAAGAATTTATACACAGTCATAATTTATACAGAGCTCTGATGCTAACCTGAATTTGAATAGTTGAATCTAGGTTGAGGAAGCTGTGTGGCCAACATGACATAAATATACTTAGATTGGAAAGAAAGAAAATAATGTATTTCTTTTTTAGTCTTGGAAACTGCACTAAGGACTTTGTGCTTGCCAGGCATTTGCTGGTGCCAGTAAACTATATCACTGGCCCTGAAAATATAATTAAAGGGCTTGGGAGGGATAGCTTGGTGATCTTGGTGCGCCTGGCAAGCACAAAGATGTGAGTTTGATCCTAGGTACCGAATGCCATGCCAGCCACCAAGTCTGGGCATGGCGATGCACACCTATAATCCCAATTCTGGGAAGACCGAGACAGGAGGATCACTGTGAGTCTGA
>NW_004524674.1:3355917-3363284 GCF_000260255.1 Octodon degus | reverse complement strand
ATAAATAAATAAATAAATAAATAAATAAAAAAAAAAACAGTAGTGAGGAGCTGTCAATCTTAGTGAGAGAAATATCAAAAAAACATATTAAAGACATAGAGGTTACATTGAGAGCTTCCTGTACACATCAGAGGAGTTCCAGAAGAGAATGGAGGGCATGACACAGAGTATTTGAGGAGATAGCGCTGAGATTTTGTAAGCATTAAAGAAAACATGAGTCCTCATCTTAAATACTGAGTGATGCAAAGGATAAATAAATAACATTAAATTCAAACCTGATACGTTTTAACATTTATTGCACCTGCATCAAAGATGAAAGGAAAAGAAACAATTATACTGAGAAAAGATATGTGAATACCATAATTGCTAGAAGACAATGAACCAAGATCTGTAAAGTGCATAGAAAATGTAATTGTTAGTCTAAAATTTTATGTTCAGCTGAGTTATTCAAGACAAGGCAAAATACATATATCAGGTATATAAAAACTAATTTATAACCTACCAAATCATTAAAACAACTAGTAGTGATACACATTTGCAAGAAGAAAAGTGAGGGGCCGGGGAGATGGCTAGAATAAGCACTTCCCTAGTAAGCGCAAGGGTCTGAGTTCAATCCTTGGTTCTGGGGGTGGGGGGGGAGTAAACCCTCAGGGGATATATAACACATAACAATACAAAACACAAATTGATAAATATGACTACTAAGAAACTACTGAAGTATTTCACTTCACTTTTTTTTTTTTAAAAAGAAAATAACCAGTAAAATTAATGGTTAAGTCAAAAGAATCAAATGGGAGGCTTGGATGTCAAGTTAGTAGGGTTTGATCTTCAGGATCACAATGATAACGAATTTCAGGAATATACAAGGCTATCCTATAGCAAAAGAAATATATATCAAAGAAATACAATAATCATGAAATTATATATACATAACAAAAGATCTTACCATTTCATGTGAAACAAATGATAGAATTTTAAGTAAGAATTGATACATGCACACATGTTTTTGTAGTCTATAAATAGAACAAGCAAGATAAAGATACTGTATAACTTTTTTTTTTTTTTTTTGGTTTGGGGGATTGAACTCAGAACCCTGCGCTTGCCAGGAAAGCGCTTATTCTACCGAGCTATCTCCTGGGCAGGCTTATTAGGAACCTGACCATGACTCTATTGCTTGTCAGCTGCATGCCTCCCCTTGTGGGGAGACAGTGTAAAAGGTTTTTGGAAAAGAAAATACTGAATTCTCTTCTGGCAGAGAGGGTAGTGTCACTCTGGGGTTTAAAAATTTACTTCTTCATGTGTAAGGCCAGGTGGTCCGACCTGGAAAAAGCCTGGTCGCTCTTCTGGTACTGGAAGGGGTGGTGCCCTGTGTGCTTGCGGTAGTGCCTGGTCAGTTCATCAGAGCAGGTGAACTTCCACTCACAGCTGTCCCAGTCACAGTGGTATGGTTTCCCACCTGTGTGGGTTCGCCTGTGTGCCTTGAGATGAGAGCTCTTTGTATAGGTTTTGCTGCAGCCTGCGTAATACAAGTGTAGGTGGCTGTTCTTTTCCAGGGTCACGACCTTTCCCTTTGGCTTGGGCTTTTCTGGCAGGCAGGAACCAGGTGGCATGAGCTCTTGGTAGTGAATTGGTGAGACTTGCGGCTGCATTTGGTCCAGCAGCAAGGGTGGGTAGTTGGGTGCCGGATGGAGATGAAAGCCAGGGGAAAACGGTAATGCAGGGTGATAATCCCTGGTTGCTCAGCAGTTGTACTTATATTGTACTTAGTGAAACAGATAAGGCCTATTATCATTATTTCACAACGGGACCCAATGTCGGGTTAGTGCTGCTGGTGAGCTGTCACCCCAGGGGGAAGTCTCGTGCACTGGGCAGGCACTGGTTGCTGAGTGGCGGTCCAGTGCCCAAGTGGGCCTCCAGGGGCCGGCTCTCAGAGCTGCCTTTGCTAACGCTAATGACCCACGGGACTGCTGTACTCGCTTCCCGAGGCGCTCAGTGATGCCTTCAGCTCAGACTTGCCTATCAGCCTACTACTTGGACGCAGCTGCTGCGGCGGAATGTACATTGACTCAAAACTCTGGGTCACAGGAGCTCGGCCACCAAGCCACCTGAGTACGTCATATTGATATCTGCCAAGCTGAAGGGCACCGTGGGAGCAGGCGCCGACTCCTGGCCATACAGCAGCCCGCCGCCAGTGCTGCCAGGGGCCATGCCTGGGTCTTCCCCGGCCCGCATGGGGTAGCTGAAGCTGCAGGTGGATGGCGCGCTGGCACAGCCGCTGCTTGACAGGGAGGACCAGGCTGACGCCGAGGAGATGGTAGGGGCCACACAGTCCTGATGCGACAATGAGTTGGAGAGGATGACAAATACCTCCGTTTCCTTTTTCTTTTTTTTTTTTTTGGCGGAACTGGGGATTGAACTCAGACCCGCTGAGCCATCTCCCCGGCCCCAGTACCTCCAGAAAGTCGAACTTCTTCAACTGTCTGCGGGGTAGGTGGGCTGCGTTGCTAGTGCTGAAAGTAGCTCTTGTACCACCATCCAGGTCTGGGGCCACGGTCGACACCGCCAGGTCATAAAGGTGGCCGAAAAGCCCTGGGTGAAGTCGCTTCAGGTGGGAAAGCTTCTCCAGCCAGCGGTTATTCGAGGCACCTGCTGAACGTATGATCTTCTTCCTTAACGCGGGGCTGGGCGGGGATGTGGAGAAGGACCCAAGCAGTGCATTGCTGATAGCCATGTCAGACTCGCCAGGTGGCTGCCTCATTAACCCAGAAGATCCTTGGGAGCCCAGAGCAGCTGGATATCTGAAGTCCAGAATTAACCAGTTTTTTGAAACAATTTAAAATATGGGATGCAGTTATAGTGGCACATACTTGGAATCTCAGCACTTTAGAAATTGAGGTAGGAGGGTAGCCACAAATTTGAGGTCTGCCTGGGATACATAGTGAGTTTTAGGCCAGCCTGAGCTACATAGTGATACCCTGTCTCAAAAATTACCAGCCAGCCAAACAACAGGAAATCAGCTAATTTTTTTTCTTATGTATGAGTATGACTAAAAATCTTATTAAAATATTGAAAGATGAGATTGAAAAATAAATAATCTAAACATACAACTCTTTAACATCTAGAAAAAAAGAACCCCCAAAAGATAGAAAGTAATAAGCCCAAAAATCAAAAACATGTTTTCTGAAAGAAACCAATAAAAAATAAAAGATGTAGAAGCATAAAAGTATTGTGTATCCATGCCAAGAAAATGAGGAAATTTACATGAAATGAGTAATTTTTCAGGAAATTTCAGTTACCCGTTACCCCATATAGAAAACCTAAATAAATTAATAACCAAAGAAGAAACTACAGTAGTAAAATGGAATTCTGGTTTACAAAGATAGCACAGACTTAGGTAGTTTTAGTGACAAATTTTGTTTAATCTTCCAGGAATGTATAGTTTCTTTTTACACACTTGTGTGAGAACTAGGAAAAAGAAGGCTGTCCAGTTTATTGGGTGGGATTTGTTATCTAAACAAGAAGAACTAATACTAGTATGACAAAATACCAATTTCATTTATGATCCAAGTTTAAAATTTTAAGGTTGACTTTGGTAGAATATTAAGCAATAGGAATGATCAGTTGGAAATACATACTCATTACATTAAGTGTAAGAAAAGCCAGAAAACACTAAAATTTAACATCCCTTTGTAGTATATAAACTTAGTAAACTAGTTGTTGAAGGGAATTTGCCTGATGTATGAAAATATTTGTATTAGAAACCTGTAATATGGTAGGGCATGGTGATGCATAACCATGATCCCAACATTTGGGAAGCTGAGGCAGGAGGATTGTCAGGAGTTCGAGGATACCCTGGGCTGCATAGTTCAAGTACAACTTGAACTACATTGTGAGACTATGTATCCAAAAAATAGAGAAAACAAACTCTGTATCATATATTGTACTTAGTGAAACAAATAAGGCCTATCATCATTATTTCACAAGAGGTCCTCCTAGCCAGTGCAGTAAAATAAGCAACAACAAAAAAATAGCTACAAAATTGGAAAGTTAAAGATTGTTTTTCCCCCCTATGGCTCATAATATGATTGATGAATTATTCAACATTATTATTGAATTCATTAAGGTAGTATGTTATTGAATGTTATTTGTTATTCAGTGTAAAGGAAGATTTTAGTAATATCAGTATGTCCTAATTTTTTGTAAAAAGTACCTTAAAGAGCATACTTTATGAGGCTACTATTGTCCCAATACCAAAAAACAAACAAACAAACAAAAAAAAAAAACGCACAATAAAAAACTTAGACCAATATTTCTTAAGACTATAGATGTAGAAATCCTCAATAAACTGCTATCAAATTCAGTAACAAATAGGGCTGGCCAAATAGCTCAGTGGATTAAAGCGCCTGCAAGTAGGCACAGGGGCCAGGGGTTTGATCCCCCGGGGCATGCTGAGACGCCAGTTGAGACTGGGCGTGGTGGTGCAGGCCTGTAATCCCAGCTCTTGGGAGGCTGTAAACAGGTGTATCACTAGGAGTCCAATCTGTAGTAAGACCCCAAACACCCTGTAGACCCTTCCCTAAAATACAAAACAAATTCAGTAACAAAAAGAATGACATAAGACTGGGCATGGTGGTTCATGCCTGTAGCCCGAGCACTTGGGAGGCTGAGGCAGGAGGTTCACAGTGAATTCAGGATCAACTTGGGCTACAAAATGAGTTCAAGGCCAGCCTGAACTGCATAGCCAAAACCTCTCTCAGAAAAAAAAAAAAAAAAATTCTGCCTGAAAAGGAACACAGCATATGCCATGTGACATGTGAGATTTATTCAAGGAATATAAGATTGGTTCAACACCTGAAAATCAATTAATGTAATATACAGCACCACTAGGGTAAAATACAAAAACACACAATCATCTTAGAGCAAAAGTATTTGGTAAAATCCAATACCCTTTCATGGTAAACTAGGAATTGAATGGAGCTTTGTTATCTCTGTATAGGGCATCTACAAAAAAAGCTAACATCACCTTTAGTGTTTGAAGTTTGAATCCCTAGCACCACATACCGAGCCTGAAGTTTGAATCCCTAGCACCACATGCCGAGTCACTGGCCCTACCACTGGGTGCACACCTGTACTCCCAGCGCTGGGGAGGCTGAAAACAGGAGGATCACTGCTAGTCTGAGCTGCGTAGTCAGACTCTGTAACAAATACATTTAAAAAAAAAAAAAAAAGAAAAAGAAAAAAAACAAGTCTGAATACTCTGCCCTGAATACTGGGGTGAAAAAAGTATATCTACTCTCATCACTTCCATTGAATATTGGAGGTTCTGTTCAGAGGCATTAGGCTAATTTGAGGTGGAGTGGGGAGAGAAGAGAGGGATGGAGGGATGAAGGAAGAGTACAGAAGGATTCCAGATGGGAAAGGAATAAGTAAATCTGTTTAACTGTTTAGATGAGATAGTATTTATTTTAAAAGTCCAAAGGAATCTACTAAGAACTTCAAAACAATGCATGAACTCAGCAAGGTATAGGATATAAAATCAATATACAAGAATCCTACCACCTGGGAGGCCGAGTCAGGAGGATTGCTGTGAATTCAAGGCCAGCCTGAACTGCATACTGAGAACCTGTCTTAAAACAAAGTCTCATTGTGTGGCTCAGGCTGAAACTGAAACTCCTAGGCTCAAAGGATCCTCTCACTTCAGTCTCCCAAGTAGTACGGGCATGCCATATTACAATAGACATATGTGATAAATTTATTAAAGAGAGTTAGGTTCGGTGCATGCCTGGACTCCCAGCATTGAGGAAGACTAAAGCAGGTGCATTACAAGTGCAAGTGCCATTTTAGTAGGACCCTGTGCCTTAACTGCCATATCATTAATTCCTGTCGTTGATAAACATAAATGTCTTCACAACTTTGATTAATATTATGTTTAATTTTTACAAATAGTTAGAAATCTTTGTAAATATAATGTTGCTTTTTTTTTTTTAAACGTTATGGGGATTGAACTCAGGACCCTGCATTTGCCAGGCAAGCGCTTATTCTGAGCTATCTCCCGGGGCCAATGTTGCTGTTAATCCTGATGGTGAAACAATCTTAAAGGTTTACCATCATACAGCTGACTAGTAGTACAGTTAGATCTTAACATTCATTTTATTTTCATGGCCAATTTTTGACAAACAACAACAGAATTATAACTGAGCGTGCCTGTAATCCTAGTATCCTTGGAAGGCTTAGGCAGAAAGATGACTATAAATTCTGTGCCAGCCTGACTGAATTATACAATGAGGTCCTGTCTCAAAGAAACAAAAACAGACATAAGGCCCCCAAATGCACATACAAAAACCTATCACAAAACAACAGCAAAAATGGACTAGAAAATAATTTGAAATTTTTGTTCCGTTATTTGTTTATGTATGTGTGTTGTTTGTTGTGGAAGCTTTTTTGTCTGTTCAATGAAAATAAGGAAACACAAACCAAGTTTTTATATAGTCTGACTATCCGAAAGAAATACTCTGTTTCAAGGTTTGGAAGTAGGATTTATAAAGCTTTTTCTTAGACACTGAACCTTAAAAAAACAGCAAAAACCCACATGTAGGGCCAGGGATATTGCTCAGCTATGCATAAGTGCCTCCCTGGCAAGCACAAGGTCCCGAGTATGATCCACAGTGTGGGGGTGGGGAGACAGCTTCACATGGGATAAATAATAGTGGCTTGGAAGTTTTGTAGGTGGTTTTGCTACTAATGACATTGATAATGTCAGGTTTTACCAGCAGCGATGGTGCTATGGCTGTGGCAGTGGCAGCAGCATGGCAGAGAAGCAGAAATAAGGGGCAGGGGTGCTTTATTAGGTCTGAAGACAGGGATAAGATTGAAGGCAGAGAGATGGGCAGACCCTCTGATCTGAGGCAGGATGAGACTTTATGGACTTCTGCTGGGAGTGGGGTTAGAGGAGCAGGTTCAGTGACCAACAAGGAGCTGATTGGAGGCTCTCTGATGTGGGCGGGAAAGGTAACAGGAAGTTATGTCCAGGGTTGGAGTGGGGAAGAAGGAGGAAGTAGTCATTGGAAAAAGAAGCTGTTGGTTTTGGGGATTCAGCCATGTTGAATCAGGGTCATGATAATTTAACAGTTTGTACTTGGGCTGTGACCTATCAGATATAGGGGAAAGAAACTCCTAACCTGCTAGATGTCTGGCATGAGTTTATGTTTTCTAAAATTGAAGAATGAATTTTAGGAACAACAGAGGATAAGAGCAGAATATATTTATGGGGGAGAAAGAAAACTACTGAGAGACAGCAACCATTGAAAAAGAGTAGCCATGGCCCTCCGCTATCCCATGGCCGTGGGCCTCAACAAGGGCCACAAGGT
>NW_004524674.1:3346150-3355600 GCF_000260255.1 Octodon degus | reverse complement strand
CTACTGAGAGACAGAAGGGGACCTAAGTGGGTTGCCAAGGAACCTGAGTGGGTTGCCAAGAAACCTGCCTTTTCTAGGGATTTTTTTTCTTTTTACACTTTATGTATTTGCTATAGGATCTCACTATGCAGCTTGGTCTCCTGTGTGCTACTGATATAGGGGAGAAACTGATCTCGGGTGGATGACCTCCAAATGATGTAGGAGAAAAATGAAACTTCCAGCCTGAAAAGTACCTGGGACGAGTTTGTGTTCTTTAAAACTGAAGAATGAATTTTAGGAACAAATGAAGGTTATGAGCAGAATATATTTACTGGGGAAAAGAAAGCTGTCAGAGAGGAACAGGAGGGGGTCCCCCGAGCAGGTGGTCCTTGGGAAGCTGTCTCTTCCAGGGACTTTCACAGAGGAAAACCATGTGATGAGGCAGGTTTAAGGTGGTGGAGAATATGGCAACTCACTTAGGTGGGCATGAGGTGGGACAAAACTATGGTTAGCCAATGAGATTACAAGCACCATCGCTTAGGTAAAATTGATTAAATCTAGTACCAAATGGGGAAGCAAGTCACTTAGCAAGCAGGCATAATATGGGATGGGGGTCTTCCTGTTGGGGGTTGGGTTACTCTTTTGGGCTCTTTCAAGGTGATGGATACCTATTTAGAATATCAATCACTGATGCCCATCCCTAGGGAAGTATGTGGCTGTATTGTATTTGTTTGCTCTTTTGTCTTGAGGTCTGGTCCATATGGGAATGTCTGTCTCTTCCAAGTTGCAAAGTCACCTTGTCTTCCATCATATCCCCTTGAGGGCCTGGCCCTACCTGCCTGCCTATAGTAATTCTATCTAATTCAGCTGCCTACAATATTACCATGCCTGGACTCTGTTGCCAGCTCAGTGCACTCTGGAGTTGGGGCCAGTGTGGGCTGCAGGACCTGGGATAGAACCCTGGTCCCTGTGTTGGCCAAAGCAGGTGCTTAGTCTACTAAGCTATCTTGCTGGCCCTTTTCTAGGGATTTTTAAAAACAAATCCACAATGTGAGTTGGGCCCAAGGTGGGAAACATGGGAAATCACCAGGTAGGTATGAGGTGGGACAAAACTAATGGCTAACCAATAAGATTATATACGTATAATTGCTCAGGTAATATTGATTAAATTGGCAACAATAGGGAAGCAAGTCACATAGCAAGCAGGTACGATTACAGAACAAGGGCTTTTGCTATAGGGAGTTGAGTTAGTTACTCTTCCTGGCTTTCTCAAGGTGATTGATACCAACTTAAAATATCAATCCCTGATGTTTATCCTTAGGGAAATATGTGAGTATGTTTGATTCATCTTTTGTCTTCAAGTTTGGCTCTCAGCTGAAGGTGCATTTGCAAGGCATGTCCTCTTCTGCACTGGCTCCTTCAAGGGCCTAACCCTATCTGATTTCCTGTAACTTTTTATCTAACTTAGTTGCCTACAACAACATGAGCTTTATAGATTATAGAGATAGAACTTATGTACAAAGCTAAATTTTTAAAACTTTGTTGCAAAATTCTGTGAAGTTTTAGTTATCTCAGATAAACATTCACAAATATGAAGTGTAATGTTTCAGATTACAGAGTAATAATATGTAATGTTTGTGTGATATTCTAATATTAGCTAGTGGTATTTTGATTTGTACAGTCATAATTTGTTAAAGTGACTTAATTTTAATATCCATAGATACAGATTAATAATGTAAGAAGAATGATAGAGAAGTGGTTCATATGTTTTTGCAGTATTGGGAGTTTAGTATGTTTTAACAATTTAATGTTTGGGTGTCAAGAAATGAGTTTTCTCAGAGTCCATCGCCAGCAACAGGCAGGCAAGCCTGGTAGTAGTGCTGGCATAGAACATTAGCCATACATCTTATATTTTAATACTGAGGTGAGTAACTTCAAAATAAATTTTTGGATAAAATATCAATTATGTTAAAATGGTATTGATATAGGGGAATTAAACTCCTCACCTGAAAGACACCTGAGCCAAGTTCATGTTTTGTAAAACTGACGACTGAATTTTAGGCACAGTGGAGGTTAAGAGCAGAATATATTTATTTATTGAGGAAAAGAAAGCTGCTATTTGAGAAAGGGACAGAAGGGGGACCTAAGTGGGTTGCCCTTTGTAGGGATACATTGGTTTCACTGCGAACAGTTCTACCCGGGGAGACATGGTGACAGTGATACAGGGAGAAAAACTGATCTCAGGTGGATGACCTCCAAGCGATACAGGGAACCTCCAAATGACATAGGGGAAAAATCATCTCCTGACCTGACCTGGAGGAGTTTGTGTTCTCTAAAACTGAAGAATTAATTTTAGGAACAGACGGAGGTTATGAGCAGAACATACTTATTGAGGGAACGAAAGCTCCTGTCTGAGAGAGGGACAGGAGGGGGGCCCGAGCAGGTTGTTCCTCTGGGAAGCTGTCTCTTCCAGGGACTTTAACAGTGTAAAACCATGCGGTGAGGCAGGTCTAAGATGGTGGAGAACATGGAAACTCACTTAAGTGGATGTGGGGTGGGACAAAACTATAGTTACCCAATGGGATTACAAGTACCATTGCTCAGGTAAAATTGATTAAGTCCAGGGCCAAATGGGAAGTGAGTCATGTAACAAGCGGGCATGAATGTAGAGCAGGACTTCGATCAACGATTCTTTTGGCTCTCTCAGGGTGATGATTGATCTCGGATGCCAGTCTTTAGGGAGGTTGGCATTTATTTGATCTTTGGTCTTCAGGTCTGACCCATGGCGGGAGCATCCATCACTGTTGCAAGATATCTTGTCTTCTTTGTTATTTTCTTGGAGGGTCTGGCCCTGACTGACTGCCTATAATATTTCTATCTAACTTGGCTGCCTACAACAACAGGAATGAGAAAGATAGACAAGAAGGCAGAAGCTGGGCTAGGTGGTCAGTAGTCTGCGTGATGGGCACGACTAACTCGACAGCACAATGAAACCTATGTTTATTTATACCTTTTGCAAAGTTAGTAACATGTGACACAAGGTTGCCTAGTGACTAGTAGCCCACATTAACCAATCAGGATGCTTATCTCAGGACTGAGGTAGCTTGTTTGCTTTAGGCACTGAGGCCTAGTCTAGTCTACATACCTTTGACTGATTTTCTAACTTCTGTGGCTCCCTGCAGTCCCTGAATCTGCCTTTTCCAGGGATTATTATTATTATTATTATTATTATTTAATTATTTAATTTTTTCTGTATTAACACAGAGTCTACAGGGTCTCACTACATAGACTGAACTCAAGTAGTGATTGTCCTGTTTTCAGCCTCCCAAGTGCTGGGATTATAGGTGCGTGCCACCATGCCCAGTCTTTATCACGCCACCACGTCCAGAGACCAATTGCTGTCTCTGTATGCCCCTTGGGCTGGGCCAGCACTTCCAGGGATTTTTATAGAACAAAAACCATGTGATGAGGAAGGTGGAGAACATGGGAAGTTGCTTAGGTGGCCATGAGCTGGGGCAAAACTATGGTCAACCAATAAGATTACAAGCACAGTTGCTCAGGTAAAATTGATTAAATCCAGGACTAAATGTGAAAGTGAGTCACATAGCAAGTGGGCATGAATATAGAACTGTAGCTTTTCCTGTAGGGGATTGGGTTGTATTAGTGACTCTCTGGCTTCCAGGTGATTAATACCTTTTGTTGTTGTTGTTACATATTTAGTGCAGGGTCTGCAGGGTCTATCACACAGATAGAACACATAGTGATTCTCCTGCTTTCAGCCTCCCAAGTGCTGAGATTATACCACAAGGAGTCTCAGCTGCCCTCTCACTGTGCCCTGGGGCCAGGGCCGGCAAGGCACTCCAGGGATTGATCCCTGTGGCTGCCTAAAGCAGGTGCTGTAATCTGCTGAGCTAGGGGCCTGGCTCTTTTTTTTTTTTTTTGATACCTATTTTTGGCCTGAGGTCTGGCCCACAGCAAGGGTGTCAATCTCTCCCAAAGTTGCAGAGTCATCTTATCTTCCATACTGTCACCTTGAGGGCCTAGCCCTGTCTGACTGCCTATATTTCTATCTAATTCAGCTGTCTACAACAGTGTCACTTCTCTATAGCAAGCTCTTCTGGGACTTCATTGCATTCTGGGCAATTTATATTTGTAATCCCATGGAAAAGTTGCTGCAATTCCAATTAATTAATTCTAATCTACCACTTCTGGTGCAATCCATGGGAAGAATAAAGGCATTTAAAGCATATTAGTAATTGTGGGGTACCAAGGAGTTCCTAAATCCAGCTAGTATGTTGGTTTACTGGAACAAAGGCCTCAATCCAGGCCCAACCGTGGTTTTATTAATTTGTGAAGAGAGGAGTGGCTCTGGGAGATTGTGAGAGTGGCAGGAAGTACTTGAGTGAGCTGAGCTAGGTAGGAGGCCTGAAATCAGTTCTGTAATATGCAGAAAGATAGGCGGAAAGGGTAATTGCATAACATAGTGAGGCAGTATGTAATGTTTTGGAGTCAGTGCTTTTGCTCTGATGTGTAATTTTTTTTATGCCCTGAGAAGTAATAGCTGTTTTTTCATACCTCAAACTCACAACCTCATGGTTGCCATGCAGGCACTTTGCTGCTGAGCTGTATATCCCTGCCAGTCTGTTTTATCTCTAGGCTAAATCTCAGCCTACAGCATGGCTACTACACTTGGCCCAGTTCACATATTTGGGAGCTTTAAGCAGGGCTTCACTGCCTTGTCAGATTGCTTCAAAGACTGCACATCAACACCTTGGCTAGACCCACTTACATTGCTTAAAGCTAGTTGAAGGGATAAGGACAAGACTTAGCTGTGTACATATCAATACATGGAAGGAGGGCTACATATAGCCAAATGGAGATAATTGTTCTTCTTTCAAGGAGAGTTGTCCAGGTGGTCCTCCACAACTTTCTGTGTTAACATTTTGCAATTTAATTTCATTAGATCATTATGCTGATAAAATGAAGCTTCATTAATGAGAAGTCTTTTACTTTTTTCCAGAGGATCTAAAGAGGCAAAATGCAGTGCTACAAGCTGCGCAAGATGATTTGGGACACCTTCGGACACAGCTGTGGGAAGCGCAAGCAGAGATGGAGAATATTAAGGCTATTGCCACAGTCTCTGAGAATACCAAACAAGAAGCCATAGATGAAGTGAAAAGACAGTGGAGGGAGGAGGTTGCATCGCTTCAGGCTGTTATGAAAGGTAAATATGAAGATCAGTTTTATGACTTTCTAAGATAACCAGGTTCTGATACTTGAGAACATTTTTTGATGATCTTAATGTATTCTGAACTTATATATGGACATGGTGATACACATTTGTATTCATACCTACTCGAGTGGCTAAGGCAGGAGGATGGTAAGCTTGAGGCCAGTGTGGGAAAATAGAGCCTATTTCAAAATAAAGAGGGATAGGGTTATAGCTTAGTGGTAGAGCATTTGCCTAATATGCCCTGTATTCTCTTCAGTTCATTTTTGGCTTTATGTACTGTTGATATAGGGGAATAAAACGCTCAACTTAAAAGATACCTGGGCCAAGTTCATGGTCTCCAAAACCAAAGAATGAATTTTAGGGACAACAGAGGTTAAGAGCAGAATATATTTACTGGGGGAAAGAAAGCTTCTGTCCAAGAGAAGGACAGAAAGGGGGCCCAAGTAGGTTGCTCCCGAAGCTGTGTCTTCTAAGGATATTTACAGAGTAAAACCAAGTCGTGGGGTGGGCCTTAAGGTGGGACAATGGGAACTCATTTAGGTGGGCATGAAGTGGGACAAAACTATGATCAACCAATGAGATTACAAGCTCAATTGCTGAGGTAAGATTGATTAAATCTGGGACTGAATGAGAAAGCCAGTCACGTAGAAAGTAGGAATGGCAAGTGGGTATGAATAAAGAACCCGGGCTTTTCCAGTATGGGCCTGGGTTAGTGACTTCCAGGTGTCCTTAAGGTAAAAGACACATTTAGAATATCAGTCCTGGATGCCTAGCTTTAGGAAGGTATGTGGTTGCATTTGTTTACTCTTTTGTCTTGAGATCCAGCCCACAGCAGGGGTCTGTGTCTCCTTAAATTGTAAAGTCATCTTGTCTTCCATAGTGTCTCCTTGAGGGCCTTGAGGGCCTAGCCCTGTCTGACTGCCTATAATATTTCTATCTAACTCAGCTGCCTGCAACACTGGCATTTTCAAGATGTGCTCTTGGATAAAATGGAAGTCAATAATATTACAAAGAATGCATCACCTATATTTTAAACTAAATAATGGAAAGTTAACAGTGCTAGTGTTGGAGAAAATGCATTTAAATAAGGGCTGTAGAGCAGCATGTGGTTTATTTATACTTACGATTTTAGCATGTGGACAGCTAAGGCAGGAGGCTTAATGCAGATTCATGGCCAGCCTAGGCTATACAGTAAGTTTATGACCAGTCTGGTACACATAATGAGACCTTGTCTAAAAACAAAAAGTTTTTTTTTTTTTTTTTTTAAAAAAAAAACAGGACTATAATTACTTATAAAGTTTATTTTATTATTATTTTGTATTTTAGTACAGGGTCTACAGGGCCTACGGGGTCTCACTATGTAGATCAGACTAGTAGTGATCACCTGTGTTCAGCCTCCCAAGAGCTGGGATTGCAGGTGCGTGCTATAATGCCCAGTCTCAGTTTCCATCTCAATGCGCCATGCAGGTGGGCTGGTGCAGCACACCAGGGATTGAACTCCAGCCTCTGTGTCTGCCTAGGCAGGCTCTTTAATTACTTACAAGGTTTATTTATTTATTTATTTTGCGGTACTGGGGATTGAACTTGGGACCTTGTGTTTGCCATGCAAGCCCTTATTCTACTGAGCTGTCTCCCCAGCCCTTTCAAGGTTTAAAGCAGGGCTTCAAAGTGGATTTCCTTACAGGAGTCAGATATATGTTAGTTAATAAAGCTATATGGGCACGTGAAAAGTGCTAACCTGAAGAGAGCTGTCATTCAAAGGAGAATAGCCAGTGGCTGCACTTCCAATCTGGTATTGTCATATTGTTTAGAATTTTAAGAAAAAATTGTATTTATATGTTGTTATGGTTTGTGTGTAGTTGTCCCCCCAAAGCATCATGCAGTTGTGGGGTGGAGTTCTAGACTTTGTGATTAATTCATGATCCAATGCTGGGATTGTCATTATGAGTGCTGCTGGGGTTAGCATTATGAGTGCTGCTGGGATTACTGGTGTGAATGCTACACCTATCCTGGGGCTCATAGCCTGAATGCAATATAAGGAGTGGAGAGAGGCCACTGCCATTGCTCCTCTCTTTTTGCTCTTGATGTTTTACTGTTTTCTGATGCCATAAGCTGTTGCCTTCTGCCATGTGCCACTCTGCTTTGGAACAAGCTGAGTATGGACTGAAACCTCCGTAAACAGTGAGCTAAATAAACCTTTCCTTCCTTGATTTTGGGTGTTGGGCATTTTGTCCCCAGCGAGAGAAAAGAAACCAAGACATGTGGAATCAGAACTGTATCCGATGGAACTGCCTACAGTTTAGAATAGGCTAGGTGGGCTGTTATCTTGTGACCTTTGATCTGAAGGAAATATACAGTATTTTAGGTTTGACTTTTCTTTGAAGCTGCTGTGAATGGTATTGTTTTCATAGTTTCCTTCTCATCCAGTTCATTATTGGTGTGCATAGTTGCTAAGGGCTTTTCTGTGTTGATTTTGTGTCCTGCTACATTGCAGAAGTTGGTTATTAATTGTAAGAGTTTGGGTCTTCTATGTAGAGTATCATGTCATCTGCAAATAATGATACTTTCAGTTCTTTCTTGCCTGTATGTTTGCTTCCTTCCTTTCTTTCTCCCTCCTTCCCTCCCTCCTTCTGTTCCTCTTTCTCTTTTTCTCTCCTACACACATTCACACATATGCACTGTTTCTCTTGCCTAATTGCTGCAGCTAATGTTTCAAATACTATGTTGAATAGAAGAGTTAATTCTTGTCTTGTTCCTGATTTTAGGGGGAATGCTTATAGTTTTTCTCTTTAGTATGTTACTCATTACTGGTTTATCATAAATACCTTTTATTATATTCATGTATGGTTCTTCTGTACTTGTTTTCTTCAAAGTTTTGTCATTAAGGGGTATTGAATTTTGTAGAAAGCCTTTTCTAAAAGTATCTATTGATTTTAAGTTTTTTTTTTTTTTTGTGGAACCGGGGGTAGAACTCAGGCCCTTGCGCTTGCCAGGGAAGCGCTTATTACACTAGGCCATCTCCCTGGCCCTTCTGTATCTATTGATATGATCATATTTTATCATGAGTTTTAACCTTGCTTCTATTTATATATTTATTGACTGACATGTATTGAACTTTCCTTGCATCTCTGAGATGAAACTTACTTGATCTTGACATATGATCTTTTTGATAATATACTGCATTGTATTTGCTAATGTCTTGTTGAGTATTTTTGCATTTGTGTTCATTAAGAGATTGGCCTATAGTTTTCTTTTTTAGTTGGGTCATTATCCAGTTTTGGGATCAGGGTAACATTGGCTTCTATAAATGAATTTGAGAAAATGCTATCCCTCTCAATTTCTTTGAGAACCTGAGGAATATTGATAATATAACATCCTTAAACTTTGTAGAAGTCAGCAGTGAATCTGTTGGGTTCTGGGATTTTTATAGTTGGTAGATTCTTTATTATGGTATCAATTCCTTGCTTGTTATTGGGTCTCACTATGTAGATCAGACTTGTAGTGATCTGCCTGTGTTCAGCCTCCCAAGAGCTGGGATTACAGGTGTGCGCTACCATGCTCAGTCATCTGTCTCAGTGCATCCAGGGCCAGGACCAGCCAGTCAAGTTGTAAATCATTAGTGTCTTAGGTTACTTTTTAAAATTTTTTTAAAAAATTTATTTATTTATTTGGTATAGGGTCTCGCTACACAGCTCAGATGGGTAGTGACCCTACTGTCTCAGCATTCCCAGGGCTGGCATTACAGGTGTGTGCCACCATGCCCAGTTTTGTTGGCCAGCATGGCATCCAGTACTGAGAATTAAACTCAGGTCCTTTCACTTGACAGGCAGGCACTTAGACTGCTGAGCTATCTTCTCAGCCCTGTTTTGGATTACTTTTGGTAGTTTATATGTGTCTAGGAATTTTAATTTGCTAATTTACTGAAATATAATAAATAGTTACTATCTTCTGGATTTTATCAGTGTCTGTTGTGATTCACCTTTTTCACTTCTAATTACATTGACATGAGTTGTCTCTGTCTCTCTCGCTGTAAGTGTAATAATTTATTGATTTTATTTGTTCTTTCAGAGAGCCAGCTCTTTGATTTGTTTTTTAGAAATTTTTATTTTTTTATTTTTTAGTGCAGGGTCTACAGAATCTACAGGGTCTCACTATGTAGATCAGACTTGTAGTGATCTGCCTGTGTTCAGCCTCCCAAGAGCTGGGATTACAGGTGTGCGCTACCACGCTCAGTCATC
>NW_004524674.1:3344028-3345117 GCF_000260255.1 Octodon degus | reverse complement strand
TCAGGAGCTTTTGCTTTTCTAGAATTTCTGTTGTTGATTTCTATTTTAATTGCACAGTGGTCTGACAGTCTGCATGTGGTGATTTCAATTCTTTTATATTTACTTAAGCAGGCTTTGTGTGGAATCTATATATTTTGTATTGATCTACATATTTGGAAAAAGTACCATGTGCTGCTGAAAACAATGGATACTCTCTTGTAGAGGGATGGGACACTATATTAAGTCCATATGTTCAAGGGTGTGGTTCAGGTCTGATACTTCTTTTTTTACAGTTGATCTGTTTGTGAAAGTATGATGTTAAAATCTTCTACTATGATTGTGTTAGTTTTTATTTGATTGTTTGATTTCAGCAGTTATTTTATTTTTTGAAGATAGGTCCTTTAGTATTTGGTATGTTTAATAACATATGGTGTGTTTATCAATGTAATCTCATCTTGTTGGATTGTTCCCTTAATTTGTATGTAATGACCTTCTTCAAATCAGTTGTAACTTCAAGCTTACCATACATGATAGTAGAATTGTAACCCATGCTTGTTTTAGGGGCCCTAGTGCATGAAATGTTTTCTATCCTTTATTATTTTTTTTTTACTGTATTTTAGGGAAGGGTCTGCAGGGTGTTCAGAATCTCACTGCATAGATTGGATTTGTAGTGATTCTCCTGTTTACAGCCTCCCGAGTGCTGAGATTACAGGCGCAGGCCACCATACACAGTTTCAATTGCTGTCTCAGCATGCCGTGGGGGCGGGGCCAGCACAGCAGGCCTGGAGATTGAACCACTGGCCCCTGTACCTGCTTACAGGTGCTTTAATCCACTGAACTATTTGGCCAGCCCCCATCCTTTAATTTTTAGTCTATATCTTTCTGGATTAGGTGAGTTTCTTTCTTTCTTTTTTTTTTTTTTTTTGTACTGGCAATTGAATTTAGTACTTTTTTTTTTCCATAATTTTATTGAGAAATAGCAGTGAGACAGTTTCAAACCAAATTGGTAGCACAGTTTCAATAATTAACACATTGCATACATTCTTCCTAGTGGTTAATTGCTGTACAAGATGCGGACATGATATCCTATTTACAAACACTATTAGAACA
>NW_004524674.1:3342625-3343713 GCF_000260255.1 Octodon degus | reverse complement strand
GCTGAGCCATATCCCTGGCTAGGTGAGTTTCTTGAATGCACCAGACTGTTGCATCCTATTTTTTGATATAGTCTTCTAATATGTGTTCTAATTACAGAGTAGAAGCTGTTAATGTTGAGAAATATTATGGAGATGTATTGGTTACTTACCATTATTGTCTTTTTTATCTGCTGGTGAATCCTTTTTCTTAATTTGATTGTTTTTTGTTGTTTTTATCCATTGACCTCACTTTTGCTCTGTTTTCAGCTGTTTCTGATTTGTTGCTTTCTGTCAAGATTGTTCTTCAGTATTTTATTTCAGGCTGGTTTAACACTCTGTCACTTTTCACTCATTGCTGGGACAAAATTCCCAATACCCCAAATTAAGGAAGGAAAGGTTTATTTAGCTCACAGTTTGTGGAGGTTTCAGTCCATACTTGGCTATGTGCCAGGGCAGAATTGCACATAGCAGAGGGCAGGTGGAAAAACAGCAAAGCTGCAAGAGGTAAAAAGGGAAGAGCTGCGGCTGTGGCAGCTAGCCAGCCTCTCTCCCTTCCTTATATTGTATTGAGGCTCTCTGCTCCAGCGAAGGTGTAGTACACTCACCCATTATCAGCATTGGATCATGAATTAATCACAAACTCTAGACACTGCCCCACGACTGCATAAGGCTTTGGGGGGGGTATGTAGATACAAACCATAACACACTCATACTTTTCTGAGCTAGTCTTTTTCACAGAAGTACCTTATTTCTTTTTCTATTTTGAAGGATTTCTGGGTAAGTAATCTGAGTTAGCTGTTATTTGTTCTTAGGATTTGGAGTATTTCACTCCAAGTTCCTTTGCCTTATAGGGTTTGTGTTGAGGGGTCTGCTGTGATTCTTAGTGATTTATTTATTTTTTTGATTCTTATGATTTAGATGTGACTTTTTCTTTTTCTCTGGCTACTTTTCAAATTCTGTTTCTATTTTTCTTTCTTTCTGGATTTCTAGTAATTTTTTTGAAGATATGCTTTGGTGCGTTTTTTAATCATATTTTTAGGTGTTCTGTAAGCATTGCTTACTTTATTTTAAACTCATCTGAGAAATTTCTTTGTATTATTTTTATAAAC
>NW_004524674.1:3318914-3323059 GCF_000260255.1 Octodon degus | reverse complement strand
GGATCCACGGGCCCCGGGCAGTCTCACTCACTCGCTGGGCCTGCGCTCTGGGTCTATTCAGGATCTGCGGGCCTGGGCAGTCTAAGTGTGTTTCTTGTATACAACATGTTGGGTTTTGTTTTCTAAACCATGTGCCAGTCTATCTTCATTTGTGATTTGAGTCCTTTTACATTGATGGTTATAATTGAGATGTGTTGACTTACGATTGACATGTCATTTACCTGTTTTTTAACTCTTTTTTTTCTCCTGTGTTTAATTGTTTGTCCTATTTAGTGGCTTCCTTTTGTTCTCGTTCATGGAGTTCTGATTATTTTGGTCCCTCTCTAGAACATCTTTCAATAGTTTGTGTAGGGTTGGCTTTGCCATCATGAAATTCTTTAGTTGTTCTTTGTTATGAAGCTATTTCACTTTCCATCAAACTTGAAAGAGAGTTTTGCAGGGTATAGTAGTTATAGTAGTCTGGGCTGCTATTTGTTTTCACCGAGGACTTGAAGTACTCTGCTCCATGCTCTTCTTGCCTTCATTGTTTGTGAAGAGAAGTCGGCTGTATTTCTGATGGGTTTTCCTTTGAATGTGATCTGCTTCTTTTCTCTAGCGGTTCTCAGTACGATATACTTGTGTTGGATTTCTGGGATCTTGACTATTATATGTCTCAGTGTGTTTTTAATTGGGTTTTAGTTATTTGGCATTCTGTATGCTTCTCAGGGAAAAATAATATAAGGTACAGGTTCATTGTGAATATTAGAGATGGTGATTTAGTAAAACCCTTATATGTAAACATGCTATATAGAAATGTTGGTTTGCTTTTTTTTTTTTTTTTTAAGTGAATTAAATTTTCCAGAATGGGGCACAAGTTCTTTGTATAACTTTACAAATTTTAGTGCGTTAGACACTTTTATTTCTTAATGCTTACACATGAAATACATGATGATGTTTTGTAGAAACAGTTCGTGACTATGAACACCAGTTTCACCTTAGGCTGGAGCAGGAGCGAACACAGTGGGCACAATATCGAGAATCTGCAGAAAGGGAAATAGCTGATTTGAGGCGAATGCTGTCTGAAGGCCAAGAAGAAGAAAATTTAGAAAATGAAATGAAAAAGGTATGAAACATTGTGTATCTGTAGGAATAGTTGAATATAAATGCAAAATTATTTAAGAATTATTGTGGTGTGAGAAGATATATTTTTATGTTTTCTGTTGTAGGGATTAATTTGGATAGAGTTGAATATACTACTAAATAATGTGATGTCCCTAACTTAAATAATACATGTATCAGTCTTCCTTATTTTCTTCAAAATTTGCTTTTAAAAATTAATTTAGGGCCAGGGAGATGGCTCAGTAGAATAAGTGCTTCCCTGGCAAGTGCAAGGGCCTGAGTTCAATCCCCATTTCCGCCAATAAATAAATAAATAAATAAATAAATTTTGCAGCATTTTACTTTTCTCTGTAACACAAGTTTTATTCTAAGGGGTTTTCTTTTATGCATGTTTGTAATACAGTAATGTTTTAGGGAATTGGTACTTAAATATAACATGTTGATTATTTTCAATCTCTTTACTCTCCTTTCTTTTTCCTCTGTCTTCCAGTCTTTTTTCCCTTCTCCAAGAGAGTGCTTTCTTTTTTTTTTTTTTTTTTTAATTTTATTTATTTATTTATTTGTGTGTGTGTGGCCAGCTCAGCCCACCAGGGGGCGGGGCTGGTTGGCATGTGGTGCTGGGGGATTGAACCGTGGTCCCTGTGCTTTGCTAAGCTTGTTCTAAGTAGGTGCTTTAGACCACTGAGCCATCTCACCAGCCCCAAGAGAGTACTTTCTGTTTTCCTATCATCCCTCCTTTATTTATTCATTTATTCTCATTTGAGAAAAAACTGTGATATTTAACTTTTGAGTTTGACTTATTTTGCTTAGCATGGTGTTCTTGATTTCTCTTTTCCTGCAAACAACAGGAAATGAATTTTTATGACTGAGCATTATTCCAATATATATATTATGTATAATATGTATTACATATATATTGCATTTTCTTTATCCCTTCATCTGTTCATGGGTATCTGGGCTGCAGCTTCCAGGCTGTTTCCAGAACTTAGTTATTATGAATTATATGGCTATAAACATGGATATGAGTGTATCACTGTAGTATGATATCTTTTTTAAAAAAATCATTTATTTATTTGGTAAAGGGTCTTGCTACGTAGCTTGGACTCATAGTGATCCTCCTCTCTCAGCCTCCCCAGGGCTGGGATTAGAGGCATGTGCCACCATGCCTGTTTTCGGTGGCCTGCATGGAGTACCTGGGGTTCTGGGACTGGCCTGGCATGCAGTACTGGAGATCAAGCCTGGCTCCTTGTGCTTGCTAGGCAGGCACTTAGAAGTGTAGACTATCTCCTCAGCCCTGTGGTATGATATCTTTAAGTGTTTTGGGAATATGCTAGGGAGAGGTATAGCTGGGTAAATGGCATTTGAATTTTTTGATAAATCTCCATATTTATATTCAGAGTTCTCTACATTCTTACCAGCATTTTTAAAAAATGTATTTGGTTGTTGCAGGATCTCATTATGTAGCGAATCATGGTGATTCGCCTACTTTCAGCATCCCCAGTGCTGGGATTATAGGCATGTGCCATCATGCCTAGACTCTGGCCTGGCTCAGCCCGCCCTGGTGGTGGGCTGGGGTGGTATATGGTGCTGGGGATCAAGTCCCAGTCCCTGTGCTTGCCTAAGCTTGCCCAAGTAGGTTCTTTAGTCTGCTGAGCTATCTCACTGGCCCCAGCATTCATTGTTTTTGTGCTCTTGATGATAGCCTTTCTAAGGTGTGGGAGGATAAGGTAGAATCTCAGAGTTGTTCTGATTTGCATTTCCCTTGGAACTAAAGATGCTCAACATTTTTTATTACTTAAAGCCATATGTACTTTTTTTTTTTTTGGCGGAACTGGGGATTGAACTCAGATTCTTGCATTTGCCAGTCAAGCGCTTATCCTACTGAGCCATCTCCCTGGCCCCCCATATGTACTTCTTTTGACTAATGTTATTCAGTTCATTTGCTCATTTTTGGTTGAGTCATTTATTTGTTAAGATTTTTTTTGGTTCTTTATATATATATTCTAGATATTAGTCATAAAAAATTGCTCCCATTCTGTAAGTTGTTTCCTCATTTGTTGAATGTTTTCTTGGATGTGCAGAAGCTTTTCAATTTGCTGGTAATCTCACCTCTTGATTCTCTATACTATTTCTTTTGCTATTGTAGTTCTAATCAGAAAGTCTTTGCCTATGCCTGTGGTGTCACATGTGTTTCCCCTATGTTGTCGCCTGGCAGTTTCAATGTTTCTAGTTTCCTATCTAGGTCTCTGATCCATTTTGATTTGATTATAGTATGTATTGAGAGATACATACTCTAGTTCTAGTTTAAATTTTCTACAAGAAGATACTCAGTGTCCCCAGTACCACTTGTTAAACTGTCTTTTCTGCAGTGTGTACCTACCTCTGTTTTCTAACTATCATAACTTTCATGATTTCCTTTATCTTGCTCTCACTTTTCTTTTCACAGCACCTATTTCCTTTAAAACACAGAGGTCAGCTTTTATTGTGTTTATTGGTTGCTGCCCTTTTTTGTTTGCCAGGATGTAACTCCCATGAAGGCAGGAATCTTATTTATGAATCCTAAATACCTAAAATAGTATCTAGCACATAGATGTCCAGTAAGTATTTGTTTAATGAGAATTGTTTGATGATTGTGTGAAAACCATTTTTTAGAACAGATGTTAGTTTTCCTCGATATTCTTTGTTTCTTGTGTGACATATGCTCCACATAATGTTTCAGTATAGTACCATATAATTTGTGGACACAGTGCAACTACATGTAACATAAAACACGAGAAAATTAAATTTTCTCAGTAAAAGTTACTGAGAAAATTTACAAGCTTTTGGGGCCTGGGATTTAGCTCAGCAGAGCAGTGCCTGCCTGGCAAGCACTAGGTTCGAATTCTGATTAAACTGATTCCTGGTTAAGAAGAAACTTGGCCTTTTTTGCCAATCTGTTTATATAAGTTATTAATTTATATACACATTTTATACAACATAGTTAAAATTTGAATTTTTGCAGTTGCATTAAGAATGATCTTTTTAAACTAATCTTTGTTCTTTTTTTT
>NW_004524674.1:3315328-3318681 GCF_000260255.1 Octodon degus | reverse complement strand
TTTTAGGGAAGGGTCTCACTACTAGATTGGACTCCTAGTGATTCGCCTGTTTATAGCCTCCCAGGTGCTGGGATTATAGGTGTGTGCCACCACGCCCAGTCTCAATCTCCTCTCATTGTGCCCCAGGGGTGGGGCCAAGCACGGCCCCTGCACCTGCTTGCAGGCACTTTAATCCGCTGAGCTATTTGGCCAGCCCTAGACCCATTTTTGATTAACATGAAAATTATGAAAAGAATAGCGTAATTCTAAAATATTCTATGCCCAGTTTTCCTCATTAATATTCTACATTAGTATAGTACATTTTTGTAGTTAATAAATTAATATCATTGCACTATTAGTGACCAAAGTTCATTCTTTGTATTCAAATTTTATTACTTTTTACCTAATATCTTTTTTTTTTTTCCTGTTGGAGTATCCCATGGAGGATACCACATTGAATTTAGTCAGGTCATCTTAGGCTTCCCTTAACTGTAATAAGATTTTCTTTCAGATTTTTCATGCTTCTAATGACCTTGCTTTCATTTTTATTTTATTTATTTATTTTGGCAGAACCGGGGATTGAAGTCAGGCCCTTGTGCTTGCCAGGCAAGTGCTTATTCTACTGAGCTATCTCCCCAGCCCCCTACTTTCATTTTTAAAATACATTTTAAAACTTTGTTTACAGTGTCATGGATCACTTGGAATAGCGATGTTTATTTACATGAATAATGTATCTCTTTCTTCTCTTTCTCTTTCTGTCTGTCTCTGTCTGTCTCTGTCTCTCTCTGTATCTCTCTGTCTGTCTGTCTGTCTGTCTCGTATTTAGTACAGGGTCTACAGGATCTCACTCCACAGATTGGATTCATAGTGATTCTCCTGTTTTCAGCATTCCAGCAGGAATTACAGGCATACACAGCGAGCCCAATCTCAATTGCCATCTCAGTATGCTCCAGGGGTGGGGCTGGGCCAGTCAGCTCGCTGGGAATCAAATCCTGGCTGCTGGGCTCTGCCTAAGCAGGCGCTTTAGTCTGGGGAGCGGCAGCCCCCTCATTTTTTTTCCTTGGATTTTAATTAAGTGACATCATTAGAAGCATTCCAGACTACCTTTGACTGTAAAGATGTTTTAAGTTTTACCATGTTTGGTTTAAGCTAACATGTCTTTTCCAAACAGTACTTAGTTAAAAATGAATGATTTTAAGGACCTGAAAATAAAGTAAAAGTGAATGAATCCCTCATTCCTAGGGGATTTTTTTTTTTAAAAAAAGTCTTCATAGATGGGCATATTTTATGAATTTTGAACAATTTGGGATAAATTTCAGTTCCTTATGTTCAGTGAATAAGCTTTATTTTCATTAGTAGGAGGAGCTCCAACTTTTTATCTACCATTGTTTCTCTGTATCTGTGTGTAGCTATGTATATATAAAAAATGAATATTGGGCCAGCCAGATAGCTCAGAGGACTAAAGCACCTGTTTAGGCAGAGTGCAGTGGCCAGGGTTCAATCCCAGGCCCACTGTGCCGGCCCTGCCCTCGGGGCACACAGAAACAGCAATTAAGACTGGGAATGGAGGTGTTTGCCTGTACAAAAAAAAAAAAAAAAAAAAAAAAAAGATTACTTAATCATACTTTTTTACTAGTTTAAAATACATTACCAAAAAAAAAAAAAAAATACATTACCTCCCCTTTTTAAAAAAAATGTAGGGGCTGGGGAGATAGCTCAGTAGAATAAGGGCCTGAGTTCAATCCCCAGTTCCTCTAAATAAATAAATAAATAAATGTATTTAGTACAGGGTCTATAGGGTCTTACTACACAGATCAGACTCATAGTGATTCTCCTATTTTCAGCCTCCCAAGTGTTGGGATTACAGGGGTGTGCCACCACACCCAGTCTCAGTGACCAGCTCAGTTTAGCTCACCTTGAGGTGGAACCGGCAGACATGTTGGTCCCAGTCTGCAGCTGCCTAAACAGGCATTTTAATCTTCTGAGCTATCTGGCCCTTCTAAAACACATTCCTTTTAATCTATGCTTTTGATGGAATTTAGAAAATAATGAGATAATTTAGGAGTCATTGGTTGAGTTTGCTTCCTTTAGATATTAAAAAGTAAAATAATATTTAAGGTTTCTTACATACTAGGAAACCTTTTTATAGCAACATAAATAACACTTTAGATAGCATATGGTTCTATATTTTATGTTTTAAAAACATCATCACTATGGCTGCATGTGGTGCTGCATTGCATCCCTATAATCCTACACTTGATAGGCTAGAGGCAGGAGGATGGAGAGAAGTTTGAGGCCAGCCTATGCTATATGAGGGAGTTCAAGGCCAGCCTGCACTACATAGTGATACCCTGTCTCAACCCAACCCCCTAAAAAGGTCCTTTCATAATTTTTATCATATGATCTCACTAATTTAATAAATAGAGGGCCTTAATTATTTGTTGTGTTTCCTTTTACATGTAGCATTTTAATGCTCAGTTGCTCAATTAAGTCAATTTTGTCACAGTGAGTATATTTTTCTATTTTAAATTTTAAATGAAACATTTGGGAAAACTGATTATGGCTTGACATTCTAGTAATACATTATTGAATAGTTAGTGTTAGTTAAGTTTTGAAATTGTTAAGAATGTGCCTCATGTAGTTATATATAAATGGATTGACCAGAGTTTCTTTCAAAAGCAATAATAGTAAGTTATAACATTTAATTTCTTTTAATCACAGGCCCAAGAAGATGCTGAAAAACTTCGGTCTGTTGTGATGCCAATGGAGAAGGAAATTGCTGCTCTGAAAGATAAACTGACAGAGGCAGAAGACAAAATTAAAGAATTGGAGGCTTCAAAGGTTGTGAAACATTGTAATCCGTCTGCCCCAATGGCATGAACACAATTAGAATCCCTAAGGGAGTATAGACTAATTTAAGACTATGCATTTTAAGAATCTTGCTTTTGTTTATTCTTATTTATTAGTTTTTGCCTTTGTTTAAAATGTCAAAGTGCTACACTGAGTTGATTTGCCCAAATGATATTTTAAATAGTCACAATAATGATGCCTTACCATAGTGGCTACTTTGGTTCAAAGTTAGTCTTCATTTTCTCATCAAAATGAGACTTTATGCTGTTAATCTTATTATCGAGGAAAATAGTCTTTCAAGTTGATTTTGTTTTCCTGTGCTAGCCTCAGAGTTGTCTTTTAGAGAAATAGCTGTAGTATGGCTGAATTTGTTTGCCATGAAGACACAGTAAAGAAACACAGAGATGTGTTGAATAGTTTAATTAAAAAAAAAAAAAAAAGTAGGCTGCTGGGGCTGGGGAGATAGCTGAGTAGAATAAGCATAAGCGCTTGTCTGGCAAGCTCAAGGGCCTGAGTTCAATCCC
>NW_004524674.1:3308146-3314113 GCF_000260255.1 Octodon degus | reverse complement strand
AATTGACCTTAGAAGGCTAGGGCCAAAATGTTGGCTTTCCTTGCAGCCCTCCTTTTTCTCTAATTTTGGTCTGCAAACTTAGGTTGTTAACCATCCAGAATGGATGATGTTTCAAACTGTAATACCTAGTGTGCATGAATCCCCTGGGCTCACTGGTTAGAACCACTAAAGGAAGTGGGGAGGAAAAAGGTAAACATTAAAAGAAAATAGGAAAGAAAGAAAAGAAACAAACAGAAGTTTAATATAGGACTTTGTTAGTAATCCTGGTAAATGTAAACTTATATTTACTAAATATTATCAGATTTTTTAAAACAAATGTACCTTCATATTGCTTAAGAAATGTACCTGGGGGGGTGGGGAGGCCGGGGAGATGGCTCAGTAGAATAAGTGTTTCCTTAGCAAGTGCAAGGACCTGAGTTCAATCCCCGGTTCCGCAAAAAAAGAAATGTACCTAGGGGGCCGGGGAGATAGCTTAGGGCCTGAGTTCAATCCCTGGTTCCGCCATAAGTAAATGAATAAATGAATGAATGAATGAATGAATGAATGAATGAAATGTATCTAGAATAAAACTACATGGTAAGATTAAAGGGATAAAGAAATACCGTGAAAAGTTTAACCAAAAAAAAGTAATAAAGCAGGGCTGGCCAGATAGCTCAGTGGATTAAAGCGCCTGCTTAGGCAGAGTGCAGCAGTCAGGGTTTGATCCCCAGTGTGCTGTGCTGGCACTGCCCCTGGAGTCCACTGAGATGGGTGTAGTGGCATGTGTACCTGTGATCCCAGCCCTTGGGAGGCTGAAAACAGAAGAATCACTGTGAGTCTGATTTACATAATGAGACCCTGTAAACCCTGTAGACCCTGTTGTAAGTACATTAAAAAAAATAATAATAATAAAGCAAACATTACATTGAACAGATTAGATAAAGGAACAAAGAACTAATAGAGATAAAGAGGGACCCTGTCTAATAAACAATTCACCAGTAAGATGAATTTAAATGCATCTTCTATAGTATTTTTTTTGCCCTGGGGATCTGAGCCAGGGTCTTTTCACTGAGTTATATATCCAGGTAGCGTGCGTGCGTGCGTGTTCGTTTGCTTGCTTGCTTGCTTGCTTTCTTTTTAACATTTTGAGACAGGGTCTTCCTTGGAACTTTAAATTCTCCTGCTTTTTAGCCTCCTAGAGTACTTGGATTATAAATGTGCTCCATCATGCTTGGCTACCTTCTGTAATCCTGACATATGTGAATTAAAAAGTGACAATTATGTTTAGAAATTGGTATTTACAAATTACAGTAGAAGATTGAACTGGCTATTAGACAAGGTAAAAAAATATAATAGGGTTGTAGAAATTTTGAAAAAATCAGGATAATAATTTAGATTTAATAGACACACTAAACCCTATGCCCAAGTGTTACGGTTTCTGTCTAGTTGTTCCCCCAAATCCTCATGTCATGGGGTGGACTTCCAGAATTTGTGATTCATGATCCAATGCTGGGATTATGGGTTTGAGTGCTACTGGGATTATGGGTATGAGTGCTACACTTGCCCTGAGGCAGATAGCCTGCATGCAGTATGAAGAAGGGAGAGGCTTGTTCTCTTCCCCTGCTGCCCCTGCTCTTCCCTTTTTGCTCTTGGTCTTTTGCTGTTTTCTGTCACCATGAACTATTGCCCTTTGTCTCGTGTCACTCTGCCTTAGAGCCAGCTGAATATGGACTGAAACCTCCACAAACTGTGAGCTAAATAAACCTTTCCTTCCTTAATTTTGGCTGTTGGGTATTTTGTCCCAGCAGTGAGTGAAAAGTAATGAAGACACAAAGAAAGAGAGACAGTGTTTTATGTATGTAGTAGTTAAAAGCTTAGTATTTAGGTGCCTGAATAACCTTGGGTAAATTACTTGTTTTTACTGTTCTTTAGTTTTCTGAGTCATAAAGTAAGAAAATAAGGCCTTCAAGGGTAAATACTCCTTTGATGTTATTATGAGATCATTCTAATTAATATGTACAAGCAGAATGGTACATAGAGAAAGCATTATTATTATTTTGTGTATGTGTGTGTGTGTGTGTGTGTGTGTGTGGAACCAGGGATTGAACTCAGGTCCTTACGCTTGCCAGGGAAGCACTTATTCCACTGAGCCATCTCCCCAGCCCCAAAAACATTATTATTTTTAGATACATTGTATTTTTCATAAATACCTTAGCATAGATGTTTTTCTAAGGTCACAGAGGAAGTATCAACAAATCTGAAAGAATTGATATTATAGAGACCCAGTTCTCTGATCATAGGTTACTCGATTATTTGTAGTGAAATGATAGTCAAAATAAAAATGTCCAGAAATGGAAAATAAGGTCTTGAAAAAAATAAATATAAAATATTTAGTGATATGAATATTTAATGCTTTAATCTAGTTGGTGTAGTGATGCATGCCTGCAATCCTAGTACTGGGGAGGCTGAGGCAGGATGCTTATGGTGAGTTGAAGGTCAGCCTTGGCTACATAGTGAGTTCAAGGCTAGTCTGAACTACATAGTGAGACCTTATCTGAAAAAACAAAACAAAGAAAAGAATATAATAGTAATAATACCAATTTAGGGGCTGGGGAGATGGCTCGGTGGAATAAGTGCTTCCCTGGCAAGCACAAGGGCATGAGTTCAAACCCTGGTTCCACCAAAGGGGGGGAGGGGGGATACCAATTGAAAGTAAGTGGACATGGGGCCGGGGAGATGGCTCAGTGGAATAAGTGCTTCCCTAGCAAGTGCAAGGGTCTGAGTTCAATCCCTGGTTCTGGGGGAAAAAAGAAAAAGTGGACAGAAATAAGAGCAGAAATTAGTGAAATAGAAATAATAATCTCAGCATAATTAAAAATAATACATAATTCTCTAATGAGATTAATCAAAAAAGTGGAAAAAAGACTATTAGTAGAACAGTTTCAATAATTAATACATTGCATATTGTTGTCTTCATAGTGGTTATTCATAGTACAAGATGCAGACATGATATTCTTTCCACAAACACTATTAGTACAAATATTTCTATTCATTGAATTCAGAGAAAGTAGCTGTATATCTATCCTATTTTGAATATACAGATACAAAATGGTACTTCATTTGTATCCCATTTGTTTAGTTTTGTCAGAAAGAGGTATTCCATTGTCATATAAATATTATAGGTGTGTGAAATCAGCAAAATAATCCAATATAGTCCAGTAGTCCATAATAATAGTGGTTCATCTGTAGGACTGGCAATCTCAGAACTTGTTGACTTGAGCCTTTTACAGCTTGGTGTATTAATATGGCTTTACTTTTTATAGTTCATTTTTATACTTTACTGCTAGATGGTTAAGACCAGGACTCAGTTCATTTTGAAGTCATGTATTTCTAGACCTTCTGAAAAGATAATTGTTATATATTTATCAACAATCAGAACAGAAAAAGAGAATGTTCTTTAGTTCATTCTTCCGAGACTAATAGATCTTAAATAAAATGAACACAAAGTAAGGTAGTATAAGAAATTTAGAAATCTGCCTTAAGAATACCAGCAAAACATTGTAGCTTTAAAATAAAAAAGGAAAATACACATCATTACCAAGTAAGATATTTGTGCACAAATTTGTTTTTTGTATTTTTTTGGGGAAGGGTCTACAGTGTGTTCAAGGTCTCACTACTAAGATCGGACTCATAGTAATCTGCCTGCTTACAGCCTCCCAAGAGCTGGGATTACAGGCGCGTGCCACTACACCTAGTCTCTGTGTACAAAATTTACTGTTTTGCATTATCACTAGAAAACCTACGTTGATGTACTGCATAAAAGGACTAGACTGTTTTTAGATTCAGAAAAGCATTTTATAAATGCAAGCATACTACTTGATAAGGAGTTTTGCCTTAGACCTTCAGCATAGCTGATGAGTGTGTAACAGCTTTACCATTAATGGTGAGGACATTTTATAGACACTCATTTTCAGTACTTTTTCTTTTTTCTTTTTCTTTTTCTTTCTTTCTTTTTTTTTTGCGGAACTAGGCATTTGAACTCAGGCCCTTGTGCTTGCCAGGGAAGCGCTTATTCCACCAAGCCATCTCCCTGGCCCCAGTAACTTTTTTAGGTTGCTTTTGTGATCCTAGACAGTTCAGCAAGACTACATACAGAGATAGGTAAAGTAGGAAAGAAAATGATAAAACTGGTGAATATGTCTATATAGAAAAGCCAGAGAACATATGATAGATTATTAGACCTAAGATGGTTCAACAAATTGCAAGCTGTTTCAAAAGAGCAATATGTAAAAATAGGCATTTCTGTACCTCATTAATAATTAAAGAGAGATTGACTATATAATAATGGGACATTGATGCCTTTTATACCAACAGAGATCTTACTCATTTATTTATTTAGTACAGGGTCTTGCTAAGCAGCTTGGACTCATAGTGATCCTCTTGTCTCAGCCTCCCAGTGCTGGGATTATAGGAGTGTGTCACCATGCCCAAGGCTTGGGGGTGGGGGCGGGTTGGGCAACATGGCGTATGGTACTGGGGATTGAACCTGGGTCCTTGTGCTTGCCAGGCAGGTGTTTATATCACCAAGCTATCTCCCTAGCCTGAGATCTTCTTGCTTACCAAGAATATATTTGAACAAACATAGACAAGCTCTTTATAGAACATATAAAGACCTATGTGCGTGTATATATCTTAGTCAATAAGTAGAGCATTCACTATATTGCAATCATTATATCCCTCAAATTAATCTGTAAATTCAGAAACCAGCAGGATTTAATAAGGAGCTTATCAGTTATATCCTAAAATTCTTACAGAGAAGCAACAGATCAGGAATACACCTTGCAGTTTTGGTGAAAACAAGGCAGAGAGGCTTGCCCTACATACTAGACCTTAAAACATATAGTAAAACCACTGTACTCAAGGTAGTTTGTTATTGATAAACAAAGAGACTAATGAAACACCCCAGAAATTGACCTATATATATGCACAAATTTGATATATGAAAGATAACATTAAAATCAGGGAAATGGATTGCTAAAAAAACAGCTTTTAAAAAATTGAGTTTTGAGGGCTGGCCAGATAGCTCAGCAGACTAAGCACCTAGTTAGGCAAGCACAGGGACCAGGGTTTGATCCCCAGCACTGAGACTGGGCATGGTGGCTTATGCCTATAATCCCAGCCCTGGGCAGGCTGAAAACAGGAGGATCACTACGAGCTGTGTAGTGAGACCCTGTACCATATACATTTTTTAAAAGCACATAAATAAATAAATAAATAAATAAATAAATAAATAAACAAACGAATGAACAAATGAATGAATGAATGAATGAATGGCTGGTGAGATAGCTCAGCAGACTAAAATGCCTGCTTAGGCAGAGCACAGCGGCCAGGGATTGATCCCTGGCATGCTGTGGGAGGTTGAAAACAGAAGAATCACTGCAAGTTTGATCTATATAGTGAGACCCTGTAGAGACTGTATTAAATACATTTTAAAAATTGAATTTTTACATGCTCACTGGAAGAAAGATAGCCTTTTTATTAAACAGTGCAGGGAAAACTGGATTTCCACATGCTGATGACTAAAACTAGAACCATGAGTACGTCCTTGCTCTAAACTAAAGTCAAATGGATCAAAGATCTCAGTATTAAACCAGAAACACCAAATCTACTGGAAGAGAAGAAAGTAGGTAGAAATCTTGAAGACAGTATGTGCAGGCAGAGTTTATGAACGAAAACCAAACTGCACTGGAAATACTTCAGTCAACTGGGCTCTCATCTTATTAAAAAGTTTTTGCACATCAAAAGAAATCAACAGAGTGGAAAGAAAATCTATGGATTGAGGGCTGGGAAGATAGCTCAGCAGCATCAGTGCCTGCCTGGCAAGTGCAAGGTCCTGAGTTCGAGCCCCAGTGGAAAACAAACAAAAAAACCCCAAAATCCATGGATTGGGAAAAAAAATTATCCAAGTGCTCCTCAGACAAATATATA
>NW_004524674.1:3297562-3308046 GCF_000260255.1 Octodon degus | reverse complement strand
AATGGAAAAAAAATTAAGCTCCCTCAATTCAAAGACACAGTCCACAAATGGGCATTTGAGATGAATATGCATTTCTCAGATAAATATGAATAACAAATAAATATATGAAAGAAATATTCAACATCATTGCTCATTCAAGAAATGCAAATTATAATAGCTCTGAGATTCCATCTCATCCCAGAAAGAATGACTATCTTCAAGAAATGAACCAATAGCAAATGCTGGAGGGGATACAGGAAAAAAGGAGTCCTTCTTCCCTGTTGATGAGAGTGTAGACTGGTACAGCCACTGTGGAAATCAGTGTGAAGATTGCTCAAAAAAACAGGATTAGAGGTCCCATTAGACCCAGCCATTACCCTTATGAGTATTTTACTAGAAGAAATTAAAAACTTCCTACCACAGTGATATATGTGCACCCATGTTTATAGCAGCACAGTTCATCATAACGAGAACTTGGAAACAACCCTAATGGCCATCAACCATGGAATGGAGAAAAAAGATATATTTTTATACAGTAGAGTACTACTCAGCTATAAAGGATAAACTTGAGGCTTTTATAGGTAAATGGATGCAACTAGAGACCATACTCATAAGTGAAATAAATCAAGACTTGTGTAAACATCATATTGTCTCCCTAGGGTAAGAAAATGAAAGAGTAAATAAGATTCAAAATCTACAGTAGATGTTGTGAATGGGAAAGAAACTGCCCAAAAGGAAGGAACAACTGCAATGGAGGAAAGGAGATAAGGAAGTAAAAGCAAGCAAGCAAGAAATACACACACACACACACACACACACACACACACACACGCTAAAATAAGTTATACTGCTTAATTTCCTTTAGATCATTGATTTGTGCTTAAATTGTTTGATCAATCTTGCATACCTCAGACTGGGGATATAGCTCAGTGGTATAAGAGCCTCCCTGGCAAACGCAAGATCTCGAGTTTGATCCCTGGTACAAAAAGAAAAAAAAAAAAAAAGAAAGAAAGAAATCTTGCAAGCCTATATCTTGTGTGTTACTTTGAAGATTACAACATTCATATATTAACCATTGTTGCTTTCCCAGTATCTTGTTTTGAAATTCTGTATTGTTTTTATTGTTCTTTTCTCTTTAAAAAAGTTTAAAAATTAGCTTTTGAATTAAATTCCAGGAAAAAGTAATCTTTAAAATTTTCTGGTATTAGAAAGGAGAATTTGAGCTGGAAATGGTGGGACACCTCTGTAATTCCAATACTTGGGGAGGCCAAGACAGGAGGATTGCTGAGTTAGGGGTCAGTTTAGATTCTTGAGACCCTGTCTTAATAACAAAATGTGATGAGAGTGGGAAGAACATGTTTATATTGAAAAGGTTTTGTAAATACAAAAATATTGACTATGAAACACTGACAAATTTGCCTGTTAGAATATAAATGCCTTTGTTAAATTATACCAAGAAAACAAAGAAGCTAGAGACTGTGAGATTATTTATAACTCATATACGTGACAAAACAATTCATATTCAGAATCAGCAAACATTGTCATTCTGTAAGTAACTAAGTTCCCAATAGAAAAAACCAAGCATTTGAACAATAACAAAAGAGGAAACCCAATAGTCGAGAAATGTAAAGCAGTATTTGGTCATACTAGATATCAAAAATGCAGATAAAATTTAAATATATTACCCTAGGTAAATTGTCTTCACAGAGCAAATTTGAGTGCATGAAATGGTTTCAGCTGCTACCATCACATTGAAGCCCTAGTTAACTATTTGGAAGAATGGGGATCTTTTTGCTTCCTTTGATTTTCCCTCCACCTTTTGATACTGTGTAAATTTCTCTGGATTAGTCGCTTTCAGGGTTTATCTGGATTTTTTCCATGAGTCTTTACATTTCATCTTAGCCAAAAGGTCAAGAAGTGAAATCCAAGTACTATATTTTTAATGTGGATTCTTAGGGGATATGGAATTTAAAGAAGTAGGAAGATAAAAGGTATGAAAATGACTTTGAATATGAAATTAGTTGTAACCATTTGAAAAAATTAAAAATGTTTAGAATTTAGGATGAATATAGGCAAGTTAAAACAAGGGACCTAATTGTGCTAGGTTTTCTGGTGTAGTATTACATTTTATTTTGGTTACAAGTATTTTAAATATTAGATTATTGTTGATATTCTGAGTATTATTCAGTAAATTGCTCAGAGATGAAGGATTTTATTATTTATTTTTGTTTTTTAGCAACAGGGTCTTGTTATGTAGTTCAGGCTGCCTTTGAACTCATTGTGTAGTCCAGGCTGGCCTCAAATTCCCAGCAGTTATCCTGCCTCAGCCTCTCGAGTGCTGGGATTATAGGCATGCCTAGCAAAGGATTTTATGGAAAGATGGGATTTAAAATAATATCCTGCACTTGCCTTCAAGTGCATGAGATTGCACGGACTTTCCATTAGGATTGCTTGAAGCCCTTATGATTTTTTATTTGAGGTAGCTCTTTCCTCCCTCTCTTCCATGAATATATGTGTCAGTGAGAAGTTTCTTCTTTTTATAAGTTTAAGGCTTTTAGAATTACCTCCCCAGAAATCAAAGAAAGCAAAGTTACAGGGACATAATATGCTTTTTATCCTTAGTAATTACTGTTTAACAAAAGGCAAAACACACATTTATTATTGCATATAGGATAAATAGGCATTTATATACATTGCTCTGGAGGTGCAAATTGGGACTACATTTTGAAAAGCAAGGTGCAAACACCTCAGTTGCACATGTATTCAGATGATGGGATTATTGAAAATAACCATTGTGGGACCTGCAAGATAGCTCACTTATGCAAGCTTAGGCAGGCAAGGGACCAAAGTTCCATCTCTGGCACTGTGTGCCGTGCCAGCCCCACCCCCGGGGCAGGCTGAGCTGGTCACAAAAAGAAAAAGAAAAAGAGAAAGAAAATAACCATCGTGGTTTCCTGTTTTCTATAATATGTGTTTGTTTTATGATTATGATTATAAATGTTAATTTTAAAAATTGATGTAAAAGTAAAAGTGGAAAATTTTGAAGAACTTAGCATTTATTTTAGAGCTTACTATTATATACCTAACATAGAAGCTATTATAAATTTCAGTTTGATAAAACTGTATCATCTTACAGGTTAAAGAACTGAATCATTATCTGGAAGCTGAGAAATCTTGTAGGACTGATTTAGAGATGTATGTAGCTGTTTTGAATACTCAGAAATCTGTTCTTCAGGAAGATGCTGAAAAACTTCGGAAAGAATTACATGAAGGTAAAGAATGTTCTAAGTATTTTAATTTCAGTCTTAGAAGTATGTAAATAAAATAAAATTATTACTAACACAACAAAATTGTAAAACACCAATGCAACATGTTAGTTTTTGAATTGAAGCTTTGTGATCACTTTGAATGTTCTCATGAAAAGCTGAGGCTGAGGACTAGTAAAGGGGCTTAGACTTTAATGCCTTCTCTTTCCTCCATAGAAATGTCACAGTAATAATGTCACCAGACTTCAGCTTTGAGCAGAAGGATAATAAGCCTGGAAATTTTTGCTTGAACTGTTTTGCCTGCACACCCATTTTGAGGAGAGTGAAATAGCAAAAGTGAGAGTGGGATGGAAAGTTGGACAGTATGTTCTGGAGTACTTACGTAACAGTTCTGCTTTTAAGCAACAATTCTGCTGTCACTAGTCTTGTACCAGAGTGATACACAAATTAACTCTGTATTTTCCAAAGTAAATATCAGGAATTTGAAAACCCCTCAGGTTTATAGTTATTATGCATACATATGCTATTTTAAGTAGCAAAGTCTAAGAGTCTGGCATGGTGGTGCATACCTGTAATCCTAGCACTCAGGAGGCTGAGGCAGGAGAACTGCTGCAAATTCAAAGCCAGCCTAGGCTACATAGTGAGTTCAAGGCCAGTTTGAATTGCATAGTGAGGCCCTGTCTCAAAAACCAAACCAAATAAATAAATAGGCTGGGGAGGTATTTAAGTGCCTGCCTGGCAAGGGCAAGGTTCTGAGTTTGATTCCTGGTACCAAATAAATAAATAAATAAATAAATAAATAAGTCTGGTAACAAGTTTAATAATTTTGTAGTAAGGATAAGCATAAGTTGTATATTAAGATAGCTGCAACAATTGTAGTAAAATACAAAAATTTCTGTTAGTGATCAAATCATAGGTATTGTTAATTTTATGGTTTCTTGTCTACATTAAGAAAATGATGAGTTTCAGTTTGGAGATAGTGAAAATACAGGTCTAACTTTCCTTTTAGAAATGGTCCAAATTATGCACCCTTTCAAGTCTTACATTGTTGTGGGTTATACTGGAACATAATTTAATGTGCAGGATTCAGACTGATGATACAGTCCTACAGTGAATGCTGCTATCAAATGCTATGAAAATTGAGCAAAAATAATTTAGGTTTACATGAATTTGTTTTTGCTAAATAGTGGAAAGCCAAAATGATATCAGTCTACAGAATTATTTTGTTAAATGTTGTGAAAATTGCCTGAACATGAAGTGTGTCTTTGCCTTCAGAAATTTTTCAGATGTGCTATTGTAGGCAGTTGCACCTATGTTGTCAGAGGATATCCAAAAGAAAGAATTTCTGGTTAAAATTTTATATTCTAGCCCTTCCAGAAATAGTGTAAGTCATTGGGACTACCAAAGCTTCCTAATATATCTGAGAAGTGTCTGAGAAAAGTTAATATAATACCAATGAGGAAGGGAATGGAGTATTTTCTGTACTAAAATGCACCAGAAGCTAGGGTCTTTAAATGAGATGACAAATAAAAGTTGAACAACAGTATAGTTAATTTACAGCCTAAATTGGTGGAATTAGGTATTCAGTCAAAAGAGGGCTATGCTGGGAAGTGTTGAGGATACAGTAGTGTCACCAACAAAGAGGTGAAGAGTGTCCAGTTCTTTTCCCCCTGTGCTTGGAATGAATTCTGCACATGCTAAGTGAATGGTCTACCAGTGAGCTACATTTCCAGCCTTAGTGGACAACTCTTTTTGTCCTAGGAACAGATGGGTTTCTTTAAAAAGGTCAGTTTGTTTGCTTGGCTTTATTTTTGAGATAGAGTCTTGTGTTGCTGAGGTTAGTCTTGAACTACTGAGCTTAGTCCTCCTGAGTAGCTGATACTAGAGGCATGTGCCACTGTGCATGGCTGGAAATAATTACTCTGAAGTGGAGTGTATTTTTTGTTGTTTGTTTTTTTATTTTATTAAGGCTAGCTTAAAAGATGGGTAGATACTTGTTACATAGCCCAAGAGGAGCAGGACAGGCAAAGCTGTTTGCATGTAGTACAGTTAACGGAAAAGGTAAAAAAAGAGTGGTTTGATACAATTAGGATGCAAGAGACTATGGACAGAATATGGATTAGAGCAGCAGACATGAGCCAGTTCACCAAGGTCTTATGCCAAGGGTGTTGAATTTTACCAAATGGGCAGTAAGGCGCTTTTGGAGATTTTTTTTTTAATAATAGTTTCATTGAGAAATAATTAGCATTCTCCCTTTAAAGTGTTTAATGTTTTTAAAACATAGTCACAAAATTGTGCAGTATCAGCCATTATTTAACTTCAAAACATTTTCATTACCTCAAAATAAAATTTTGTACCCTATTTTCAGTCCCTCCCTATCACTCATACTCCTAGTAATCATGAATCTACTTTCTTTTTCTGGATTTGCATATTTTGGAGTTTCGTATCAATAAGATTTTATAATATATGCCCTTTAACATCTGGCTTCTTTCCAGGGTTTTACCTGGAGAGTAATAATACAAATTTTGTATTTTAGAAAGTTCAATTTAATGCCAATGTACAAGATAGAAAAAAGAGGGCAAGAAGGAGGATAAGAAGAATGAGAAAGAATGTCATAGTTGATTTAAATAATAAATATTTGTCTAAAGCAGAAGCCAGGCAATAGATGTGTCATACTGTACAAAAGGGAGAACTAGTAGAACTTTGTCTTTGCTAAATATGTTAGTGTTAAGAGAAGTCAGAAGTGTGGTTGTCTCTCGGGTTTCTGACTTGTGTGGCTAGGAGATATCTGCAGTACAAAATGGCTGAGCTAGTGGCATCAACAATGGATGCATTTTACAAGATGCTTTGACATATCCTGAGAGATCAAAACTAAACAGGCACAAGAAGGACTCCTGGATGACAGATTTATCAAAATGTGCTAAACACAATTAGGAGTATTTATTACACTTTGATCTTTAGAACCATTACTTTCTAGAGAGTATTTCCTGCACACTTGTTCATTTGAGCTAAACTGTGAGTAGTGGCTTTTTGTCCAGTAAATTTGGAAATGCTGTATTCCGTTTCACTTTTCAAGAAAATGTTAATTAAGACCCAGAGGTCAAAGTCCCACAATAAAGAAATATTTAAAAATTTATTTAACCGACAATTTCTAAACATGATTAAGGCTAGGAGCATACAGTGGGAGACTGTATTAGAAAAATAGTTTGGGGATAGCTGCCCTATTCAGCTTTAGATTGCTCTTTGGTGCTGTCTAATGGCAGAATCCCAGACAGAATGAACTATTGGCCAGACCTGGTCCCAGTAGCCCTCCTCTAAAGAAATTTCCTTCCATTAAAATTCAGTATTTTTGATTGGGGGGTTCTTAAACAGTTTGCCATCTCTTGGAGCAAGAGCGACAGCAACACAACCAGTTAAAACATACATGGCAGAAGGCCAATGACCAGTTTCTGGAATCTCAGCGTTTGCTAATGAGAGACATGCAGCGAATGGAGATTGTGCTAACTTCAGAACAGCTCCGACAAGTTGAAGAACTGAAGAAGAAAGATCAGGTGAATTGCAGTTTTGTAGGACTTGTTTACATTTTTAATCATAGCAAACACACACCATGATTACATTATCTTACATGTGTCAGAGATTGACTTAAACTGGAACAGGTAATGTTTGCTGCTTTGTCTTGCTGGGGATCAAACCCAGGATCTTACATATTCTAGGCCTCTGACTTTAAAAAAAAAAAAAAAAAAAAGCTGTGTAGAGGGTGGGTGGGGTGGGCACAGCATGTGTTACAGTGATTGAACTTTGATCCCTTGTGCCTGCCTAAGCTTGCCTAAGCAGGTGCTTTAGATTGCTGAGCTATCTTGCCGGCCTCCTAAAAAATGTTATTTTAAAAAAACCACAAAAGCTACATTTGAGGGATTTTGTTTTTCAACCTTACAAATACCTTTATCTATGGGGAAAGTCTTTTAAAATGACCTTCTTCAGTGACTGCAGGATGCAACAGTACATATTTCTGAGAAACTCTTTCTGTGTGGTGCTTTCTAGTTCTCCTAGGGTTCCTGAGTTGTGTCTATCCATGCCAAGTTTGATTGCATTGCTCTAAAAGCTTGGTTAGAAGGTAACCTAGAATAGGGATGGAGAGGCTGATGTGAAGACAGATGTCCAGAATGCTGCACACTTAATATTCCTATTTATCTTTTTAAAAATTAAAATTACATGATCAATATAAAAATGTATTGTCATGTTAATTGTTGCTTATTTTAAATACAAAATGAAACAACTAAGTATAAAGTGATTGAATTAAAACTGCCCTTTGGCATCTGTCACACTTGTTTCCCAGAACTAGCTGCATTTCCTAGTTTGACAGAGAGTCTTTCAGACTAGTTCTACATACTTATAGCATATGCCCCCATCAATTTTATATCATATCATAAATACTGATGCTATAACTTATTTTTTCCATAGCAGTAATCCTAGATATATTTTCGTATCAGAGTTCTATCTCATTCTTGTTATTTGGTAGCATGGATATATTATAGTTGATTTACTCTTTCTCCCCTTTCCTTTTTGTCACCTAACGGAGTGTTGCTACTAATATCTTTTCCATGTTATACATATGTGCCAGTATATCCTTAGAATAGCTACATAAAAATATTCATTGCTTTTCTAGGTATTTTCCTTTCTTTTCCTCCCTTCTATGTTGTCCCTTCCTGTCCCGTCTCCTTCCTTTCCTTCCCCTCCCTTTCCTTCCCCTCCCCTCCATTCCCCTCCTCTTTCCTCTCTTCCTTCCCAGACTCACTATGTAGTTCAGCCTATTTTGAATTCATTGTGAACCCCAGGCTGGCCTTCAACTCTGGGCAGTCCTTCTGTCTCAGCTTCTTGAGGGCTAGGATTACAGGTGTGCACTATCTCGCCTGCCAGTTTTATTTTTCTTCCTCCTTCTCCTCCTTCCTTCTCCCTCTTCTTCTCCTACTCCCCCACCCAACACTTCTTCTTTCTGTGCTCTTTTGAGACAGGGTTTCACTATGTAGTTTAGACAGGCCTTGAGCTCATTTTGTACCCCAGGCTGGCCTCAGAATTTCTTTTGACTTACTTTTTTTAATTTTTATTTTATGTATTTAGTACAGGATCTGCAGGATCTCACTACATAGATTGGACTCTGATTCTCCTGTTTTCAGCCTCCCAAGTGCTGGGATTACAAGCAAAAACCACCATACCCAGTCTTAGTCTCAGGGTACCCTGGAAGCTGGGCCAGCATGGCCACTGCACTCTTCCTAAGCAGGCACTTTAGTCCGTTGAGCTATCTGGCCAGCCCTTGACTTATTTTCATACAGTATGCTTTTCTTGGAAGGTGCTTCAAGATGTCTTTCTTTGTTTCTTTTTTTTTTTTAAATGTGTTTTGTGTAGGGTCTCCCAGTGCAGCTCAGACTCACAGTGATCCTCCTGTTTTCAGGCTCCCCAGTGCTGGGATTACAGGCATGTGCCACCATGCCTGGTCTTGGTGGCTGGCTCATTGCGCCCAGGGGCAGGGCTGGCACAGCCTGTGGTACCAGGATTGAACCCCGGTTCCTGTGTTTGCCTAAGCAGGTGCTTAGTACACTGGGCTATCTTGCTGGCCCATGATTTCTTTTTTATAGCAGAATTCTTAGTTTGTGCTGGCATCATAAAAATATTTTCTCATGACCATAGGTCTCTAAATATGGTCATAAAATAACTAAGCTTAAACGTTCAATTTTCTGTTATCTCTAAGCTCTCTGAGCTAGGCATGGTACATGGCTGTACTCCCAGCTCTTGGGAAATTGAGTGAGGTTGAAGGATTGCTGTGAGTTCAAGGCCAACCTGAACTATATAGTGATACCCTGTCTCAAAACAACCATCCAACCAACCAGCAAACAAAAGAACCCAAAAGTTTCTGTACTTCTTAAATTGCTTTGCATGATTAATGAACAATATGGTTTGCCCTATACAGATTACCTGGGTAATGTGTATGATTACATTACATGATTAGATTACATTACGCAGGTAATCTGTATGTTTTTCTACCTAACTTTTAGGAAGATGATGAACAACAAAGACTTAAGAGAAAAGATCATAAAAAAACAGATGCTGAAGAAGAAGTCAAAATACCAGTAGTATGTGCTTTAAGTCAAGAGGAATCTTCAGTCCACTTATCAAATGAAGAGGTATAGTCAATCTGTCATTAAAATTGTATAAACCAGTTATGGTAACACGCGCCTGCTAGTCTCAGTTACTCAGGTGGTTAAGACAGGGAGTTCTTGACCCTAGGAGTTGTAAGTATCTCAAAAAATATATTATGTATACATTGTCATGATTTTTATTTTTATTTTTTTTTGGCGGAACCGTGGATTGAACTCAGACCCTTGTGCTTGCTAGGGAAGCGCTTATTCCACTGAGCCATCTCCCTGGCTCCCTGTCACGATTTTTTAAAAAAAATTATATATTTTATTTTTGGTAGAACTGGGATCAGGCCCTTGCGCTTGCCAGGGAATCGCTTATTCCACTGAGCCGTTGCCCTGGCCCCTGTCACCATTTTTATCCTGCCTGCTTATACTGTCAGTCACATTGTTTTGTGTGAGAAGTGCTAAAATTACACTATTTTGTTGTTTCTATGACTTTAGATAGTGCTACTTGAAACATGTTAAGTGTTTCATTTATATACGAAGTTAGTCAGTCTGTCTTTTGTTTTGGTTTTTTGGGACAGGATTTTACTATGTAGTTCAGGCTGGCCTTGAAATTCTGGCAGTCCTCCTTTGTCAGTTTCCTAAGCTCTGCAATTAGAGGCATGTGCCACTCACCATTCCTGGCTCAAGAGTTTCACATTAAAATAAATCTTTAGGGCTGGGGAGATAGCTTGGCAGTTTAAGTTCCTGCCTTGCAGGCGCAAGGACCCAAGTACTGGTTCAATCCCCAGTACTGCATGCTGTGCCAGCTCAGGAACCCCAGACGCACTGTGCAGGCCACCAAAATCGGATGTGGTGGTGCACACCTATAATCACAGCACTGGAGAGAGGTTGAGACAGGAGGATCACTATGAGTCCAAGTGGCATAGCAAGACCCTGTACCAAATCAATCATTTTTAAAAAGTTAAGTCTTTAAATGATACCTGTAAACTCATTTTTGATGTAATAAATACTGTTAATATTTTTACTTTTTGGGACCAGGGAGATAGCTCAGTAGAATAAGCGCTTCCCTGGCAAGCTCAAGGGCCTGAGTTCAATCCCC
>NW_004524674.1:3295002-3297462 GCF_000260255.1 Octodon degus | reverse complement strand
TTTGCCTAGAAAAGATAAAGTATGGAGAAATTTAGCTTCCTGTAGGATATATATGAATTTCAACCAGTATTAGGTCTTCAACTCAGAGCACAATTAGTTTTGATAGATTGCTGTGAGGCCCTGTGGAATAATACAGTTGTTGAGAATGGATAGAGAGACCTGGAGGTAGAAAGATAAGGTAGTGTCCCTTTGGTCTCATTACCTCTCAGTTGCATTGTGATGGCAGCTTCGTCATTAGGGTTTCCTCTATTTAGCCTGCCAACTCCTTTGTGCTCTCAGTCTGTCAAATTCATTTTCTTACGTGGAGCTGCAATCAGACCACTCCTGTACTCAGCAACCACCTCTGACTCCTGTTACCTATATTGTGAGTACAAGTTTTTCACACAGATAGGTGAAGCCCTTCATAATAAGGATTTTATATGAACCACATTGTTTATGTCTGTCCACCTTGCATATTGGCCTACCCACTTGAATACCTTTTTCAGTTGCCTTCAGGTGAGAACAAGGGCCCTTACTTTGATGTGCAGTGGCTTTCCCATTTGAATAGCTTTTCTGTCCTATCCCATGCTCTTAGCTTCAGTACAGTCAGACTGGTCTGCTTACTATCCATGATTATATGCCTTACTTATTTTGTGCCTTTTGAAATACTGTGTAGAGTTGTGTACTCATAAGGACAGGTATGTAGCTCAGTGGTAGTAGACTGCTTGTGTAGTATGTGTTAGGCTCTGAATTTAATTCTCGGCACTGAAAAAAAAAATTCATACGCACTTTCTCAACCCCTACCTCTTGAGCCCGGTTAGATTGACTCACTAAGTTTCAGTTAGATTGACTAAAAGTCTTTTCTTCATTTTCAGAGATACCAGATTTCTGCTTAGTTCGTAGATTTACTCTGAAACATGTATAGTCTTTCTAGTGGCTTACATTTTCATATTTATGAATTATATTACTAGTTGGACTTTTAAAAACTTTTAAAAAATCTAGTAGACACTAAAATGTATTATGTAGTTGTTTTTGTGCATTTTTATTTTGGAATATACACTGGAGACCAGTTGAACTAATTCTGCTGTGCATTTTAAAAAACATTTCCAGAAGGATGTCTCAAGTTTTGTGTAGAGCCAAATATTGCATGATTTATGTACCATGTAGTCATCTATCCAGGAATGTTTGAAAAGCAGGAAAATAAGAAAGGGAAAATTGCTGTGATTGCAGTAAAAAAAATCCCCCCCCCCCCCGTGGTACCAGGGATTGAACTCAGGACCCTGAGCTTGCCAGGCAAGCACTTATTCTACTGAGCTATCTCTCTGGCCCACAGTAAAGTCTTTGATATTAAAATATTTAGATAACATGGTGTATAATATTCTGTAACAATTGAAGTAACTTCTAGACTTTCAGATCTAATATTTTGGAGTTTGAGTATTGTATATAATTGTTTTGTGTTTAAAGATAATATGGAATGCTTTAGAGATTTAGATTTATGCTAAAGACATTTAGAATTTGTAAGACCTCTTATCTTTTTTAACGTGATGCATAGAGTATGTTTTTCTTATTAAGTGATATAAAAATTGGAAAGTATAAGAAACATATAAATAGCTAATCCACCTCTTGTATCCTGAGTACTGGATTTAGAGCCCATCATGTAGAGGATACTAAGTAAATACTTGTTTAATAATTATATGAAAATAGCACATAAGTGACTATTTGTAACCTGGCAAAATACATTAAGCATATGGTAGTTTTTCTCTTTGGAGATACAGAGTATTGTCTAACTTGGAAATATATATTTTCATATTTTAGGAGCATGTAGACAGTACACATGGTTCAGTCCATTCCTTAGATGCAGATTTATTGTTGCCATCTGTAGATCCATTCAGTAAATCAGATAATGACATGTTTAAGGATGGACTCAGGAGAGCACAATCTACGGACAGCTTGGGAACTACAAGCTCATTGCAATCCAAAGCTTTAGGCCATAACTTCAAAGCAAAATCTGCTGGAAACCTTGACGAGTCGGATTTTGGACCTCTGGTAGGAGCAGATTCAGTATCAGAGAACTTTGATACTGCATCACTTGGGTCACTGCAGATGCCAAGTGGGTTTATGTTAACCAAAGATCAGGAAAGAGCAATCAAGGCAATGACACCAGAACAAGAAGAGACGGCATCCCTCCTCTCCAGTGTTACCCAGGGTATGGAGAGTGCTTACGTGTCCCCCAGTGGTTACCGCTTAGTCAGTGAGACAGAATGGAATCTCCTGCAGAAAGAGGTGAGTGATTCTGTTCTTTGTTTTCTTGCTTACTTTGAGGAACACACGGTAGCACTCATATTGTGTTGTCATCAGGTAAATATTGACCTGTATCATTTGCCTTGTCATAGTGTACGTCAACTCTTCCATGTTGATTATAACAGAGAAAGGTACTAACTAGATACTGGTGTTAGAAATTTGAACAGTCTTTCGGATGAG
>NW_004524674.1:3290986-3292687 GCF_000260255.1 Octodon degus | reverse complement strand
TTGGTTGTTTCCAAGATTTGGCTATCACAAATTGTGCTGCTATAAACATAGGCACACATATATCCCTATGATATGATGTTTTCAGATGCTCTGGGAAAATTCCCAGTAGAGGAATACCTGGTTTAAAGGGGGGCATCCTTTATTGAGGGCAGTTTTCCTAGGAATTTGTGCAAATTTAAAAGTTTAGGAGGTAGAAATTTAAATATGTATTTGCATAATACTTTACAGCTTACAGAGCCCTTTTACATACTTCTTCTCTTTGAACTTTGTGATCATAATAGAAGCAATCAGAGTATGATTGTCTTCAGTTTACAGAAGAGGCAACTGGCTCAGAAAGTTCAAGCCTTGTTGACGTAGTAGCAAAGCCTGGACTAGAATCCAGATGGTCTGATTTGTAGTACTTTCTCTTACTCAAGGCTACTTCTCTTTAAAGAAGCACTTGGTCAGGAAGTAGAGTAGCCTATTAAGACTGAAAGAAGCTATTCTCCTTATTCTCATGCAGAACAAATTTGTGAAGGTGCTACTTAATAATTTCATACCTATTTTGTAATTGGAGCTAGTGAAATAGGGAACTGGGATTTGTTTTGCTTTTTTCCTTTCCCATTGTTTGGGTATTATTGATTGAGTGCCACAGTGTAGTACTGTTTGCTTGTATTCTCAAGTATGATGTTTTGTGGCCCCTGTTTTCTGAACATACTTATACTGGAGATTATGGTTTCTTAGACTCTAGACCTGTATTATAATTTCTTCCCATAGGACCTTGAAGAAATAGCTTACTCCATGCTACACTTTTGAGTAAAAGTGGTAAAACTATGTATGTGTTCCTAAAGGTATGTGATGTGGAAGTATTTTGTTCTGTAATTTTAATATCCTTCAGGTTCATAATGCTGGAAATAAACTTGGGAGACGTTGTGATATGTGTTCCAATTATGAAAAACAGTTACAAGGAATTCAGATTCAGGAGGCTGAAACAAGAGACCAGGTGAGTTTCATTTGGATATGCCAAATCAGTGAGCTGTTTTAGTTTTCATTGGAGGTGCAGAATTGTCTTTTTCCCCTCATTTGCTTATGAAGCATATCTGTCTTGATACATGGTAAAATAATCTGGCAGATGCGGTGGCAGTTACATTTTTAGTGGGACCCATATGGGGTCCCCCTTTCTTTCCCACCTAATGCCCAAATGTTGGATGTAGGCACATGGAGAGTGCTTCATGCAATTAGGGAGTTAGGAAGCTGACTATTGCTTCTGATAGAATAAAAGCTTAAGTAAATCATGTTAGTAAGAATTTGTAATCTTCTATTACCTGTTTCTTGTTATAAATTCATTGAATTTATTTTTAAAAATTAATTTATTGGCATACATATTGGTATGCTCAGTTGACAAACTTAAGCCTTGTTACTTTTATAAATAATAGTGTTGAGTATTGGTACCCTGATGACATTTAGAAAATAATGTAGAATTTCATGAAAGTAGGCTTGCAAAAGCAAATGTAAGGCAAAGATATTTTTCTTGTTCAATCCGTGAGCCTGCTGTGCTGGCCCTGTCCCTGGGATGTATTGAGCCAACAATTGAGACTGGGCGTGGTAGTGCGCACCTGTAATCCCAGCACATGGGAGGCTGTAAACAGGAGGATCACTATGAGTCTGATCTATGCAGTGAGACCCTGTAGACCCTGTCCTAAATAAAAAAAATAAATAAAA
>NW_004524674.1:3285842-3290886 GCF_000260255.1 Octodon degus | reverse complement strand
ATTTATGTGTGTGTGTGTGGCCAGCTCAGCCCACCAGGGGGCGGGGCTGGCTGGCATGTGGTGCTGGGGGATTGAACCGTGGTCCCTGTGCTCTGCTAAGCTTGTTCCAAGTAGGTGCTTTAGACCACTGAGCCATCTCACCAGCCCGGTTCGTTAGTCTTTAAAAGAACTTAAATCTGATTAGGATGATAGTTTAATATTCTCAAGTGTCATTGACATTGAGGTCCTCCATATATACTCTTTTCATGGATAGTTCAAAGATTGAGTTCTAAAATTATTTGCAAAGCTCAAGAGAGATGACCTCTGATACTGTGGTATGGAAATGGGCTATTTGGATCCCTTACTCATATCTGTCTGTAACTTCCTGTTGTTTTTTCTGTTTGGCATTTTCCTGGCCTTTGCTTTTCAAATACAGCAAGAAGACAGTTATTTCCTGTAGGGAGCTTTTAGTGTTGTGATCTGAAGCATCAGTGTTGTTTCTGGAGACATATACATGGAATTAGAAGAGGCATACAGCTTAACTGTAGGCTCAGGAAAGGCCATACTTGAGCTGTTTGTTTCAGAGCCTCAGTTAAAATTATTTAGAAGTGGATAAATAGAGAAAGGATGCTCAAGGAGAGTGAAAATATACAAAGTAACAGAGTTGTAAAAGAGAAGTACAGAGTTTAGAAATTAGGAGTAATTTGAGATGCTGAAAAAGATGTTACAAAATGAGAGAAGAAGCTGAAAGGAAGGCCAGGGTATTATCCTTGAGGAGGAGTGATGATTGAGGGAATTTAGATTTAACATGGAAGGCACTGGAGGACATTTGGGGGCTTTTAAAGTAGGAAATAATAACTATATTTCATTTTTGTACAACATACTATGTTTGTGTGGATTGTACATTGGAGGCAAAGGATAGAATAGAGCAAAGAATCCAATGTTGAGAGTTCAGAGGAGAGTTTTCAAATGAGATCATGTATGTGAAAAATGATTTGTTAATTGCAAAGCACTGCACAGTTATCTCATGAGGGCATCTCATTTTTTTCTGAATTGACATATTGTCAGAAAAATTAAATATTTAATAAAGATTCTGGACTTGGGTTTGTTTTAATTTTGTTCCTGTTTTTATTGTTTATTTGTTTTTTTTGAGGCAGTCTTGCTGTGTAGATCAGGCTGGTCTTGAATTTGCAATCCTCTGTAAACTTCTCAAATTGTATTTTGTTTTAATTTATAAAGTAACTGGGCTGGGGGTGTAGCTCAGTGATAGACTTATTTGCCTACCATGTGTGAGGTGCTAGGTTTAATCCCCAGTAGAGAAAGAAAAGAAAGAAAAAATAATTATGTTTCAAAATTCTAATTGAGTTTTAAAATTATTTAGGTGAAAAAACTGCAGGTGATGCTAAGGCAAGCAAATGATCAGCTAGAGAAAACAATGAAAGATAAACAGGAACTTGAAGACTTTATTAAGAAGAGCACTGAGGACTCTAGCCATCAGGTAAACAGGGGGGTTTAGAATGTGAAATGTAATTGAGAAGGGATGACTGAGTTAAACAAAAGTCAGGCACCATAACACATACTTATATCCTTGCATTCTGGGTGGTAGAGGTGAGAGAATTGCCAGTGTAAGTCCAACTTGGGTGACTTAGACCCTGTGTTTAAAAGAAGGAAAAAAGGGGAAGGGGGAGGTGTATCTTTTTTTTTTTTTTTTTTTTTTTTTTTCTTGAAGATTTGCCAGTTTCTTGCAGCCACAGTACCTCACTTCTAATTCTTTTTTCTTTTTTCTTTTTTTTTTGGTGGAACCGGGGATTGAACTCAGGCCCTCGTGCTTGCCAGGGAAGCGCTTACTCCACTGAGCCATTTCCCTGGCCTCTTGCCAGTTTCTTTTGGATTAAAAAGCTCTCTTACTGATCTTTCTGTTTAATAATTTTTGAAATAACAGTTAATAAATATCAAGGAGCTCTGATTCTCTTTTTCCCTCTTATTTACTAGATTCTTCTGGTGCTCAAAAAACAAAGATAAGCTAAGGATAGTGGTGCATGCCTGTAATTCCGATATTCTAGGAACCTGAGGCAGGAGAATTGCAAATTTAAGCCCAATTTTGGCAGCTAAGCGACTTAATGAGATGCTGTCTAAAAAAGTATATTTTAAAAATATTTTGAGACAGGGATTCCTGGAATTCTGTCTGTATTCCAAGCTAGTGTTGAACTCACTGTATAGCCCAGACTAGCCTCAAACTTTTGGCCCTCTTCCTGCTTCAGCCTCCTGAGTGCTGGGATTACAGGTGTACACCACCACTTCCGGCTATAACAATTAAACAAAAGATAAAACCGCCTGTGGTTATAGCTCAATGTGAAGATCCTATGTTTAATCTCTAGTACTAATCCCCTCTCCTCCAAAAAGATACAATTTATTTTCTTCTTAGGTATTGAATACATAGAAAAATGGTGGACCCACAGGTAAACCACACATGACTAGTGCTGACAATTCACATAACCATCTTTGAGATCAAGTACTACAATACTATCCAGTAATCAGAACATTAGCCACTTAACTCCTCTACTTAGTTTCTCACCTTAAAAAGAGCTATACTATACATACTGTATTTGTCTTTATTCAGTATTATGTGAGATTCCTATTCATTCATGTACATGTTGGTTCATTTTAATTGCTGTGTGGTTATCCATTATATGGATATACTACTTACTGTTTTTCTCCCCTAATGTTGATGGACATCTTAGCTGTTTACAGTTTTGGGATATTATGAATAACCTTACTTTGAAATTTTGTATAAGGCTTAGTTAGGGAACATCGTTCTTCAAGTTATGCGTCTAGGACTAGATTAACTGGGTCAGAATGTTCCAAAAATATATGTTAAGCTTTAGTAGATAATAATGTCCAATAGTTTTCCAAAGTGATTCTACCAGATTAAAAATGGCAGAGTAGGGCTGGGGTTATGTCTTGGTGGCATAAGCGCCTACCTGGCAAGCAGAAGGTCTTGAGTTCGATCCCTGGTATTGCTGAATAAATAAATAAAAATGTCAGAGTGAAGACTGACAGCAAAATATAGATGGAGACCTTGAACTGAGACAATTAAGAAAACATCAGTTCAGCGAAGAGAATTTGGGCTACAGGAATCAAGAAAGAGATGACAGGAAAACCAAAACCTACAGATAAATTTGAGAAAAATGAGGATAATGCAGAGGGAAATAGGATGGAATGCTAGCCCCAGCTGCTGGGGAGGAGCTATGTAAATACAAGAATGGTGCCAGGGATCAAGCCCTTAGAAGGTTGGACACTAAGAAGATGCTCAAATAATCATGCTGAATACATTGAAAAGAAATATAAGCGTGGAAACATAAATCCAAAGATACATTGCAGGAAGACCAAACTTAACCAAAGAGATCTCTGCAGTAATTTCAGTAGTTTCTCTGCCCTAATTGATCTTCAACCAACAGCACAAAAAGAATAGAAACAAACTAAAGCAAGGCAACAAGATACCCCTTAATCTCTAATTCCCCAAAAGCTGATCTTATGGACACTGAAATAGAGGAAGCCATAGGCAAAAAACTCAAAAACCAAATGGTCAAAGTATTTGAATAGATAAGAGAATAAACATTTAAGCAAATGTTTAATAATCTCAAAGAGGCTTTAACTAAACAAATAAAAGATTTCAGCAATAAAATGTTCACCACACTTGAAGAAGTAGGCAATAAGCTAATTGAATCAAGCAGGACAGTATGAACATGAATGAACACTTTGGAAAAGAGAATGTATAAGAAGAAAGCAAGCAGAGAATGAAGATATGAAAAATAGAGTGGAAAGCATGGATAGCGAACTTGACCAGTATGAGGATAGACTGTCAGCAATGAAAGAAAAGGTGGATGTACTAGATCATATACTCGATACCCTAACGATGAGAAGACATCATGAAAGCTGGATCCAGCAGCTGCTATAGGTGACTCAGAAACAAGATAAAACAAAAACAACACAAACCCACACCACCTCAGAATTACTGGAATAAAAGAAAACTTAGAAGATGACTCAAAAATGTATAAAAATTAATTCACTGAAATCTTAACATAAGCATTTCTAAATCTATAGTGAAATAATTTCATATTCAAGTAGTATACATGAGGCATATAGAACTCCAACTAGCCATGACCTGAAAAACCTCTCCATTATGTGTACATTGTAATCAAAATTCCAGAAATTCAGCAAAAAGAGAATACTGAAAGCTTTTAGAGAAGAATAGCAAATAAACTATAATGGCAAGTTCCTCAGCATATCTGAATATTTTTGAGCACAATTCTAAAATCCAGTAGAGCCTGGAGCGGAAATTATTCTGAAATTTTTTTTTTTTTTTTATTCTGAAAAATTGACAGACCTTCCATGATAAAGAAATCATAAACATGACCACTAAGCCAATATTTCAGAAAATACTTAATGGAATTCTAGACCGATTATGGCAAATCTTTTAGAGATTTTTTTTATTTTTTATTTTTTGCGGAACCGGGGATTGAACTCAGGCCCTTGCGCTTGCCAGGGAAGTGCTTATTCTACTGAGCCATCTCCCCGGTCCCTCTTTTAGAGATTTTAATGATAATAAACAACCAGCTGTGGCACACATGTTGCACATGTACCATGGTTTGACCACCACTGTCCTAGATGGAGATAGGGAGACCACCAGCACCAAAAAATCCAAGGGAAAGTATACATCTAGTTAGGAGAGTAAACAAAAGGAAAAAACAGAATCAACACTAGAAAAATAATGTAGTGGCAGGATTCAGTTACAGTATTAACTCAAGTCAGCCCTCTGAACTCCCCAATCAACAGATAGACTGATAGGATTTAAAACAAAATGCAGTTGGGGATGGGGAGATAGGTCAGTGGTCTAAGCGCCTGCCTGGCAAGTGCAAGGACCTGGACTCGATCTCTGGTACTGCATGCTATGCTGGCCACAGAGCCCTGGGTATGCTGTGTCAGGCACCAAAACTGGGCATAGTGGCACATGCCTGTAATTCTAGTGCTGGGGAATCTGAGACAGGAGGATCACTGAGAGTCC
>NW_004524674.1:3283498-3285662 GCF_000260255.1 Octodon degus | reverse complement strand
GGCAACCCATTTGGGACCCATCTTGTCTCTGAGCTGTTCCTGTTCCCCATTCCTATTCCCCAGTAAATTTTCCTATTCTTAACCTCTGTTGTATCTTAGAAATCATTCTTTGATTTTGAGGAACATGAACTCAACATATTGGACATCAAGTAGGTAATTTTCTTACTTTTCTCTTGTTGCTGAAACAAAATACACAACACCCAAATTAGCTCACAGTTTGTGGAGATTTTAGTCCATAGTCAGTTGGCTCCAAGGCTTGGTGGTGTGGCACTGGGGCAACATTTCATGATGGCAAAAGCAGAAAGCAAAAAGAGAGGAGTAGGGCCACCAAATAGCTCAGTGGATTAAAGTGCCTGCAAGCAGTTGCATGGACCAGGGTTTCAATCCCCGGGCCTGCCATGGTGGCCCTGCCCCCAGGGCATGCTGATACAGCAGTTGAGACGGGGCATGCTGGCATGCGTCTGTAATCCCAGCTTTTGGAGGCTGTAAACAGGCCAGTCACTATGAGTCTGACCTAGTAGTGAGATCCTGAACACCCTGTAGACCCTTCCCTAAAACACTAAAAAAAAAAAAAAAAAAAAGGAGAAGAGCAAGAGAGCAAGCCCTTTTCCCTCCCCCATCTTGTTTGTAGGCTACACTCACACCCATAATCCCAGCACAACTACAAACCCTAGAAAACTGACCTCCGTGACTGCATGATGCTTTGGGGGAATGGCTAGACATAAGCCATAACAGTAAGGAAGCGTTTTTTTCTTGTTACCTTGTTACATAATGACTATAGTAGCAAATCCAATATGAGTTGCATGAAGCCGTTTCTTTCAAGTAAAAAAGAAAAGGATACTCCATTTAACTAGATCCTGAAAGTAAGCAGGACTACCTGTTTTATTTTTAGACCCAGAAGACTTTGAGCCAGAACTAATAGAAGAGACAATATAGCTATTAAATATTGATAAAAGGAACAATTTACAGGAAGATGTAACAGTTATAAAAATCTGTGCACCAAATACCAGTACACTCAGTTTCATAAAATAGAGTTAAAGGGACAGTCACCAATACAATCAGCATGGGGGACTTCAACACCTTACTCTTACAATTAGACAGGTCAACCAGAGGGGAAAAAAAAATCAAAGAAGCATCAGAGCTATAGCATGACATTGAACAAACTGCTTAACAGCGATCTACAGTGTTTCTTCCAACAACAGCAGAACACATGTTTTTCTCAATAGCACATGGTTTTTTTTTTTTCTTTCTTTTTTTCCCCCCATTTGTGTATTTGGTACAGGATCTCACTATGCAGATCAGACTCATGGTGATCCTCCTATTTTCAGCTTCCTTAGTGCTGGGGTTTACAGGTGTGTGCCACCACACCCAGACTCTATTGCTGGCTCAGCATGCCCCCCCCCCCGGGGGGGGCGGTGCTGCATGTGGGACTGGGGATCAAACCCTGGTTGCTACACTTGCCAAAGCAGGCGCTTAGTCCACTGAGCTGTCTCACCAGACGTAATATGGGACTTTTTCCAAAGCAAACCATATGTTAGATCATGAACCATGCGTAAATAAAAAAAAAAAAAGTTAATACTATTGCATCATAGTGAAATGAAGCTAGAGATCAACAAAAGAAGCCACAGAGACAACACAAACACTAGAGTTTAGGTAATGCGTTGCTGAATAGTAAGTGGGTCACAGAAGGAATCAGGGAAGAAATAAAAAGATTCTTAGAATCAAATGACAATGGAAACGTAATATACCAAAACCTGTGGGACACAATAAAAGCAGTTCTAAGAGGGAAGGTTATAGCTGTAAACTGCACAAACTAAAAGAATAGAGAGAAAAAAAAAAAAAAGAATAGAGCATTTCTAAAAAAATTTACCTATAGTGGATCTCAAATACCTAGAAGATAAGAATAACCCAAGTCTGAAACTAATAGGAAAGAAATTATAATGATTAGAGCAGAAATTAATGATACCAAGACCAAGAAGCAACCCAAAGGATCAATGAATTGAAAACTTGATTCTTGGAAAAGATGAGAAGAGGATCTGAGGTGGTGGAGACTGAAGGAAGGGGAACTGAAGAAGTAAAAAGAATCAAGATGCAATATGTGTACCTGTCAGTTTCCTCACAATGAGTGTATTTTTTAAAAATAATTTTTTCCAATAATTTTATT
>NW_004524674.1:3272518-3281749 GCF_000260255.1 Octodon degus | reverse complement strand
GTCTCACTACTAGATTGGGCTCATAGTGATCCACCTGTTACAGCCTCCCAAGAGCTGGGATTACAGGAGGGCGCCACCACACCAGGTCTCTATTTCCTTCTCAGAGTGCTCAGGGGGCGGGCTGGCATGGCAGGCCTGGGATGGAACCCTGGGACCCTGCGCCTGCTTGGAGGCACTTTAATCCACTGAACTATTTGTCTGGCCCTTGGACTTTTTGTTCCATTGGTCTATTTGTGTATTTTTAAATGCCAAATTCCATACTGTGATCTGTAGTCACATTCTTACTTAGTTCTTGTTTTTATTTTTATTTCTCTTCTGAGGGTCATCTTCTCAAATTCATCTGAAAATATTTACTATTTCTGTATACATAGTTATAGCAGCTACTTTTAAGGTCTTTGATAATTCTAACTTGGGTCACCATGGGGTTGGTATCTGTTGATTTTCTTTCCACTTGAGAACTGGTCACATTTCCCTGTATATATCTCCTGTACTTTCACTGTGTCTTGGAAATTATGAACATTTTGTTGTGAGACTCTTGAGTTTCGTTAAAATCCTCGAGAATTTTGATGGTTTCATTTTGTGTAAGGAGGGAGACATACTCACTTGAGGATTCAGTGCCCAAATTCTCTTGCCTTCTATGCATGGCAGTTCTTCCAATTTCTGTTCAGTTTTCAGATCCTTTGTTGATGCTCCTTAGGGCCTGGCTTTGTATGTGGAGTTAGGGGTAAGTGTGAGATTTCTGCTGGCTTAGACACAAAATTAAGCGGCATATGGGAAGTGTTCCTGGTGCTGTGGCCAGAAAGTTTTATCTCCTGTACTTTGGCAGCTGGGGGTGCCCTCAATAGGAAACAAACAACTTCTTTTTTTTTTTTTTTTTTTGCCGAACTGGGGTTGAACTCAGGCCCTTGCGCTTGCTAGGCGAGCGCTTATTCTACTGAGCTATCTCCCTGGCCCCTAACAAACTCTTTCTCTGTGAATTTTTGCTTCTAGTTTTGATTTTACTCACCAGACTACTGCTTTAACTTATTTTTCATTCCTTAGGTAGTTGCTTTTTGTACTTTGTCTAGAGTTTTTAGTTAGGATCAATGGGAAACAGGTCACAGAGTAAGTAGTTCATTTTGGACAGCACGGAAGTCACAGTTCTTTTTTTCTCTTTTTTTAATATTAGAGATAGCCTTTCTGTTTTCATTCAAAAAGCATACTTTGCTAGGTGCACAATTTTTAAAACTCACATAATCTTTCTCTCTATAACTGTATGGTTTTTTATTCTGTTGCTTCTGGCTTCCATGTTTCTAATGAGAAATCACCTACCAGTCTGTTTTTCCTTTGAACAAGGTAAAATATTGTGGGCTTTTATTTTTATTTATGCTTTTTCCTGGTTATTTATTTATTTATAATTGTGGCCTGCTTATCTTGCCCTTGGGGGTGGGGCTGGCATGGCATGTGGTACCGGGGATTGAACCAAATGCCTGGTTATTTTAAATATATTCCTTTTGTCTCTTTGGTTTCATTGTGCTACACTGGCATGTATTGTTCTCTGTTTTCCTTCTTTTGAGTTCACAGAGTTTCCTGAATCCCTGAATTGATGTCTTATGTAACAAATGGAAAATTCTCAGCCATTATGTTTAAGAGCTTTCTTTAGTTGACCAGTATGGTGCACTATAACTCCAGCTACTCTGGAAACTGAGGCAAGAGGATTGTGACTTCAGTGCTAACCCAGGAAACTTAGATAACTTCTCAAATTAAAAAGGGGGGAAGGCCAGTGAGGTAGTTCAGTGGACTAAGCTCCTGCTTAGGCAAGTGCTGGGACCTGGGTTTGATCCCCGGTACCACATGCTGCACTGGTCCCGCCCTCAGGTGCACTGAGCCAGTGACTGAGTCCGGGCATGTTGGCATGTGCCTGTATCCCAGCGCTGAGGAGGCTGAAAACAGGAGGATTACGAGTCTGATCTGTGTAGTGAAACCCTGTGCAAAATTAATAAAGAAAAAAAAATAAAAAGGGGGATTGGGGGATCTAGTTCAGTGGCTTAAGCACCTACCTGGCAAACACAAGGTCCCCTGAGTCTGATCCCCATTACTGCAAAGAAAATAAATAAAATAGGGGATGTAGCTCAGTGGTGGAGTATTTGTCTAATGTGTATAAGGCCCTGGTTCAATCCTCAATACTGAGAAAAAAGATAACATGACTAAGTGTATAGTTTGATTCATTTTAACTTGTGAAAAACCTTACCAGAGTAATCATCAGCAAGGTCATTCAGATAATTTCTCACAGACTCATGTCTTTTTCTGGTCAATAAATACCTCACCAGTCTGTGCCTAAAGATAGCCACGATTGCAACTTTTCATACTGTGGTATTACTGCTTGTTCTTGAACTTCATATAAATGGAATCATATAGTATGTAGTCTTTTATAGCAGGTCTGTTTGATCATTATGTCTTAAAGAGACATCTATTTTCTCTGTGTTAACAGTTACTTGTAATGCTTTGAATATTCTGCATAAATGTGTCATTACTTATCCAACTATTTTTGAAGGAGATTTAAGTGGTTTATTTTAACCCTTTTCATTGCATCTCCATGCTTTTTAGCTTTTCTTCTCTATTTTCTGTCATTTTGTTTGTGTTTTTTTCAAATTCAGTATTTTATTTTTATAATTCTATATTTTATTCTTCAGGGCTGGAGAGATGGCTCAGTAGAATAAGCGCTTGCCTGGCAAGTGCAAGGGTCTGAGTTCAATCCCCGGTTCCGCAAAAAAAAAAAAAAAGAAAAAAAAAATCTATCTATCTATCTATCTATTCTTCAAAGCAGTCTTTATCTATGAACTTAACCCTTGAGGTTTTAATTGAGATCATTGGTTTTTTTTTCCAGAAAGTTTATTGGTTGCATTTGTTTGCTAATTGTTATTTCTGGCTCCTTGGCTATTCTGAATTTTGCCTTTTAAGTCTGTAGATCTAAGAACTCACATATTTGGATTCACTGTGGACTCATTCCTTTTGTCTGCTTTTAAAAATCATATCTCTTGGTGTATTTGTATTACAGTATTGCACATTGTAGTAAAAGATTATTGAAATGACATGAAGATGATGATGATGTTTCTGACCATTAGAGGCAGGCAACTATTGCTGCTCAGAGTCCTGAATCACTTTTATGGGAATTAAAATTTATATGTAATTATGAAAGTTGGATTATTTAAAATTATTACTAACTCTAAGGAAAGTGGTGGCAAACCTATGGCATGTTTGCTGCAGCAAAAGGTTTATGTCATTGAAAGCCCTGAAAGGTTTGCCATTGCTTTTGTTTGCCAGAGTGCTGGATGTTCACACTTGGCTTGGAGGATCCTAGACATCTCACTTTTGCCACCCTGCCCTGGGGCCATCAGGACCTCAGCTATCCTTCTCAGTGTCACATGTGTTTCTTTTGGAGTTGGTATATGCTTCTAGAGAACTGTTTCAGATACTACACTCCATTTTTCATATGTTCTCAGCCTCTTCCTTGGCTTTGTGATTCCTTCTTGGTTCGTACTACAATGCCTTTCAGAAAATATGTTTTACATTTTTCTAGTTATTCTAATTTGCTTCATATTTCCTAATCTGGCACTGTTAGAAGCATAATTGTTGGGCTGGCCAGATAGCTCAACAGATTAAAGGGCTTGCTTAGGCAGATGCAGGGGCTGAGGGTTTGCAGGCCTGCTCCTGCTGAGCCTGCCCTGCCCCTTGGGCTCTCTGAGAGGGCAACTGAAACTGGGCCTGATAGCGCTCAAAAAAAAAAAAAAAGTAGGCGGGTCCTGGGGACTTAGTTCAGTGGTAGAGTGCTTGCCTTTTATTCACAAGACTAGGGGGGCCTGGCCCTAGCTCAGTCCTTTAAGTGGCTGTTTCCACAAAGCTCTCAGCCTCAGGTTGCTGGAGTTCGAACCTCACAACTCTCCTGCTGGCCAAAAGTGCCCTGAAGGCATTCGAGGAACCAAAAAAAAACCTTATTCACAAGACTTTAATCCCCCAACCCATCTCTCTCAATTGTACTTTATTCAGAACAGTCATTTATCCTTTAAGTTCTTATTTTTGTGGGTAAGATTCTAGTTTTTTACTTTGTGAGTGTAAAGTTTTTTTCCCTTTTAATAAGCATTATAATTATATCATGTGGGTTAACATCTTCCTAGAGACCCATATTACACTGTTTGGTCTTTTCTGAAAGACGTCTGATGCTTGGCACAGTAGATGCACACATACCTGTTGAATAAGAGGTCAGTGGTTATCATGGAGTAGTAAAATACCAATTCTGGATACAGAATAAGGGGTTGGCAGAGTTAGTTTCAGAATAACCAGTTTTCTAACTATATATTTTCCATGTATGCATTTTTTGTTAAGATCTCTGCACTTGTACTGAGAGCTCAATCTTCCGAGATCTTACTTGAAGAGTTACAACAGAGTTTTTCCCAGGCAAAGAGGGATGTACAGGAACAGATGGTAAGTCAACATTTTAAATATACATTGCATATATTTATTACTTTTTGTTCTATATTGACATCATCTTTGATGTGACTTTGTCACTCTGCTTAAAACAGTTACTGTTATATTCTCCAGGGTCCATAGGATGTTGGTAGTGGTTCAAAATACTATAAAAGCCTTCTTTAAAGCTGACCTCAAAACAAAAGGAGGGGGGAATCTTGACCTATTGGATACGTCCTCCACCAAGAAAAATCTTATCCTTAACTCACATTTATTTTTCTGCTGTGGGAAGCCTAAATAGAATAAATTGTGAACTAACATTTTATTTTTGCTTCCAAACATAAGCTAAAAGAGTTGAAATCTAAAAAAAAAAAAAAAAAATTGAAATCTCTCAAGAGTACTAGTTGGTATCTTTTAAACATGCACTGTGTTTTGTTTTTTCCTGGATAACTAATCTACTTAGAATAACCTTGTTATTTCACAGGACTTATGAAAAAAAGATGTATGGTGGTGTGGATTTGGGGACTTCAAGAAGGCCATCAGTTGTGAGAAGGATTGAGAGAGCTTCATGAGTAGGATCTGGCTAGTCTGGAGAGTACATAGTTCCCTGACTTGGGCCTCCCTCTTCATTGCTTTTGTTGCATTTATCTTGTTCTTTTTTCTCGAAGTTGGAACCCTACTTTTAATGGTCCTGGATAAATTATGCCAGAGTTAGTCTATAGGGATGACCATTCAGAACTGCCCGCTACCCAGCTCTTTGAGAAATGACAATTTTAAGAATCCAAGAATAGCCATGGGTGGAATGGTAATTGTTTGTTTTTGAGCTAGTATCTGAATGTCCTATGATTTAATCTTTGAATCCTAGGACTTAGTGTTTTAGAAAGCCTCTCAACCTAATCTTTGACCATAATTCAAACTGTTTCTCTAATTAGAAAATACAAAATAGTAGTTAAACGCTGGTGAAGTTTCATGCTGTCATCTCCCCTGTTTTTTCTTTGTGGTTGTCTTTTAAAGCCTAAATGCAGACATTTTTTCAAGGCAATTTTACTCACAGTGAAGGTGTTGCCAATGACATTGGTGAATTGTTGATATTAGAGTTGAGATCCTGTGAATTCAAATAGTTTTTGTCATTTTCTCCGAATTACCAAATGGTTTCTTACGCTGAGAAAAAATCTTAACTTCCTGCAGAGTGAGGTTTGGAAATCTTAATATTTTCTCCTTTCTATTTTGAAAAATTTCGAATTTTCAGAGAAGTTTATGAAATCAACTCTTGAAAGACCTTCACTTTAATTCACCACTTGTGGGGATTTTGCTGTATTAGTGAACTTTCATATGCTAAATCTCTTGCTGTTTGTATGTAGGCATATTCTTTGTACATTTATATATTTCGGTTTTGAATCTGCTGAACCATTTGGAATTAATTTGTAGACATCATGCTACTCCTAAATGTCTCAGTGTGTATCTCCTAGGAACTATCAAGACTTATTTTACATGACCACAGACTCTTGTTGTATCCTACAATTTAATCAATTATCCAAAAGTTTTTTAATTGTTTCTTATGTAAGGATAGTTATACTTTTTTTTTTGTATTTAGGACAGGGTCTACAGGGTCTCTCACTACGTAGATTGGGCTCGTAGTGATTGGCTTATATTTAGCCTCCCAAGAGCTGGGATTACAGGCGCACACCACCACACCTAGTCTTAATCGCCATCTCAGTGTGCCCCGGGAGTAGTGCCTGCCCGACACACAAGGGATCAAACCTCAGCTGCTGTGTCTGCCTAAGCAGGTGCTTTAATCCGCTGACCTATTTGGCCGGCCCCTGGACAGGTTTGAAATTTTTGACCCAGGAACCAATCAACAGTCACATACTACATTTTGTCCTCATGCCATGTTATTTCCTTTAATCTAGTACAACACCCCACCTCCATGACATTAACTTTTTGTAGTCCAGGCCATTTGACTTGTAGAATGTTTTGGGTTGTCTTGCAGATGTATTTGTCTGATTTCCTCATTCTTTGACTCAGGTCAGACATTTTTGACAAGAATACTATGTTGATGAAGTGATTCATGAGAAGTTCATACCATGAGGCACATCATAATGGATGGTTCCATTATTCTTGATGTTTCATGTGATTTCTTGATAGAGACAAGATAGTTTCAGAATGGCTATATGGTTATTTCTATTAACAGTAAATTTACTGTGGCAAAATATGTAATGAAAGATGAAGGGCCGGGGAGATAGCTAAGCAGAATAAGCACTTGCCTGGCAAGCACAGGGTACTGAGTTCAATCCCTGGTACTGGAAAAAAAAAACCCAAAAACTATGTATTTATTTGGTACGGGTCTCGTTATGCAGCTTGGACTTGTAGTGATTCTCCTGTCTCAGACTCCCCAGCACTGGGATTACAGGTGTGAACCACCATGCCTCCTGGTTTTGGTGGTCAGCACGGTGTGCCTGGGGTTCCGGGTCAGCACAGCATGCAGTAGCTGAGATCAAACCTGGGTGGTTTGACTGCTGAGCGCTCTCTGCAGTGTGAAGATACTACTTTTGCTTCTCCCTACTTTCTGTTGAATGTATGCCATGAGGACATGGGAGTTGTCTTGATTTATACATGCTGTTTGATACATGTCTTGATTGTGTTGGCTACTTCCACTAGAGATCCTGGTGCTTCTGTCTGCTAGAGAGTGGAGGGATTCATTATTTTTAGCTGATGATAGAAATAGTGAAGAATATGCATAAATGTTGCAAATCAAAACATTTCTGAGCTGCTTTTCTAGGTCTTGCAGAATTTTATTATTTACCCCTCCATTCTCAAACCTTATTTGGTTTGACCTTTTTTCTTGTGTAGCTATCATGAGACTAGATTTACTTTTCTGGATGTGATTAGTATCTATTTCTATTTCAGGCAGTTCTGATGCAGTCACGGGAACAGGTTTCAGAAGAGTTGGTGCGGTTACAGAAAGACAATGACAGTCTCCAGGGAAAACATAGCTTGCATATATCATTACAGCAAGCAGAAGACTTCATTCTTCCAGATACTGTAGAGGTAATGTCCTTTCACATGATCAAAAATGTGGTAAAAAATATAAAACAATTTTATTGAGATATAGTTTATAATGCTAAACAAGGCAGCCACCACCACAGTAAGTTTTGGCATTTTCATCATCTCTGAGAGTAACCTCTTACCCTTTAGCTGTCACTGTTATTTCCCTTGCTTCTTAACCATAATGAACTATTAATAAATTTTCTAACTATAGGTTTTCCTATTTTTGACTTACGTGAATGAAATTATATAATTTGTGGTCTTTTGTAACTGGCATCTTTTATTTAGCATGTTTTTCAGATACATTCATGTTATAGCAAGTATAAGCACTTCATCCCTTCTTATAGATGGAAAATACTTCATTGAATAGATATTTTATTTATTCATCCACTAATGGATATATATATATTTTTAAACTTCAGGGTTATAATGAATATACACCTAGTAATAGAATTCCTGGGTCATGTGAAAATTGTTTAAATTCTTGTGTAACCATTAAACTTTTCCTAAAATAGTAGCAGAGGACCATTTTGTCTTTATACCAACAATGTATAAAGGCTTGAATTTCTCCATATCTTTGTTAATACTTGTTAGTATTTTATTTTCTATCTTTTCTTTTTAATTTAATTTTGTGTTTTGCTTTTCCCTTCTTTTCTCCTTTCCCCCATCCCAGTTTCTCTTTCCTTTTGAAATTTCTTCCCATTTTACAATATCTATTGTTCATTTTGAGTCTCATTTGCTCTTTCAGCTTCTCACACTAGGAGACAATATGATACACATACACGTGTCTCGTTTATTTCACTTATAAGCATGAACTTTAGCTGCATCCATTTAGCTTTAAAGTCTTTAGTTTGAGTGAAGAAAGCCAGGGAGACTCTGGCGAGGCCTTATAGGCAGACAGGCTGGCAAGGGTGGCAGAGAGGATGAGCGGGTGGGAGGAAAGGGCTGAAAATTACATGGAAACAGAAGGGACTGCTGGAGAATTGGAAATGCAAGGCTGCTGGAGAGAGAGATTCATGGTGAAAAACATTTCCAATTTCCCTGTGTGTTTTTTAATCCCAATCCTGAAGCCACCAATGGTCTTGTAACAACAAAATGGCTCTTTATTAAACTCTTTTTAGAGTTTAATAGTTTTTTTTTGTGAGACAAAAAAGGTCTCTAGTTTATTGTCTTTATGGCTTAGTAGTACTCCATTGTATAAAAAAAAGACTATGTTTCTTTTTTTTTTTCTTCCCCATTCCTCAGTTGATAGGCATTTGGGTTGTTTCCAAGATCTAGCTATTATAAACATGAATGCACATATATCACTGTGGTATAATGTTTTTAATTCTTATGGGACGATATCCAGCAAGGGATTAGCTGGGTTAAAAGGGACCTCTTACCTGGATTTTTGAGGAATCTCCACACTGATTTTCTTTTCTTTCTTTTTTAAAAATGTATTTAGTACAGGATCTACAGGGTCTCACTACACAGATCAGACTTGTAGTGATCCTTCCTGTTTTTCAGCCTTCCAAAGGCTTGGATTACAGGTGCGCACTACCATGCCCAGTCTCAGTTGCTGTCTCAGTGAGTCCTGGGGGTGGGCCACCATGGCATCCCAGGGATTGAATGCCCAGCACCTGCATCTGCCTAAAGCAGGCGCTTTAATCCGTTGAACTATCTGGCCAGCCTTCACACTGATTTTCATAGTGGTTGCACCAGTCTACTCCCTCTGACAGTGGAGAAAGGTTCCTTTTTTCCTGC
>NW_004524674.1:3269849-3270758 GCF_000260255.1 Octodon degus | reverse complement strand
CGGGGATTGAACTCAGGCCCTTGCACTTGCCAGGCAAGTGCTTATTCTATTGAGCCATCTGTCCGGCCTTGATTTCTTGATAGTCATTCTTTTGGGGGTGAGGTGAAATCTCAGTGTTGTTTTAATTTGCATTCTTGAATGACAAGTGATTTGGCACATTTTTTCATATATTTACTTGTTCTTTGTATTTCTTCATCTGAGAAGTATGTATTCATGTCAGATGCCCATTTTGGATTGGGTCTTTAAATTTGGGAGGTCTGATTTTTTTTTTTTTTTTTTTTTACTTCCTTCAACTGGGACTACCTTGTCCCGTGTTTTTACTTCCACAAGCAACTGGTACCAAGGACTTTAAGGTCAGACACACAACAAGCCCTTTGTAAAAAGAACTCAGTGGACAATCCCAGCCTTGCCTACATTTTTAAACAAAGCTTTCAGATATTTGGGGCCTGTATTACCATCAGTTGTGGGCCTGGCATCAGATCACACAGGTATTGTAAGATCATTTGTAATGAGAATGGTTATTTCCATGTCCCACTTCTCTCCATGAAGAACTGTCCAGAAATATCACTTCTTTAGGGAGTGTTCAAGTTGTAGGCAGTATTTTGTGCAGAGCTGATTCCATGTGTTAGCAAGTTACTGTTTCCAGTCAAATCAGGGCCAACACCAGGTTGAAGCCACGACATGCGCAACTCAAACTTAAGTATTTGCACCTTGGTTTCCCAGAGCCTCGGCCCCAAAAGGAAAGCATCAGTCGTTCACCTCCATCCAGTGGATGTTTGTGAATGTCTTGGGGTCCATTTTGTCAATGAACAGGCAGCCCTGCAAGTGGTCCATCTCGTGCTGGATGATGTGAGCGGTCCAGCCACTTGCCTGCCACACTACCTGTTCTCCTTTGGGGTTCAGCCCTGA
>NW_004524674.1:3264451-3265068 GCF_000260255.1 Octodon degus | reverse complement strand
AGGCTCCTTCTCTGCTGCTTACTACTGTGCCATCTTGGTGCTCCTCTTAGTGTTTCATTTTTGCTTCTAGCAATACTTGTGGGTTTGAAGTGGTATCTCCTTGTGGTTTTGATACTCATTTTCCTAAATTATCAGTGGTATTGAGCATTTTTTATGTGTCTGGGTCACTTTTTATTTGTTGATGGGACAAAATACCTGATACCCAAAATTAAGAAAGGAAAGGTTTATTAGGCTCACAGTTAGTGGAGGTTTCAGTCCATACTTCAGTCCATACTTGGTGGGCTCCATGACAGAGTACCACCACATTGCAGTGGGTAGCAGTTCATGGCAGTGGAAAACAGCAAAGCAAAGGGAGGAAACGCAGCTGTGGCTTCTTGCAAGCCTCTCTCCCTTCTTTCCACGCTGACTGCAGACTAGAGCTCCTCAGAGGAATTGGCTGCGAAGATTGGAGCTCCTTATTTTCATTCATAAGTTTGTCCACTGAGGCTAAGACCAACCAACCGGCATCAACATATTCTCTCCTCCACCAAAGAAATTAAGAATTTCTGTGTATGGAACTGCTAAATTCCTGACATCTCACAAGTGGTGAATTAGGATAATTAAATGGATCTGTATGG
>NW_004524674.1:3253604-3263456 GCF_000260255.1 Octodon degus | reverse complement strand
TTTTTTTTTCCTGTTGCTTGTGCTTTCAGTGTAATGAATAAGAAGTTCAAGTTCTTTATGTTATTCTTCCTGGATCGAATTAAAAGTATGCCATAAATTAAATATTTGTTAGGATTACCAGGTTGGCTCCTCGTAGTACTGAATTTGTTTTTATTCATGGCACTTATGAGTTGTATAACACCTGCTATCTTTCTTTCCATAAAGTTGATACTTGTAGTTGGGAGAATCAGGACTCAGGATCATTTACCTGAATAAATTGATAATGTACCTTTTACTAAACTTTGTACTCATGTATGTCTGAGTACAAAGAAATGTATTTTATATTTTGGCATATAAAGATACCTTAGTGAACTGGAGCTATAGTTCAGTGGCACAAAGTGCCTGTCTGGCAAGTGCAAGGTCATGAGTTCAATTCCTGGTCCTCAAACAAACAAAAATATCCTAACAAGGCATGATATCACATGATTGTAATTCTAGTACTTAGGAGACTCAGGTAGGAAGATTGAGTTTGAGGCCAACTTGCCCTGTATGGTGAGACCCTACCCCAGCTAAATCCAAATAAACTCTGTAAACTGCATAGGCAAAGCCTGTATGCTATACAAGTGCTCTCTTAAGTTCATTTTGAGGCAGTCTTGGTAAACTGCTTAGGCTAGTGTAGAACTTGGAGTCTTCCTTCCTTTGTGTCCCAAGTATCCCTTTTTTTTTGTATTTGGTATAGGGTCCTACTATGCACTTCAGACTCTTAATGATTCTTCTGTTTCAGCCTCCCCAGCACTGTGATTATAGGCATACGCCACCATGCCCAGTCTTGGTAGCTGGTTCAGGGTGCTGGGTGCAGGGCTGGCTCTGCTTATGATGCTGGGTATTGAACCCCGGTCCCTGCGCTTTCCTAGGCAAAGGCGCTTAAGACTGCTGAGCTATCTCCGTGGGCCACACCTTAGTTTTTTGTTTTGTTCTTCAGTTAAGCTGTTATTTATAGTGAATCTTGTATCATGTCATTTAATTGTTTTTATGAAACAGTTTTGAAAGAAAAGATGGGATGCACAGTACATATTTTTGCCTGAAATTGTCATTTCTGAAACATAATTGAATATTAATATGACTTGACATATACCTTTGAAGTGTCATCTGGGTTAAAATAATAGAGAAATATTTATTATTTGGCATAGGGTCTCACTACACAGTTTGGACTTGTAGTGATCCCCCGTCTCAGCCTCCCCAGTGCTGGGATTATAGCTGTGTGCCACCACGTCCAGTTTCAGTGGCCTGCACGGTGCATGGCTGACAAGGCTTGTAGTACTGGGGAACGAATCTGGGTCCTTGAGCTTGCCAGGCATGCATTTAGGCTGCCAAGCTATCTCTGGCTCCAAAATTCAAAATCTTAATTTTAAAAATTCTATAATTTATTCTTTTCCTTCATTATCTGTTTAGAGTCATAATTTTGAACTACTTAAAAGAACATCTGAAATTTTGGTTGTAGAAAATCTTTACTTTCTGCTTTTAAATTACTTTCCACTGTTGCAAATTCAGTAACCTTTTGTTTCTCAAATCCAGGTGCTCCGGGAGTTGGTATTAAAATACCGTGAGAACATCATTCATGTGAGGATAGCAGCAGACCACATGGAAGAAAAATTGAAGGCTGAAATACTTTTCCTAAAAGAACAGATTCAAGCAGAACAGTGTTTAAAAGAAAATCTTGAGGAAACTCTGCAACTAGAAATAGAAAACTGCAAGGAGGAAATAGGTGAAGATAAGTGAATGTAGTTTAGAATTGGAGTTACTACATAAAACTGTGTGCTTGTCAGAAGTAGTAGTACATGATCATGGGATGTGGAAAACAAAAGAGTATAAGAACAAATTAAGTAAAGATGCAGTTCAGATGTTTTAACATACCCAGTCATTTGAAGTTTAAAAAAACAACCAAAACCAGACCCCACTGTCCTTTTAAAAAACTTTTATAGTTTATTTTTAGGAGCTACTAACTGATAGGAAATTAACTCAGTAATGCAGACTAGACCAGCAAGTTCTTTGCAAAATTTTTATTTTACTTTTTTTTTATCTATTTGGTACAGGGTCTCACTATGTAGCTTGGACTTGTAGTGATCCTCTTGTTTTCAGCCTCCCCAGCCGCTGGGATTACAGGCATGCATCACTACACCTGGACTTGCTGGCCTGTTCTGGGTGACCGGGGGTGGGGCCGGTATGGCATGTAGTGCCAAGGGATCAAACCCTGGTCCCTGCACTTGCCTAAGCAGTCGCTTAGTCTGCTGAGCTATCTTGCCGGCCTTTTTTTGCAGAATTTTGCTGGGTTAACAGGAGTATCTTTTCCTTTGACAGAGTTAAGATGCAGATTGTTTGCATATTGGCAGCCTTATGACACAGTGTCTGTTGGTGTGGACATTGCCTCTGCCTCAGCTTCAATATGGTGCTGGTTGGCTGGGGTTCTTTTTCTTCCCTGTGTTCAGTATATATACTCTAAGCCTTTGGGGGTATTTAAGAAAAAATGTTCAGTGTGAAAGCAGTAAGATCACTAATACTTTTCCCTTTCTCCTAGCATCCATTTCTAGTCTAAAAGCTGAATTAGAAAGAATAAAAGTAGAAAAAGGACAGGTAAGTCACAAGTTAAAATTAATTCTATTGACAACTAGTGGTTACTTATTGAATCCTGCTGTGCTAGAGCCAAGGAAAAAAAATAATTGAGGCACAGTCCTTCCTTCAGGAAATGTATATAGAGAGAATATTCATTAGAGTCTGTTGTATGTGGTCATGTTGTCACTGGAGGAGGTTAGAAGAAGACAAAGATGCAGCTGTAGACAGGAGTTCCCAGTGTAGCAGGAAAGAGGCAAGGGATGGTTAATGACATGATACATGCTTAAAGCTAGAGTAGAAATATATACAGAAACCTTTACAGATAGGGTATGACATTTTCTAGGTTGGATCAGTATCCTCTGCTGGAGTACCTGTAGACAACTTTATTTGGCTCGCTGGCCTCATCATTCCTTGACTCAAAACTTTCACTTCGGGGCCAGGGAGATGGCTCAGTGGAATAAGCGCTTCCCTGGCAAGCGCAAGGGCCTGAGTTCAATCCCCGGTTCCGCAAAAAAAACAAAACAAAACAAAACAAAAACTTTCACTTCCACTCTACCTTTTCCCCTCAGGCTCCTGGTTGCACTTTGCCTCATTTGATAGCTTATTCCAGCCTCACATTCCTTGACCTGCCTCCATGCTTCTAGCTCTTAACACCTGCAGGCCCCTCTCTGTGTCTCCTTCAGACTTTCAGTTCTCTGAACTTCTTTCTCTCTCTCCTAGTTTTAGCCACTTTGTATGGCATTGAGCTCTTTCTTTCTAAGCTGTCCACACACTTACGTCTGCTGTCTTTACCTTCATCTGCTACCTTCCTTGACTCCTGCCCAATCCTGGGTTAGGTCTGGTGTCCCAAACTGCTGATGCCACCAGAAGTGGTAGCACTTTGATTGGGTTGTCAAATATGCCTGTAGTGCTCCCCCCTTAAGCCTTTCATTGTTGCGAAGGTGTCTGTTTCATCTGTCGTGGTGACTGATTTAGTCACCATCTCTTCAGCCTACCTCGAGCAGATGCAGAACTTGCTCTTCAGTGTTCACATGGGTTCAACTTTCCTTTCCATGCTTCTCAGTTACATGTGCTCCTACTTTTATTTCTGGCCTTCTTACTGCTTCTTGAGGAAAAAATAAGGAACTTTTTCTTATTCCTCCAACTTTTCCAGCCACTGTCTTTGCATTGTGGGTTTTGAACTTCTACCTCTTTATGATCTTCCCCATTATGCACAATCATGTTCAGGTGTTTCCCATAAAGAGGCAAAAAGCTTTTCTTTGGATTGCATTTCTCTGTCAAGCCACCAGTCTTGTCTTAGCAGTCTTGTCAAGCCACCTATACTGCTCTAATAGGTTTGTTTTTGTGGTACTGGAGATCAAGTCAAGGGGGCCTCCCAGGGATGCTTCACCCACTGAAATTTGTCTGTGCCTCTACTCTGGTGCAGGAGTTGCACTGCAGAGATGACCACTGCTTAGGCTGGGGAGTGGCTCAATGGAACAGTGCTTTGGCGTAGTTTGTGCAGGCCCTGGATTCCACCTCTGGCATCACAAAAAAGAAGAGGTGACTAATGCTCAAATATGCAGACACATTTTTGCCTTCCAATTCCATTGTCACTATTTTGCTTCAGACTTCACGTCTCATCCAGCCTACTGTAACAGCCTAAACTTTTCTGCTATCTCCAAAATTCAGCCTTTTTCGAGGCTGGGGAGATAGCCCCAGTAGAATAAGCACGTGTCTGGTAAGCACAAGGGCCTGAGTTCATTCCCTGGTTTGGGGGGCGGGGGATTCAGCCTTTTTTCAGTTCATCTCTATATTGGTACCAAAGTGATCCTTAAAAATTGTAAGCTTGACTATTTCAGTCTGGTTGACAACCAGCCATTTTTAGAGATTTTTTTACCTCACACTTATTTCTAGCCTTAGCCTCAGTCAAGGGACCCAGACCTTACTGCAGTCAAGAACTCAGTATCATTCCTGAATGAATTTTTCTTTCTTTCTTTCGTTTGTTCCTTCATTCTTTCTTGTGGAACCAGGGGTTGAACTCAGGCCCTTGCGCTTGCCAGGGAAGCGCTTATTCCACTGAGCCACCTCCCTGGATCTGAATGCATTTTCACATGCCATCCACTTGTTCTTTTTCGTTTATCTCCCTTCTTCTCTTTGCTTTCCTTTTCCTTTCACTATAAAATTTTCCATCTTTTAAGAGTCAAATATCATCTCTGTTAGGAAATACTTCCCACCTTTCCTGGCAGAATTGAGTGTTACTTCCTTCATGTTACTATACCCTAATTATTTACAAGTCTTTCTCTCCTGACTTTTCTGTCTCCATTGATTAATGAAAGAATAGTCTGGGAAATCAGAATCCACAGATGTGAAAAGGTAAGGGAAGCTTGCCAAGTGCAAGGCCTCTGAGGACAGGGGAGGGAGACCCGAGAGCATAGTTCTATAGACTGCAGGGTTCTCTAAGCAGCATGCTGCAGCCTACAGGGGCTTCCATGAGTTTCTTTTTTAATTCCACAGTTGGAGTCCACATTAAGAGAGAAGTCTCAGCAGCTTGAGAGTCTTCTGGAAATAAAGATCAATTTGGAAGAACAGTTAAAGAAAGAGACTGCTGCTAAGGTGATATTTTTGTTAATTAAAAAAAGCTGGTAGTTTATATACAAGATCAAATGCTGGGAAAATAGAGTGATTTTATTTTTATTGTAGACTTAATTCTGTAGAAGTATTTTAAATTTGAAAAAATAAAGTCAGAAGATCATTAACTTGGGCTGGTGAGATGGCTCAGTGGTCTAGAGCACCTGCTTGGAACAAGCCTTAGCAAAGCACAGGGACCACGGTTCAATCCCCCAGCACCACATGCCAGCCAGCCCCGCCCCCTGGTGGGCTGAGCTGGCCAAACACACACACATACACACACACACACACACACAAATAAAAAAAAAAAAGAAGATCATTAACTTAAAGGGTTAGGTTACTTTTGCCACCTTCCTTTTTCTTATAGATACGAACTTAAATGAACGTTATTGTTATGAGTTACATTTTCTAAACAAGGTATGATTTATAATGGCATTCTAAAAAACCTTTTCATTTCTAAAAAAAATGACAGCTTCTTGTGATCATGGTATCTCCCCTGCCAGGTAAGTATAATGACAGCTTCTTGAAGTAATAAAATTAAATGCTTTTATTTTATATAATGAGCAACTTGTTACTTCATTTTTGAAATTCTTCTGTTTTTACTTCTGTGAAAATGTTTGAAGTTCATTATTTTCCATGTACCTTTTATTAGAATAATGTTGTCTTAGAATCTATGTTTAAATATCTTAGAGTGCAATAAATTGTACTTAATACACACAAAAAATAAAAATAAAAAAAAAAGCAAGGCCAAGATTGTAGGATTACATCTTACATGTTTAATAAAAACTAACCAACATCTCTGTTTTGAAGTGTTACCTTTTGAAAGTTGGCAAGAGCAACAGCTTGCAAAAAGAAAATGATCTCAAAAAGAATTGAATTAGATCTTCACCCTGGGGTTGGGGAGAAGCACCTGCTTGGCAAGTGCAAGGACCCCGGTTCGATCTCTGGTACCACATGCCGTGTCAGCCACTGAAATCAGGTGTGGTGGTACACGCTTGTAATCCCAGGAGGCTGAGAAAGGAGGATCACTATGAGTCCTAGCTGCATAGCGAGACTGTATTAAGTAAATAAAGCTGTTTTTAAGAAAATCTACACTCTGCCTGCTCTGTAGGCTTGGGCCTAGGCCTTACTCACTTTTATGTTGTAGGCTGTGAGGGCCACTGTGTTCAATTAGAAACACTGCTTTTAAGATGTTATTCCATTTGACTCATGAAATCCTGAGTAAAATTGCACAGAATCAGATTTATTGCTCAAAGTTTGATTAGTCCAGTTAGAATAAAAGTGTGTGTAGTTATTGTGAGTTGTCTGGAGATGGTCTTTTTAAAAATATTTTTTCATTTTACATACTTATTTGATACAGGGTCTCACTAGGCAGCTTGGTCTCGTAGTGATCCTCCAGTCTCAGACTCCCCAGTGCAGGGATTACAAGTGTGCACCACCATGCCTGGTTTTGGGGCCGGAATGGCACGCCTAGGGTTCTGGGGTTGGCATAGTATGTCGTACCTGGGATTGAACCCAGTCCTTGTGCTTGCCAGGCAGGTGCTTAGACCACTGAGCTATCTCGCCAGCCCTAGACATGGTCTGTGTGAACTGTGTGTCACATATTTCAGTGTGGAAACACTGTTGTTATTGTTCAACAACCTCTTGTTTGTAGAAGGGCTCCAACACCTACTGAAGTTTTTTTTTTTTCTGTAAGGAAGATTGGAGATGGCTGGGATTGTCAGGACATAGTTGTGGACAATTTTTGTGGATGTATTGGATGATTGTCAGAGGAGTTTGTTTCTGTGCCTTTTGCTGTGACTGCTGCTGAGCCTAGCAGCTGTGCTGCCTGGAGTGGGGGGAGGGTGGGCAAACACTTAGTTATTTCTTATTCTGGCTTTTTATGTGCAGGTCAATTTAGAACCTAGAACAAGTAGCCTAGCCAATTTGCACTCTTGCTTTAATGAAAAAGAGATTAGTGGAGTATAGAAGTATGATGGTTACCCACTTCATTCTATCAGTAGGTAACTGAAGCGCCTCGAGGTCCTAATTGTGACCTTTAGCTCTTTGCCATTAATCCTCACTCAATTTATTTTAGGTTGCTGCTGAACAACTGATGTTTGAAGAGAAGAACAAAGCTCAGAGATTACAGACAGAATTAGATGTCAGTGAACAAGTCCAGAGGGATTTTGTAAAGCTTTCTCAGACCTTACAGGTGAGGCATTTGGGGAACCACTGCTGCACTGAGGGGAAACTCATCGGCCCTAAAGTAGCTGGAGGTGTAGGTCACTGTGACAGCTCTTACATCTACCCCAAGTGTCTGCCCATCATTCAGGCTTGAAACCTGGTATTCTCTCCGGATTTGCTTTTCTCTTTTCCTTATACTTTGTCAATTTTGCTTTTTTAATGGTAAAAGTGTATATATTTAATACAAGTACTTGTAGTTCCCTGTGCACAGCATGGTGTTCCCTCTGGTAAGCATCCTTATCCTTTCCCCTTGACTTTTGCTCTCCAAGGCCCAGCTTAGGTTTGTCTCTGACACAGAACCCATGTCTTGGTCCCTGAGCTCAACTGCAGTTCCTCCTCCACCATACTTCCTTGGCACTCTGTGACTGCCACAGTGAAGTTGAGTAGGTTGTGATAAAACACCCCTCAAAAGCGTGTCTTTCCTCCAAATGAACTGTGGCTTCTCCAGGGTTAGGAGTATGGTCTCCTTTGTCTCCATGATCCAGCACCTATACCTCACAACGTTAGTCTCTTAAGAGGCAGCTCTGGTAGACTTTTGTAGACGACATCTACACAGGGACCATCTGTACTTATCTCACCATTGTTTCTCCAGGTGCAGTTAGAGCGAATTCGGCAAGCAGACTCCTTGGAGAGAATCCGGGCAATTCTAAATGATACCAAACTGACAGACATTAACCAGCTACCTGAGACATGACATTGCAGGATTCTAGCCTGCATTTTGGGTTTTTAACTCATCTTTAGAGCAACATTAATTATTATTTAACTCTTAACTGAAGAAGCAGAAGTCACAAAAGGAAGACTGGAGAAATGCTCATTTCTAGCGAGAGAAGACCGTGCAGCAGAGGAGCAGCCCATAGCCAGAGTGATTTGCAGCCCACAGACCTTTCAAACAGGAACACTAATGAGACTCCAGACTTTCCAGCAGGTGTGGGATCAGATTTGGTGACAGAAATAAGTGCTGTCTCCTTTGCTTGTTCTCCAGCATAGATTTTTGGAACGTGATTCCCTACCCTAAAGCAACTTCCCAATAGTGTTTGGAATTAATTTCCTGTTTATAGATATTGGGAGAGGTGTTTTTGTTGTCTAGAGCTCATCAGTAACCATGTCCAGCTAGCAGACAGATGTAGTATGCTGTATGATTATTTTATATTAAAATATGAAGTGTGAGATGAGAGCAGGCCATTGGCTACAGACCATATTTCCCTTGTTCAGTGCATTTTCCTTTTCTCCATTAAATCTTAATACTGGAGGACGTTGAAAGCTACTGAAGCTTTGCTGAGAACTGAGAGACTGTGGCAAACAAAAGCAACTCAAGAATGGAATTAGGACTTGAAAACTTGGCTGAGGCTATATATTATTGGAAGTGGAATTTAAAGGAAAAGCACAAGAAACTTGTTTGGAAGCACTTTTCTTTCTGCATACCTGGATGATCTTCATGGGCCTACAGGTACCAGGATAAAGCAGAACTGGCACCATCTACTCTTTTGAAGTGTTTTAATTTAGTTATTGGATCAGTGAAAAAAATTAATAAAACAAGCTATGTCTGACATCTAGTATGCATTTATAAATCTTATTTTCATTTTGAATGAATCAGTTGGGCTTGTGTGCTGTTTGCTTCAGGTGTCAACTACAGAAGTAATGGTGACAAAATATAACAGGCATTTTGTTATTTTTCTTTTACAGTTTAGACCTGGAGTGTAAGCAACAATGCTTATAATTATAATGAAGTTGGAGAAAAACCATTTATTGATGAGTTTGGAAATCTGCTTTGTCATTTTCCAAGATGTGAGGTTCCCTTTCTGTGTGGAAAAAGCCTCAGTGGAACAGTTTGTCTTCATCATAGCTTTATGAAGTGTCATAGGAAGCACAGAGAAAGGATTCGAGTCTGTGGGTTACGTGCTGCAGTATTGCCCCAAGGGTAGCCAGAGGAAGGTGGCACTGTGCAGTCCATTACACAGGCGATTGAAGTAAGCATGTTTTCAGGTAATTTTTGTGATTGATGTTCATAACAGAAGGAACCTTATGGGAATTAGAGTTTATATTTTTTGTTTCAGTTGAAGCTACCATTAGCTTAAGTGTTTTTGTTACAAATTAATTCATTATGGAGTTACCCTAGAAATACTTTTTTCCATGGGAGAAATAAAGACAGTATCTCATCCTGGGCTGGGGAGATAGCTCAATGGCATATGCACCTGCCTGGCAAGTTGAAGGGCCCAAGTTTGATCCCCAGTATGCCCTGCTAGCCTCAGAACCCCAGGTGTGCCCGAAATCTGGGGATTGTGGCACACACCTGTAATCCCAACGCTGCAGAGTTTAAGACAGGAGGATCACTATGAGTCTGAATTGTGTAGTGAGACCCTGTATCAAATAATTTTTTAAAAATTTAAAACTCAGGGCTGGTGAGATGGCTCAGTGGTCTAAAGCACC
>NW_004524674.1:3246498-3252344 GCF_000260255.1 Octodon degus | reverse complement strand
GAGGATGTGAGCCAGCAGCGGTCTTTGCACTTGATGTTCTTGAGCTCCACCCTGAGCAGATCAGAGATATCATTATCCTGAAGGAGTGTATTTTTAAAAAGTGTTCAAATTAAAACAGCTGCTGCTGAGTAGAATGTGTGGCTTTTTCCTTTGAACCATAGGGTTTTGACCCCCTTTGCAGTCACACTTCTGATACTGCTTCTCTAAAACATAGCTCTTATAGTTCAAATATGGACAAAATTCAGTAGGGTCATTGGAGCTCTGCCATTATGCATTAAACACGTGTGTCTTAAGATTTCTTTCTAATTTTGGCCCCCTGCTGAATAGAGAGGTTTTTTTTTTAATAAAGCACATTCCAAGTTTTAAATAAAAACATTTATTTATTCAGTAATTATAAAACATATTAAAAATAGACAACACACTGAAGTTCATCCAAAATGTCTCTTTATAAATTAGGGCTACCTGTTTATTTTACAATATGGGCTAAACCTTCAGTTTTTTTAACTTCAGGTGTGACTCTTCTTGGTGGTATCAGAAGTTTACATGGTTTCGGATATCATTGATTTGTTTCACCATTTCTCTTATGTGTTCACCCCTGTAAAATGATAGTCACACACTTTTAGAAATGAATAAGGCAATAATAGGGAGTCTTACGAATTTTAACTGGTTAATGCAGGAATTTCTAAGAACAGCTTTGCTAAAATTACAGTGGTGTCTTGGTTCATGGACTTCTTCCATGATACTGGTCACAGAGTAAGTCCATAAATGGATGACAATGGGTGGACTGTGGGTAGTAGTCGCTCAGCTATTCAATTATGTGTGTGGCCGGTATTGAACCCATTCCCTCATGTGTAACTCCAAGAGATATTTTTGAATATACTCACTGGGAAATACTTTTGAAAAAAACAAAAAACAAACAAAAAACACCCACTATATTACAGGAAAGCTATCATTTTCCTTTTTCTATTTTTTAGGAGACAGGATCTTACCACGTAGCCCAAGCTGGCCTGAAACGTAATAGCAATCCCCCTCTCCCCCTGCTTCAGACTCCCGACTATTGGGATTACAGGTGTGCCTATCATCATCCTTATTTCATAAGTCCTTATCTGTCCTACAGATGCTAAGACCAAGGTTTATTTGAGCAGGAAGAGGTGGATTTTTGGCATGCTCTAAAAGAATAATTTATCTTCCAGCTGTAGCTGGCCTGAGTCGTGTACTTACTCCTCCTTGAGGACAGACTGGATGCACTTTTGTTGGTAGGCACTGAGAGTAATGGTAGGTTTTTGTGGACTCAGAACCTTTTCCATTTTTTGCTGCTGATAGTCTTTTTTCATAGTAACCTTGAGTATCAAAGAGAACCAAGATATTTTGGTTATGGTTTGCTACACATTTTAACAGTATTTTTAGGCTTCTCAAAATTATCTTCTATGATTATTTTCTGTAGTACAACTGGTTCATTTTTAAGGACAGATTTGCTGGGCGTGGTAGCCCCAGCACTTAGGAGGCTGAGGCATGAAAATCACTGCAAGTTTGAGGCCAGCCTGAATTATACAGCGAGACTCTCATAAGACACAAGGACAGAATTTTATATTTATTCCTACCTGTTTGATGGCATTGCCCAGATGTCGAAGTTGGTCAGGGATCAGCTGCAATTCTTTTTTCATGTCTCTCTCACTATCAGAGAGAACTGGAAGCTGAGAGTGAAAACTGTGAAGTACTTTTTTCATCCTTTAGAAAAGGCAAGCAGACATCTCAGTTTAAGATCTCTAATTAGGAGAAACTCATGAATTTGGTGTCTGGAAAGGAGGTCTTCCTAAGGCTGGGTTAGGGAACAACATTGTATCTTTTCGTATACATACTTGAGAGAAGTAGGGACAGCCATTCAATTTTGTACATGATTCAGCCATGCTAAGGTTCATTTTCTTAACTGTTAACACCCAAATACTTAATAGTATTGTTAATGTCTTAAGCCGTGTGTTATCCAGCCCACGCACCTGTTCATGATATCCTCTTGTTTTTCCTTCGCTTCCTCATATTTGTCAGCTAAGCGTTCAGCCATTTCCCGTAGACTTTTCCTGATGGTGTAAGAAAGAGGTAGCTCTTGGGATCCACCCTGATGTTAGTTAAAGCCAAGTGATGTGATACAGTACGCTCCCCCCTAATTTTGATAGATACTTAGACACTTACCTCTCTTCTCGACAATAACTGAGATCATCTAGTTGTTTCTTTTTTTGGTCACGTAATAATTTGACTCTTTAAGAGGAAAAAAAAAAAGTTTAGTTGGAATACAGCACAAGCTAGCAGCCAGGGACAGAGGATGTCATACCTTCGCTGAATCTCCTCCTTTGCCAGGTCCTGCTTAAGAATGTACTGTTCTCTGAACACCTGGGTGGCTCTACTGATGAGCTGGAGACATTCTTCAGGAGGAGGGGCCAAATCCTTCTCAGATGACCTTAAAAACAAAGCTTCTACATTTTTCTTAGCCAAATAAAACAAAACTGATTCAAATCATAGTTGCTTCCCCCCACCTTCTTTGTACTTTATCTAATTTTCAGTTGCTAGTTTTCTCTCACTAGGTTGTTAGCTATCCCGTCTGAGGACATAAGGAGGAACAGTAATTTGAAAAGAGAAGATAACCTATTGTTAGCACCTATATGCCCAAGATCCCATACTTCAGAAATGCTGGGTTGGCAGCACTGCGTTGCAAAATGCTTCGAATATGCTTTTCAAAGGAATCGGGGGTTTCAGCCAGAATCCGGAGAGGGGACTCTGCAACTTCAACATTATCTTGGGTACAAAGCAGAGGAGGAGATGCTGGATGGACTGTACTTCTGTAAAATAAATAGGTTAAGTGTATCAGGGAGTTACTTACTGTATTACAGAGAAGGGAAGCAGAAACCACATTTATCTAGAATGCTTTAGATCTAAGAAAATAAAAGGTGTTCTTTTTGGTTTTTGCTTGTTTTTTTTTTTTTTTTTTTTTTTTTTTAAGACAGAGTCTCACTATGAAGTTAATGCTGACCTTGAACTCACTTAAGTAGCCCAGGCTGGCCTTGAACTCATGAAGATCCTTCTGCCTCAGCCTTCCTATGCTGGGATTACAGGCATGTGCTGACATGCCCAGCAGAATTACTTTCATATGCAAATGCATGTTTTCTGCTACAAAAAGGTCACCTTTCTGTTATCTTTGGCCTACCAGTGATGCCACTTGTCAAAGCATTTTAGGCTGTGTCATTCCAAGTTCTTTTTGAAATAATAGCAGGACAAACTTTTAAGTGTTCATAGACCCTAAGGCTAAGGACTAGAGAGCCTATTTATAAGCCAGAGCCACCAACACAAGTAGTATATTCCTGTCTTAGGTATAGTTTAGGTTTGGTTAAAATCAGCCAGATAACTACCATACAATATAATCTAATTTTATATAACTTGATTTCTATAAATTACTTCCACTCACATGCAAATATCTGCAAAGGCAATTTCAAAAAGAGCTTGAAAAACCATAAACATTGACAACATGGTAAAGCAACTAATAATACAGTTCAAAGTTGGAAAAGTCATAGGAACAGTAACACAACTTGTATTTTAGGGAACTAACAAAAATTTATTTATTATTTGAAGATGTCCAGATCAGATTTTTAAAATTTTTTAAAAAATTTCTTTATTTGAGGGGCCGGGGAGATGGCTCAGTGGAATAAGCACTTCCCTGGCAAGCACAAGGGCCTAAATTCAATCCCTGGTTCTGCAAAAAAAAAAAAAAAAAAAAATCTTTGATACAGGTCCTTGCTACAAAGTTCAAACTCATAGTAATCGTCCCTGTCTCAGCCTCACCAACGCTGGGATTATAGGCATGTGCTACCGTGCTGGGTTTTGGTGGCTGGCACGGAGTGCCTGGGGTTCCAGGGCCAGCAAAGCATGTGGTACTGGGGATTGAACTCGGGTCCTTGTGCTTTCCAGGCAGACGCTTAAGACTACCAAGCTATCTCCCCAGCCCGATTTTTCCCTTTAGGATTTATATCTTTCATACCTAACTAGTGTGACTAGGTTTTAATTAACTAAGGCTAGTATGTATACAGGTGTATGTTTTTTGTTTTCTTTTTAAGGAACAATAGGTTTTTGAATACTAAGGCAACTGGCAAATACTTGCATGTGATTTTTTTGGTAATCTTTTTGTGACAGGCTTTCCCTACGCCCTTCAGGTTGGCCTTGAGCTCACTTTGTAGTCCAGGCTGCTCTGGACCTCACAACAGTCTTCCTGTCTCAGCCTCCCCAGTGCTAGGATTACAGGTGTGTGCTACCACACCCGACTTTATCTGTAATTTTATTACAGTGATATCTCAGTTCAAGAACTTCTTTCTTTTCATAATTCTGGTCAGTTAATTCATTCCATGATTGTGGGTGTAACTGAATTTAGAATTAATTCTACCAGAATTGTGGAAAGAATTATATTCATGGATGGAGGCACTACTGTACTTTTGTTTAGCATTGCTAGAGTTTTTACTGTTTCAGAATAAGGTACAAAAAATTTGTACTTGAATTCTTTCTTTTCTACATAACTGATCAATCTTTAAAGATCACTGAAGTAATACAATATTTTGTATTTATGTCAGTCTACAGAAATACAGGTTTTGAACTGATTTGGGTCTAGTGTTTGATAACCTGGTGAATTTTGGTCTCTGTATTCTCATTTTTACATTCATAAAACTCAGAATGACCTCTCTAGGCTGCTTGAAAAGGAAAAACACTAAGGAGAATAAGGGCTGTGAATTTAGCTATCTACCAACTTTTTATCAAAATTTGCTGTCTTCTCTTGATATCCCTGTGAGGCTGTCAAAAAGAATATGGACTTTGGAAGTCAGACCTATAGCCACAGTCTACCTGTTAACACTTGTACACTCTTCAGCCTCATTTCCTTTGCTCTAAGATGGGATAATAGTGCTTAAAAAAAAAAAAAAAAAAAAAGTGTTCTTAACACTGTTGATCCTGGTGATTCCAGGAGCAATGCAGGAGAATGGCTCGCTTCTCCGTCTGGGGCAGTTACAGCTTGGTAATCATTAGATCTGCTTCATATATGATGGAGTTGAGTATTTTCGTTCCCCTCTCCCCATACTTTTAAAGAAATCACTTGACTGTAGGTATGTGACAGAGGTTTCAGATAGTATACCTAAAATAGAACTTAGAAATAGCAGGGAAAACAAATATTTACCCTTCCAAGCCTGATGTCAGAAACCAAAGCACAAACACTATCAGGATAGTTTCAAATAAGTTACTGAAGGCATTTTCCCAGTTTATATTTTGCAATAGTAAAGAGAAGTATATAGAAAAATAAAAGATAGGACATACAATAAAGGCCTTATAAGGCATTCGTAAGTACTGGTGATGCAGATCATCGTGGGCCCCAGAATATCAGGAACTATCCAGAATCCTTGAATTGGAGCTGGCTGCCTAGAGAAAAACAGGTAAGTCACAAAGCAGCAAATGCAATGATACCAAGAGCAAAGACAAGACTGGAATCTGTGGCCTGTTCAGGCCAGGGCTGGCAGTTGCTCAGGACACGGTATCTTTCAGTGCCATAACTCCAAATGTGATGGGTTGAAAACCTGTATGAAGCAAGCTGCCACTTGACAATCTACAAGTCATTTACCAAATAGTTACTCAGGAAACCATGGCCTCAGGGTCTTAGTGTCCTCTCAACAGTTTACATGTTACACTGAAGTTCCCAATTTGTGTCTTTCTCGCTAGCTGAGATGTAAGTTTAGTTACAGTATCTTTGTATGCTTAGTTTGGTCCTAATAAACTCAGTATTCATAAACTTGAACAAACAGAACTTTATTTCAGACAGTACATTC
>NW_004524674.1:3244422-3245913 GCF_000260255.1 Octodon degus | reverse complement strand
TTTCATTATGTCTCTATGTCTAGTTCTCCTTAATCTTTCTCACTTTTAGAACAGTCAACATTATCTCCTATTCACCCTTTTGGTAGTGCGTTAGGGGGGATCTCAAAGGCTCTAGAATTTTACACATTGTAAGTGTGAAATCCACACATGCTACGTATCTAGTATCCAAGTCAAGGATTACAATAGTGCAGCGGTCTCCAACATGACCCATGTGACCCTCCTTGGCCACAGCCCCTTCTCCCAGTAAAGGTAATGGTGGTTCTGGCTTCCATGTTGTCATAGTTTTTTGTTTTATAATTTTCTTATTTATGATTTCATTCTGATTAGGACTAATTTTTTTGAAACTGCCATATATTTCCCTGTTGAGTTTTTCATCTGGCATAACTGGCTATTTTCCCCTCCCCGACAAGTATTTTCTCTGTGGAGTTCCGTATTCTGCATCTAGCTCTACTGCTCATCACTGCCAGGCTGTGCTTTCATGATGCTGATACCCACGGCCTCCTCTTGGACATGGCCCCTCCCTTAGCATGTTTCCCTCCAAGCTCTAGAGTTTCTCCAGTTTCCTTCTTGGGCTGGGCTCCTCTGCTCTGCTCACTGCTCCTGCACAAAATGGGTGTTGTGTACATCTCTCTTCTCAAGTCTCTATTCATTCTGGGTCCCTCTGTAGGTAACCTTTGCCAGAATCATGGCTCCAATGCTGACAATTCTCACATGCTTAGTGTCCTACCCGAATCACTCTATAAACTCCAGACCTACAAATCCAACTTTATCAGCTCTTCTACTTGGCCACCTTATGGCAACACAAAACTCCATATGCCTCCATTATCTTGTCTTACCAAATCTGTGCTTTCTCTCTTCATAACCATGTTTCTAAATAATATATCTACTCATCTCAACAAACCTGCAGTCATTCTAGGGAATTCCCCTTATTTTATGCATCATGTATTTACCGAATAGCTACTACGTTACAGAGTAGACAGAGAAGAGACCACAGTGTACACTAGGAAACATAGGCTCTGTCCTCATGTATATATGTAATTATAATGGTGATAGATATTAAATATAAGTATAAATTATATTATGTGCTACTAAGAACAAGAACATGAGAGCCCTAAATTTGACTGGGGAATTAAGGGAATCTTTTCTAAAGAACTGACATTACCGTAAAAAATGAGTAAGAGTCAAGGGACTGGGACACAGAAAACAAGAGTATGTAGAGTGTCCCTGGGAAAGTCCTTGATAATCATCTGATGAACTGGATACTCGTATGGATGATTTGTCATGTATATGTATGAATATATTTGTCATGTCATGTATATGTATATGTATGAATTACTGAAATGCATAATTGTTACCTGTGTGTACAAGGGAGAGTCAGTCCTTACCTGCATGGCAAAGGCTTTGTACAAAGGATGTGCTCAACAAAGCATTTTTGTTCTGCAGCAAGTTCTTGTAAACTATCTTTATCTTCTTCATCTATAAAGGAACACA
>NW_004524674.1:3238723-3242842 GCF_000260255.1 Octodon degus | reverse complement strand
GGGATCAAACTCAGGACTTTGTACTTGCCAGGCAGGCACTTATGCTGCTGAGCTATCTCCCCAGCCCCTACTTCTGATTATCTTAAGAAACCACTGCTAATCCAAGGTCACAAAAATTTATATTGATTTTTATCTAAGAATTTTATGGTTTATGTTCTTCCATTTGGTCTTTGATCCATTTGAAATTCATTTTTAGGAATGGTATTAAGGGTCTAAATTCATTGTTCTGCATTGTGCCTGCCAGCACTATTTGCTGAAAAGCTCCCCGCCAATACTTTCAGCACCTCTGATGAAACCAAATGACCATACACAGAAGGGTGCATTCCTACACTCTCACTTCTGTTCCTCTGATCTATAATACATGTGTACTCTTATGCAAATATCACACTTTTGTTTACTACAGTTTTCTGCTAAGCTTAGAAATTGGGATGTGTGGATCCTCCAATTTTGTTCTTCCAGAATGTCTTATTTTTGGTCATTTGCATTTCTATGGAAATTCTAGAATCATGTCAATTTCTGCAGAATCCACCCAGAATTTTTAGAGGGGATTGTACTGATTCTCCCCCCCACCCCCTTCTTTCTATTGGTACAGGGTCTCACATGCAGCTTGGACTCCTAGTGATCCTCCTGTTTTCAGCTTTGCCAGCACTGGGATTACAGGAATGCAGTGCATCACCATGCCTGGACTCCATGGCCTGCTCAGTAAGCTAGGGGAGGGGCCAGCAGCTGCACTGATTCTTTAGATCAATTTGGGAAGTATTGCCTCTTAATAACATTAAGGCTTTTGATCCATGAATGATGTTTTTCATTTATTTAGGTTTGGGTATTTTGACATTTTGTAGAATTAACAGTGTAGTTTGCACTTTTGTTAAATTCATTTCTGTTTTATTCATTTTAATGTTAGTATGTACGGAAATGTTTTCTTTGTGCTATCCATTGGTAATACACAGAAATGGAACCACTATGATAGCAGAGAATTTTTGGTTTTAGTAACTTGGAAGTTAGTATGCTCACCTGATCCAAGAAATTTGTGGAGTTTATGAATCCAAGTTAATCCAACACTATGTACACCAGCTTCATGAGTACAGTGATACCTTGAAGGACACTTGGGATCTGCAAATGTAATCATTAATAACATAAAAGGTTGGGGCTGGCGAGATGGCTCAGTGGTCTAAAGCACTTACTTGAAACAAGCTTGGCTAAAGCACAGGGACCACGGTTCGATCCCCCAGCACCACATGCCAGCCAGCTGCGCCCCCTGGTGGGCTGAGCTGGCCACACACACACACACACACACACAATAAATAAATAAAAATGTTAAAAAAAAAAAGGTAGCCATTAGCATATGGAAAGAATTTACTTTAGGAGCCTACAAACACATCTGTTGATGAATGCGATGGAAGGCCTACAAGGACTTTTAATTATGTGGCCTGGGTAAATGATTCTGCTATTTTATAACTTTAATTAAAATTTTGCTTACATTTTAAATATTTTAAAAAGCATAATACAAGTATGTTATTTTCTAAAAATAGTTTCCTGAAACATAAACACCTGCTGTCAAGTAACTCATTTATGTCTTTTGCATTTAAAGTTCTTCAAAATAAAACATATTAAGGGGCTGGCAAGATAATCAGCGGTCCAAAGCGCCTGCTTGGGCAAGCTTAGATAAGCACAGGGACCACAGTTTGATCCCCGGCACCACATGTCACACCAGCCCCGAGCTGAGGGTCCAGGCTGAGCAGGCCACACAAAAACACATTAAGCGGGCTGGTGAGATGGCTCAGTGGTCTGGAGCACCTACTTAGAACAAGCTCAGCTAAGCAAAGCACAGGGACGGGGTTCAATCCCCCAGCACCACATGCCAGCCAGCCCCGCCCCCTGGTGGGCTGAGCTGGCCACACACTAAATAAATAAATAAATAAATAAATAAATGAAAAAAAAAACAAAACACATTAAGCATGGTCCCTCTGCAGAAAACCTGTGCTTGCACATTTCCTTATGAGAAACTGGTGAAATAAGTGCATTCCTACTCCAGCACAATCCCTCAATGAATAGTTCTTCCATAATGTCAGATGTTACACAGGAAGTAAGGCTTATGTGCCTTTTTCTTCTTTTTTTTGAGACTGGGTGTTGCTATGTAGTTCAGGCTGACCTGGACTCACTATGCAGCCCAGGCTCGCCTCAAACTTACAGCAATCCTGTTTTTGTAAACTCACAGAGATCTTCCTGCCTCAGTCTCCTGAGTACTGGGATTACAGGGGTACATCCACTTGCCTGCCTTACCTACCTTCCATAATGTTGACTTACAGACAATTTTAAATTTTATCTTCAGTTTTAGATTCTTTTGGTTGATAATCATTTTATATAAGGAGTGTGAACAATTGTTAATTTTAATTAACTGGCTTGGAAACAAAAATTTCTGCACTTGAGTCCTAATATTAGTAAGATAGGTTGAATCTTTTTATTTTTTTCTTTTTCAGAACCGGACATTGAACTCAGGCCCTTGTGCTTGCCAGGGAAGTACTTATTCCATTGAGCCATCTCCCCAGCCCCTAATAGTAAGATAATACTCAGATTAAAATATGAACTCCAGAATACCTATTATTATTTACAAATACTTATCTTGTGGTTAAGAAGTTTAAAAATACTAAAAATACAGAATTAACGTATGAGATGTGATTTAAAATTCATGGTTGGGGGCCTGTCAGTTAGCTCAGCTGTTTAAGTGCCTGCTCATGCAAATGCAGTCAGGCACAGCGGACTGTGGTTTGATCCCCGGCATGCCTTAGCAGATCCACCCTTAAGGCAGCCTGAGCTAGCAAAAAAAAAAAAAAAAAAAAAAATCCCTCTCACATTTGTGCCAAATTAGCTCAGTGAATTAAAGTGCCTGCAAGCAGGCACACGGGCCCAGAGGTTTGATCCCTGGGCCTGTTGTGCTGACCCCACCTCTGGGGTGCACTGAGAGGGCAATTGAGACTGGGCATGGTGGTTCACACCCGTAATCCCAGCTCTTGGGAGGCTGTAAACAGGCGGATCACTATGAGTTTGATCTAGTAGTGAGACCTTGAACACCCTGTAGACTTTTCCCAAAAAAAAAAAAAAAAAAAAAAAAAAAAAGATGGTGACGCTTAAATTTTAAAAATCTATTAATAGTAAAAGCCACATTGCCATTAATCCTCAAAACACATTTCCTGACTTTGAACACTGTTAGCCTGCTCTTGCTACTTTCTGGAGCAGTTCTGGGCCTCCTTTTCTGTGTCTTTAAAAAGTTTAATAAATGCAGTGCATGCTGTGCCAAGTGGAATCCAATGGAAGGCAGGCTTGTAAAAATGTTACGGTGTCTTCATCTGCCTTATTCACAAGGTTTGAGACCATTCAACTTCTGGCTCTTCCCCAAAGCCAAATGACCAGCAAAGGTAAAGGTTTTCAGTCAGTTTAGGGTATTAGGACAACTGCAACAGCACAACTAAAGACACTTAAGAGAAAGGACTTCCAGGACAGTTTCAGAAAGTGGCAAGAACAATGGAGTAAGAGTCTGAAGCAAGGGAGATTATTTTAAGGGGAATTAACAGCAATGTATCTTTTACTATGGTAAATTTCTTTAAAAAAATCTAAACATTAACTATTTTTAGAACATTTCATATATAATTAACGGTATTCATAAGTACCTAAATTATTCTTTTAGCAGCTTCACTTTCCCTGTATGTGTTCATGATACTGAGGATCACCCCCAGGGGTATATGTATACCCCTGTATACGTCCCCATCACTTTCTAATTTTATTTTTTCTTTTGTTTGTTTTTTAATTTCCTGTTTTGAGATAGGATGTTTGTAAGTTGCCCAGGCTTACCTCAGACTTGGGGTCCTCCCACCTGTGCTGGAATTACAGGTGTGTACTACCATGGCTGGCTGAGTAAATCAATTATTCTTGGTGCTATTAGGGCTTGGACCTAATGCTCTGGGCATGCTAGGAAAGTGCTCTCTCAATGTTGATTTTATAGTAAGTTAACACTGCGAATTGATATTTGTATCTTTTTTATATACTGGCTTTCTGCCTACTGGGTAAAGCTTCAGGACTGGAGATACAGCTGGGTAGTATAGTGCCAGCTTGGCAAACACA
>NW_004524674.1:3232998-3237658 GCF_000260255.1 Octodon degus | reverse complement strand
TTAACAGAATGTAACTGTATATCCTAACCATTCTGAATACAGATACAAAATGGACATTCATCTGTATCCCCTTTTTTTGTTTAGTTCCATTATTTGAATATTATAGGTGTGTTTACTCAACAAAATTAAAATGTTGTTTTCATTAGAAGATGACCCCCGGGGTTTCTAAAATTTCCCAAAGAAATACTTACTTTTGCATTACTGCCTCACTAGGTCTCGGTGCCCTCCCCATCTGTAAGTTCTTAGACTTAGACCATCTCTTTGCAAACACTTCAGAGAAGCCCAATGAACTCTTTTATAGTGTATTATATAAGAAATAAATAATGCATCCTTAAATGTTCTGGCTATTCTTTAGTACAGAGTAGAAGCAAACTAACTAATGGGAGCTGCAACTATGTCAATCTGCTACAATATTAAAATCCTAGAGCTGGTGTGCTGGTGGGCACTGGAGAACCCAGCACCTGGAGGCAGCATGACCGGTGCAAGTTTAGGCTACACAGTAAGTTATAGACTGATCTGAATACATAGGGAGCACTTGTCTCCAAAAAAACCAAACAAGAAAAGAAAACTTAAGATTGAAACCCTTGTCTCTGCACTGGACAAAAGAAAACTACTGAAAGGTATATTCAATTATTCCACAGACCAAGTAAAGTTTTTGTTCCTTTTTTTTTTTTTTTTGCAGTACCAGGGATTGAAAATACTCAGGACCTTGTACTTGCTAGGCAGGTGCTTATGCATTTGAATTATCTCCCTAGCTTGTTCCTCATTCTTACAGAGGGAAAGAGATCTTAGAGGAAAAATTAAAAAATGTTGAAAAGGCCTATAGATTTTAGCAGTTTTCTTTTAGAATAAATAATAGATAATAAACTATCTATTGCTGACCCTTATTTTTTTCAGATGAGAAAACAGAAGACCAGAGGATAATTAAATGTCCAAGACTATAAAGCACTCTAATGGTAGAGGCAGAACTGAAACCCAGGGTATTTCAGACTCTAAGGCACAAACTCCTTCCACTCAATCACTGTTTCTAAACTATGTTCCTTGAGTTTTTTCAGCAGTCTGTCCAAAATCCCCTTAGATGAATGGAGACAAAACTCTAAATGGATCTGATACAAACATAGGCAATTTAAAAACAAAGAAAAAGGAAGTTAAGTGTAGCTCAGTAATTAAGTGCTTGCTTAGCACGTGGAAGGCCATGGATTTGATCCCTAGCTTCATGGGGATGAGGGTTACGGTAACATTCAAATTGAATTTGGGTATAACAAGGTAATGTATTAAGATAAAAAATAGCTTAACATGTTTAAAAATAGCTGAAAATGAGCATAGTTACCTGTTACTTTATTTATTTATTTTTTATTTTTTGGTGGAACCAGGAATTGAACTCAGGCCCTTGCGCTTTCCAGGGAAGCACTTATTCCACTGAGCCATCTTCCGGGCCCCCTGCCTGTTACTTTAAATAAGGAAACACTGAGAAAAGTATTATGAGGTCAATGTCATGCAGACACCACAGTGTTCTTAGGCAAATTACAACTGTGTAATAACTAGGCATTACAGCTTTACAGAATCACCACTGTATATTTGGTCTCTTGATGTCTAAAACATTGCTATACTACCATGGCTACAGTATTATTTCATTTTTAAAACTTAAAGCCAGCATACACTGAAATATTTAAATCATGAGATTTATTTTTTTTTTTAGTTTTTTGGTTTTTTTGAGACAGGTTCTTGCTTTGTAGTTCAGAGTGACCTCAAACTCTTGGTGACCCTCCTGCCTCAGCCTTCCAAGTGCTGGGATTATAAGTATGCATGACCACAACTGGTATGAAATGTACTTTTGATAGGACCACGAAGAAGTTAGTATTGTACATTAAAAAAAAATATCCACACTGAAGATCTCTATTTTAAATCTTGAAAAATTTGCTCAGTCTGCTTGTTTGGTAAGTGTACTATTATACGTAGTGACTAAAAGGCCAAAAGAACACATTTAACTTGTTTTTTTAAAGGGTGGAACCACAGAACAAATAACTACATAGTAACACTTGTAGTACAGATACAATGGGACAAAAGATTTACAGAGCATCTTACCTCTGTGAAGTCTGATTGGACAAGAAAAATCACAATCAAAGGGATCATCCTCTCCAGATGCCAGTTTCAGGGCAAGCTCCAACTCAACACACTCAAACACATACAAAGACGGAATGAGTTCAGCCCTGGAATCCCAGGATTTTTCTGGCTATAAAAAGAAGTATAATTTTTATCTTGCATGTTCATTTGATAAAGTATGTAATTTAAGACATAAGCGAAAGCTGGATCAAATGTTTTTAAATTCTTAATTCTACCCTCTTATGCTTACAGTGTACTGTTAGTTCTTAAAAGAGGAAAAAAATGTTCCTACTTTAGGAAAAAACCAAAGGTCCTCTGTATCTGTTACTGTCATACAGAGATCAGAAAGAAATATGCAGGTTGGTGAACCAAGTAAGATGGAAACCTTCTTTAGCTTCTTTAGCCATATTTAAAATACTAGAAATCCCAGATGTAAGATAAGATTCATCATATAAACATTCATGTTGAGCCACAAACTACAGCTGTTGTTAAAGATATGAAATATACCAAAGCCAGCCTGCACTTACTGTGTGGTCATCATCTTCTTCTCCCTCTAGCACAACACAGTGATACAGCATTCCTGATTCAGTAGTGATCACTAAGATGTTGGGGACACAGGGCAAGCAGAGGATGGCACAAGCATCGTAACCATAGTTATCTTCAGCTGCAGGATGCATGGGCAATGGACCCAAAAGCTTTCCAATATTCCCAGGACTAAAGAAAGAATGAAAACAAACTTATAAACGTCAACAGAAGAGACCACGCTTAACTCCTTAAATCATTCTTTGACTTACGCTTTCTCCAGCACTCATAGCCTCATTATGAATACAACTTATTCCCAGTGTCTCCATTTTCAACCTGCTTTGCAACCCTGGCAATTTCAATCAGAGATAATTTTGCTCTTGAGGGGACACTGGTAACATCTGAAGACATTTTGGGTTGTTACAACTGAGGGTGACTGACACTTACTAGGTAGGTACCAGAGAGGATGCGAAGTATCACCTCACAACCAAGAACTATTCCAACCAGTGTAAACAGTGAGAGATTGTCATGCCTTGTCCTCAATCTCCTACGGTTTGTGCTTTCATCATCCCATGGAACCTACTCCGGACATCCATATAATTTTAGTTAATTAACCTAAAATATTTAGCTTGATCTTACATTATTACCGGTTAACAATTACTGCAGCTTGATCTTAACATGTCTAATATTTTTTTCCCATAGTTCTTCCTATTTCTCTGAATAAACCAATCTAATATTCTCTTGTTTCTCTCAGTTATTGGTGTCTTCAGGGTTTGTTGTAAGTCTTCCTATTTTTATTCAAAATACCTGATGACATATTAAGGTATGCCTGGTTTAAACTGGGTATGTTGATACACACCTTTAATCCCAGCACTCAGGGGGCTAAAGCAGGAGGATGGCCAGGAGTTTAAGGCCGTCCTGGACTACATAGCAAACGCCTGTCTCCAAAAAAAAAGCTGGCTTTAGTTACCATAAATATTCTGATGATACCCAAATCTTTTTTTTTTTTAAATATAGCTTCTCTTCAGGATTTTAGACCTACATGTTTAATTTATTTAGATGAACATATATTTCTTGCATTCCAAATGATATTCCCAATGAACTGATAGTTTAGATGGGAAAGCTAACATTTAATCAGAATCACTATACCATGTGATAGGGCTAACAATAGAAAGCTGCCTGGGGTACAATGAAATGAAAAGGTATCACACAAATTGAGTGTAGCAAAAAAGTTATAAAAAAAAAAAAGAGGGAAAGACAAAGAAAGAAAAAAAGAAAAAGAAGGTGCTAGGGAGATAGCTCGGTGATCTAAGTGCCTGCCTGGCAAACACAAGAACCCAGGTTTGATTCCTGGTACTGCATGTTGGCCGGCCTACAGCATGCCAGCCACCAAAACTAGATGTGGCAGTGTACACCTGTAATCACAGCATTGGGGAGGCTGAGACAGGAGGATCACAAGTCTGAGCTGCAGAGAAGAACCTGTACCAAATAAATAAATAAGATTTATTTTTTAAAAAAGCAAGTTCATGGCCAGCTTCAACTAAAAGCTCAGACCCTGTCACAAAAACAAACGAAAAACAATGTTCCAAGCTAGAAAACAGCTTATGCAAAGTCCTAAAAGCATGAAGACAAGGAGCTAACAGGAAGGAAACTCAGTATAGTGGGAGCACAAGTACAAGGTCTGAAGCTACAGTTATGTCAGCCTGGCTTATGATGCATGGTATTGCATGCCATTATTTTTTTTCTTGATCACTCTATCAGTTTCCCTTTATTTTTTAATTTTATTAGTACATGTTTGGAGTATGATTATTTTCATCGTGGGAAGTTGGTACATGTGTATGACACATCTCAATTCTTTTTATCTCCTTCCCCTTCTCTCCCTGCTCTTTTTTCCCCCCTGCCATCGCTCAATCTCCTTCCTTTTTTTTTTGCAGACGTTCTATCTCCCTGTATACTATTATCTTCTATTTTATTTATTTGTACTTTGGGTTTCTTATATGTGAGAAACTTACAATATTTAAGCTACTGTGTCTGA
>NW_004524674.1:3229470-3230828 GCF_000260255.1 Octodon degus | reverse complement strand
TTGTTTAAGGAGCTCTGAAAGAGTTCACATGTAAGCCATACTGCCTAAGTGGTAAAGACCTAAAAGTAGGAAAAATTTGGTTGGGCATAATAGTAATTGCACGAACAAGATAAATATATTTTAAAATAAGGATGTGCTATAGTTAGGTCTAGACTAAAAGATTTTTCAATTGTTACCTATAACCAGAACTTCTGACTATTAAACATGACTTTTCTAGATGCATGATCCAGTAATTTTATTTACTGTAGCATTTGATAGCTTATTAACGTTTACTGCACCTCTGGTGATACATTGTAAATTAGTCATTATCCAACAGCTCTAATTTAAAAATGAAATAAAATAAATTTGATACTTTTTTATAAAAAAAAAATTCATATGAGCTGAATATAGTAGCACATGCCTGATCCCAGTACCTGAAAGGCTGAGGCAGGAGGAATGTGAGTTTGAGGACAGCTTGGGCTACATGGTGAGATCCTATTAAAAAAACAAAAAACAAAAAACCACCTGTCTAGTAGCAATGAGGAGAGCATGGAAGGATCTGAAATTGGATTCAGAGAAGAACAGTACGGGCAGAAGATGAGAGTCTGGAGCACAGACAAAGCAATGACAGAGATGTAAATATCAGAGAAATTTTCATCTTACAACCAATAGGAATTAGTAATGACAGGCCACGGGACAATGTAGTTTCAGGTTTGGGGGTAATGTTATAAACAGATCACAATGTGGTGGTAAGGCCCAAGCATTAAGAGGAAAAAGGGTAAGGAAGGGTAATGACGTTACCGAAATATTTCAAGAGAGAGCATGTAAGAAAGGTAGAGTACATTTCTTCCTTTTCCTTGTAGTAGCAATAATTAAACCTAAGGACTCTTGTACACTGGACAAATACCCTATCATTATATCCTCAGCACTTTTAAAATTTTGAGACAAAATCTTGCTAAATTGCCCAAGCTGGGCCTGAATTTGCAACCCTCATTTTATGTTCCTTTCATGAATCCTCTGCTCTAGCCCCACATATCACTACGATTTGAAAGGCATGGATTTGTTTCACTTTCATTTATGTTGCCCTGTAACTGAAATGGTGTTGCCCTCCACTGATGTTTCATTTAATCTTACATAAAACTGTTATGTCCCACATGGTATCAGTCCTTCTTTATAAAATTTCCTTCACTACCCCTGTCAGAACGATCTCGCCTTTCTTCTAGGGTTCTTACTGCATCCTAGTATGTGGTATGGGTGACAATCTTTTGTGTCTGTACATCTTTTATCCCCCATAATTGGGACATCCAATACCATATTATATTTAATCATCCCCATAATGCCTTGCTTATATAAGTAGAGAATACTTTTTCAGTTAGACT
>NW_004524674.1:3223733-3228370 GCF_000260255.1 Octodon degus | reverse complement strand
TTAACCACTAAGAAGAATGTATGCAGTGTGTTAATTATTGAAACTGTCCTAGCAATTTGATTTGAAACTGTCTCATTGCTATTTGTTTATCAATAAAATTATGAAAAAAAATTAAAGGAAAAAAAACCAAATTAAAGGCTCTGCTGTGTAGTAAGAGACACAAAATAAACAGAGAAGAAACAAAACAAATTCAGAATATGATGTTATAGAAAAAAAAGAAGGGCAAAGGGATATTGACAGAGGAGCTATTTTAGTTGAGGTGGTATGGCAAGGACTCTGGTAAGTGATATCTGAATGAAGATCTAAGGAAAGTAAGGCAGCAAGTCTGAAGATACCTGAGGAAGGAGCAGCTAAAAAGGAGGAAAGGACACATGGCAACATGTATAGTGGTTATGCCACTACTTCACCTTTGCCATTTTGTCCAAATATATTCTTTGGGACTGTTGCCAATGACAACAAATGAACTGCACATGCAACTGCTATCCCTTCTAGAGATGCCAAAGGTCAAACATGGAAGGTAAGGAATGGCAAGAAGGTCAAAGAGGCTGGAGCCCACACAACCAGGGCACAGTGAGGGGCAGAAACGAAGCTAGAGAAGGAGTTAGGTGGCAGCCCTGAGGACCTTTATAGACTGTGGTGAAGGATGTGGGAAATCAATAGGTATGGAGAACAAGGCAATAGGAGTGACCTGATTAAACCAAAAATACCACTTGGACTGCTATGTTGAAGGCAGGCTATACAATACAGATGATTTCCATTTTCCCCCAATTTTATGTAATAGGTATTTTATATATTATCCGTGTCATTAGGAAGAACAATGTTCTTTTACATTTTAAAATTTAGTATAAGTAAAAAATAAAAATAAAAAATTAGTGGAAGTGGTCATTCAAAGGACTCTAATTCAACAGGTTAATGAATAGAGTTAAGGGCTGGCGATATAGCTCAGTGGACTAAGCACCTGCTTTGGCCAAGTACAGGGACCAGGTTTGATTCCTGGTCCCGCATGGCACACCAGCTGCATGCCCAGGGTGTGTTGAGCTAGAGACTGAGCCTGGGCGTTGTGGTGCATCAGCACTGGGGAGGCTGAAAACAGGAGGATCACTACGAGTCCAAGCTGCGTAGTGAGACCCCGTAACAATTACATAAACAACAACAACAAAAAAAATGAATACAATTAACATCAACTTCATATAGAGCTTCAACATCATTGTAAGCCACTATAAGTTTCACGTATTAGTTTTGTCTATTATGTAGAAAGATGTACAGTAAATGTAAAAAATAAAGAGGGAAATGCTAAATACTAGAAAAGGTAATCAAATTAAACTGAAATATTAAGATAGTAAGTGGGAACACAGAAATTTAATGAGCTTTAAAAGACTCCCAAACTATTAATAGTTCACTGAAGCTTAATAAATACTGTAACTAATAATGACAGTAGGGATACCAATGTGTACTTTGTGCCAAGCCCCATGCTAAGCTTTATGCATTATCTCCTTTATTTGCATAATAAGCCTAAGAAAGGAACACTATTATCTATTATATTCATGGAATAAGTCATGGAAACGAATTGTTAGCGCTACTGGAAACTTGCCTAGATGTCATATCTGGCAAGTAGTTCAAGTACTACTTCTTATGTAGATAATGTGTCTGTCACAAAGAAGTTAAGTGAGCTGTAGAAACCCATTTGCAGGAGAGAAAATGCCCTAACCCAAGGACAGGACAAAGCCAAGAGGCAGGTATTTCTCTACTGAGGAGATGGATACATTAGGACTTAGAACCTGTGCTATAGGACATTCACATCATCTAACTGAAACTTCCAGTTCTGAGACCATCAAAGAGAACTAAACTGATCACGGATCAGTAGCAATCCCAGATACCTAATAGAAGTAGATACAAATCATTTGTGGAATATACTCCCAATTTAGCTACTCGGTATTTCCAAACATCAGGATCAAATAAATCAAAGTTCATAGAGATCAGCAACAATGGAGAAAACAATGTCATCGCAGGTCAAGAAAAACAAATATGTCACCACAAGTCAAAAAAACAAGTACGTCATTGCAGATTAAGAAAAACATAAAAAGAAAAACAAATATAGATTTAAGAATTCCTCTACCACAGAGACTTCCAATATTGAGACTGGCAAATATAAATATGTACAAGTTATTCAAGGAACAAAGGCCAGAATAACAAAAATGAGCAAAACAATAGGAGTAATCATCAGAGAAAGAAATGAAAATAACTAAATGGAGCTTCTGGAAATAGTCCTACTGAAGTTTCATGCTACATGCACACTGTATGTGTGGGATCATGTGTGGTAATCATTAGAAAGACTAATCAAGAGACCACAGGAATGTGGTCTGTAAGTTCAGAGGGTGATTCTTTTAGTGCTCACAGTAGTCAGGAACTTGTTCCTATGGTGGGTAAGAAAACAAAAGAAGGAAGCGTCACCAGAAAATCATAGGTTCCACTCTAGTTCAGGAATACGAGAAAAAAGCTGGTCTGAGAGTCCAGCAATCTGCCTTACCCACACTGAGTGAGTAGCCCGTAGGCCTCCAGCCCACTACTCTCCACTTTCACCTTTTCTCCAATTTTGCAATTTTCTAATGTACTCTCTTACCCAAATTACAACAACAAATCAGTTTCTGACACCCATATTTTAGAACTTTCTTGCAAAGAGATCAAATATAGTGACACTGATTTGTAACTTCTCATTATTTACATTGTCTAGTTTTGCTTACTTCTCATACTGTCTATAGCATGCTAAAATCATCTCTAGAAAAATCTTGCAATCTGTTAAAACTTCACTTATCTCAATAAACATTAGGTGACACAAATAAAAACTTACCCTTTATTGAGTATTAGACTTTCCTCTTCTGCTTCTGAAAGTAAAATCACCTTAGTGGGTGTCTGGGGCTCACGTAGAGAATAAATTCTGCAATCAAAAGAGAAAACCAGCACTTAGAATTCACTTTCACTTTCCAAAACTGCACCTTTCTTTCCATCTAATCAGTTCTTGAGAATTTTCCTACGAAACTATTTCATTGCCAAAGATCTTGCTTTAACTAATAAAGTAGCCTACTTCTTTGTTCTCAATGTAAAATGGAGATTTCCTTGGCACCTATAGAATGTTTTATAATCAAAATTATTTAGTTTATCTTATACAATGTACCTCTATCTTTCCTGTTCTGAGCCCTTAGCCATATTTCCTTTACCTAGTTATCTCACTACACCCCTAAGCAAGCCACCTTTCCTTCCTCTATACCCATGTGTCCTGGTATCTTAGATACTACATCCCACCAAAGGATTTCTTTATATAACAAATGCCAGGGAGTGTGAGTTACTTTTAACCTGCAATCTACACGTTTTGTCATATGATGATTCAATATCATGTTATCAAATTTTCTCATGTGTAAGTATAGATTTTTTTTGAAAACAAAATCATTTTAAAGCAACTTATGTTCACAGCATATATGGTCATGTTAAAAGGAGAAACAACTTTCAAAAGGCTAGTAATGTCATTATTAGAAATCAAATGTTCCGGGGCCGGGGAGATGGCTCAGTGGAATAAGCGCTTCCCTGGCAAGTGCAAGGGCCTGAGTTCAATCCCTGGTTCCACCAAAAAAAAAAATCAAATGTTCCTTACAAAGTCTTCATCAGGGCTGGGGTTCTAGCTTAATGGTAGAGTGCTTGCCTACCATGTGCAAGGTCCTGGGATCATTTCCCAGAACTGCAAGAAAAGAGAAGCAGGAAACTACAGGTCATCATGGAAATTCTTGGGTGAATATGAGTCCGTACTTGAGGATCTTAAGGCATGTGTATATGATAGGTATCCCCTTATCAAGAAATATGTAAAGGAGCCATGCTACAGCACCATAAGAAAGGATCATGGTACAGTATGTCTGGTTCTCTGCAGTCCTTCAAGCACAGCAAATAGGACCTCAGCAGTTACTCTTGATTCCATATGAAAGACCCCAACAGTAAGGTGGAAAGGCACAAGAGATACCAAATTTGGAAATACTCTTCAGGTGACAGAAGCCAATGTATAATAAAATTCTGTAATGGAGTGAGCTGAACATTATACAGTGTCCTAAAATATAAACACACACCATCTGTGCAGAAATTACATTGCAAATCGAAGTCATGAGCAGCAGATGGAACTAGATTAATATGAAATACCTCCTGGTCCCTAATAGGCAACCAGTTAGGTAAGATTTATGCCTCACCTATCTACCTTCCCCCATTCCCCAGTTCTGCAGGACTCAAAATCAGAGGAAGGAGGAGACAGTCCCAGTTCTTATACTTTACTTCGTATTCCAAAGTACTTGAATAAAAAAAAAAAAGAAAAAGAAAAACATATTTTTCTCCACTCATTTCAGATCCCTCAAGGCATGGGTCTGATCTATGAAAGGGCTAAGATATAGTTTAGAAAATGACATTAGAATTTTAACTGAGAATTAAACACTATGTTCTAATAATTATCAGTAACAAGAAAGATTTAAAATCTGTGTAAGATGCCATTATGGAATCAATCACGCAGGAAGGAAGAAAGATTAGACATAACAGGGACAGTAATGAGGTAAAATAAAACTGGAACTATTTACACCTCTGTTGAACCTTTTTCTTTTCTTTCTTTT
>NW_004524674.1:3188837-3223292 GCF_000260255.1 Octodon degus | reverse complement strand
AAAACAAATCTTGAAAGGGAATTTAGAAATAATTAATTTAAACAGGAACTTTTTACAGACTGGAAACTGAACCCATCTATTCACCAAAGGAAGTTAAAAATCTCAAAGATAATAAAACTGGTTTCTAAGTAAGAATTCAAATCTTTCAATTTTCAATTATATTCTCATCCCTCTACGCTACATTATCACCCAAGGGTGACATGATGAAGAGCTGGGAGAAGATCATTCTAACATTATTTACAGGTCAGACTAGGAAAGGAGAGGGTAGAGGCAGACAACTAGTTGAAAAGGAAGATCAATAATTACTGGATGTGGGTTAGGGCACTCAGGCACTTCTTATGATTGAGAATGGTTTATAACAGCCATTACATGAAAATATTCCGACATGCAAGGACTCATTTGGTACTAACTCGAGCTACTAATCAGCCAACACAAACAGCTTTCCTACTCACAAACATGTGAGAAGTAAAAGTAATATTTACCTTATTACATTGTCTGATGTTAACAGCACTATGTGAGGATCTAGCATTTCACTTGGATACCATGCAGCATGCTTTAGAGTCAGAGACGTAGAACTCGTGAAAAATCTCTCAGCAATTGGAGTGGTGCTAAAATAAAGATAACAATTTTCCAAAACATTATGTAGAACTTAAATAAGAAAAATAAAGGAAAACCTATTTTAATATTCAGTGTTTTTCTTTCCTTCAAATTTCTCTCAATCTTGCTAAAAGAGCATTCAAAACACCTATTTAATTAATATCAGAATCAACATGAAAATACTGTCTAAATTGTAACATTTTGTAGTGCTTAGTGTTTTAAAAATCTTTTTTTTTTATCCTTTCATTAAAGCTAAACCGGCAAGAAAACTGTAAGAAAAGATACTATTACTGTTACTTTGAAAAGTAAGGGAGGCTGATGGTGCATGCCTGTAATCCCAGCACGTGGGAAGCTGAGACAGGAGGACGCCATGAGTTTGAGGCCAGCCTGAACTACACTGTCTCTAAAAATAAAAGAAAATAAACAAGAACATAAGAAACAGATCTACAAAATATTAAACAGTTCAAGTGGGCTCTCCTTATATGTTGTAGAACTAAATGTATGTTTTCTTCTTTCGTTTCTTTTCTTTTGCAGAACCAGGGATTGAACTGAGGCCCTTGTACTTGCCAGGCAAGCACTTATTCTACTGAGCTATCTCCCCAGCCCCTAAATGTATGTTTTCATTTTATATTCTTTTATGAACTTTTCAGATCCTCACTTTTCTGGATTTGTTAAAAAAGAAAATACATAAAAACAAAACCTCTAGATACACACGTATATTATTAGTACTCGGAAGAAAACAGTAGGAGGACTGATGTGAGTTCAAGACCAGTTGGGCTACAAAGTGAGTTCAAGGCCAGCCTGAACTGTATAGTGAAACTTTGCCTGAGAAAAACAAAAACAAAAACAAACCTCAACCAAACAACAGACTCAATAAACTTTTAAACAAATATCTGGCTCTTAAACGATAATTATTATTTTTTTAATAACTGCTTTCAAAAACATGTTATTTCTACCAGATTGAATGAAAAGCTTAACTTCCAATGAGACAACAATATAATAATTCAGGAATGATAAATATAATCATAAAAGCTGGGCATGGTGTCACACGTGTGTAATCCCTGCACTCGGGAGGCTGAGGCAAGAGGACCGTTGCAAGTTTGAGACCAGCCTGGGGTACAAAGTGAGATCAAGGCCAGCCTGAGCTGTACAGTGAGACCCTGTCTCAAAAAAAATCAAAAATAAATAATATATACACACACACATTTTTTCACACATACACTATAAGCATTAATACTGTAAGAGACTAGCCTGCACAAGGAAGGCTGTAGTGTTTCAATAGTACATTTTAAGTAACCCTGGTCTTGAAAAAGTTTTGTATATATTGCAAATTATACAGATATACATGAAATGGAAGTACAACTTACCTACAATTCACTGTTACTTTTCCACCTTCAAATTCAGAATTCTTCCCCCACCTTTTGGGTAATTCTAATACCATAAGTCCTTTAGTTCCTATAAGTGCTACATGATGTTGTGTCGGACTTAACAAAACTTGATAAATTTCAAACAGAGGTGGGTTTATGCAAAGCAATCTCTAAAAATAAAAGCAAATTGGTCACAATAATTAATTATAAATACATGTGGCAGTTACTTGAAACCACAGTAATGCTGTGGCTTTCTCTAATTACAGAATAACAAAGCATATGGATAAGTATCGACACTTGGATCATCAACTGGTGATATATTTTTAGCCATTTTAGATTGAAGTGTTATGTAAAACCCATCAAATTTTCCTACTTTAAAGATTACTATATCTAATTTCATTTCCTGTCTATCACTCCAGTCTACTATGCTCCACTCATATTTTACACTTATTAGATTAAGTTGTATTTTTTGAAAATTATGATTGTTTTTCCATGCCTCTATGTCCTTGCAAAACTTCCTCTTCCTGAGGTGCTCTCACTTTTTTTTCTTTTTCTTTCTACTTTGTCTAACCAGCTAAACATTCTTGGGAGACAGTCAACATGAACTTCCCCTCCCTAAATATCCCCCACCTGTGGCCAGGGATAAATGTGTCTTCTTGGAGTTCTGCAGCACATTCTGGATAATTCCATCATAGTTGTTACACTGCATTTTGTCATTTTACTTGTCCACCTCACAGAACTCACGATCTAAAACTTGATAGTACCTGACATATTACTGACTCCCAACAGATGCTTAGTGAACAGAGAAGTGAACTCAAAATATTAGTAAATGGTAAGTTTTATAAACACAGAAATGGCTTGGGAGCTGGGGAGATGGCTCAGTAGAATAAGCACTTCCCTGGCAAGCGCAAGGGTCTGAGTTCAATCTCTGGTTCTGCCAAAAAAAAAAAAAGGAAAGAAAAAAAAAATGGCTTTAAGAGCTTTCACTGGGGCTGGAGAGATGGCTCAGTGGTCTAAAGCACCTACTTGGAACAAGCTTGACAAAGCAAAGCACAGGGACTGCAGTTCAATCCCCCAGCACCACATGCCAGCCAGCCCCAGCCGCCTGGTGGGCTCAGCTGGCTACACACACACACACACACACACACACACACAAAATAAATGTTAAAAATAAATAAATAAATAAATAAATAATAAAAAAAAAGAGCTTTCACTGCAAGCAGAATGCTGCTTTATCTATGCAGACAATATAAGCTGTATGTGTCGGCATTATATCCTCAAAAAAACTTTCTCTATTCAAACTTCCTATTTCTTTGCCTACGACCATCTCAGATCCTTTTCTACTTCCAATAATGTACTGCTTATCTAACATATTGATTATCCTGAGCCAAAATCCTTTTATGTCAGTGTCTTGAATATGAGTTTTCTAACTGCTACTGATGTCTTCTACCCTGTGTGTCTTTTAGTTCCCTTTGCTGATTCTAATCAAACTTTTTTCTCTTGTGATTCTTTCCTTCTATTTCCTATACTCAATTTCCCACCTTCTTTCTACTTGATTTTGAAGGCCTAACTTAAACTAGAGGATTCTTCTGAAACCTCGCTCCCCTTACATATACAATAAAACTAGTTCATTTTTAATAATCACAGTATTAAGACTTTTGTTGTTAAAGTCACTATCATAAGGGCCAGCGAGATAGCTCAGCGGACTAAGCATGTGCTTAGGCAAGGGGCCGGGGTTCAATCTCTGGCATCACATGCTGAGCACTAAGCCAGTGACTGAATCCAGGCATGGTGATGCATGCCTATAATTCCAGCGCTGGGAAGGCTGAAAACAGGAGGATCATTACAAGCTGGAGCTGCATAGTGAGACCCTGGCCAAAAACAAAAACAAAAAACTAAACTAAAAAAAAAAGTCACTATCATTCTTTTTAGCATTCAGGATTACAATCCATGATAGTGGTTTCTTTCCAATCTCCAAACTTCTGAGATTCTGGATGATTAAAAGTTAAGATGGAGGGGCTGGGGAGATGGCTCAGTAGAATAAGCACTTCCCTGGCAAGGGCAAAGTCCTGAGTTCAATCTCTGGTTCCACAAAAAAAAAAAAAAAAAAAAAAAAAAAGTTAAGATGGTAACTAATATTTACTGAGAGTGTGAATATTCCAGGCCGGCTGTCAAGTGCTAAACATACAAAAACGGATAAGATCCTCAATTTATGACTGATGGTCTAACTGGGAATATAGCTCAGAAGGACACCTAAGGTTGTGAGTTTGATTCCTAAAAAAAAAAGAAAGAAAAAAAAGAAAAAAGAAAAGACTTAGTCTAGCTAAAAAAGTTAGACAATAAATAAATAAATAATTTAAAATTACTAAATTCTTACTGCCAAATGCTGCACAGCAACGTAGAATGCTGTTACAATACTGTATGTTAGGACTAGGCATGCCAAGGAACACTTGTAGTGGATTTTTTTTGGATCAAACTCTGGAGCTTGTGCATGCCAGGCAGGCATTCATGCCACTGTGCTGTATCCCCAGCTCAGCACACTTGTAGTGGAATACTAAGGAGGCTGAAGGATTGCTTGAGTCTTTGAGGCTACCTTTGGAACACAGCTTCAAAAAACAGAAAAGAAAGGAATACTGTCAGCTGAACAACCGATGAGTATTCTTAGCTAAAAATTTTCAATAAGTAGATTGTATATTCTTCTAGTACATTAGCATTTTGTTACAATCAAATCACTTTTCTATAAGAACTGGTCTGTGGTACACAACAAACAAATGTCATACATTCAAATGATTACCACGTTTTTTTTAAACTTCAAAAAATAATTTACTACAGATAAATACTTCCATAAGGCAATGTTCATTTTAGTGAGTCTATAATACTTTCTAATCACACACTGGCTTATAAAAAACAACTTTGGGGATGGCTAAACTTTCTAAAAGGGGAAGAAGTCAACCAAAGCTTCCTCCTTTCTGTCAGGCACGTAACTTGGTGCTTTCAAATCTGCCTCTTGACTTAATGCTAACAACCCAAGAGAAAGTTATGCTTATATTGTTACATCAAAAAATAGGTTTCTCTTGACAACTCGCCACAAATTGCAACTGCACCAAGTTCTCTGTTCTTTTTACCCTACTGCTTTCTTCAGAGCACTTAAACACTAGTATTCTACTGGGTATCCATGGTCCTCCCGTTCCTCCCAGACCCTAGGAACACAAACAGCTCAACAGCACGAGCTCCTTTCTATTAAGTAGCAGTGTCAGGAATATGAGGAAAGGCGGATTTTCTTCTTCGTAATTGACGTCTCCGAAAGGACGTCTACTTGCGACTGCCTAGCGAATCCACCAGAAAGTGAAAAATAGCCGGCGGGTGGGCCGGGGGGCGGGGGGGCCGGGGACGAGTTCGGATCCCAGCTGCGGGTCACTTTCGAGATGCCCTGGCGGTACCTGGTACTGGGAGAGGGAGGACTCCTCGCCGCCACTGCTGAGGCCCCGAAGGCGAACCACTAAAAAGCAGCTGCTTTCTCCATCCCACAGGAAGAGCTCTCCGCCGAGGCCGAAAACCAGGTTTCTCGTAAGCAGCTGCGGCGGCAAAGGAGGCGACGAGGACAACGACGAGGAAGCCGGTTTCTCAATTTCTGCAGGGCGCTGGTGTTTTAGCCCCTCCCGGAGCCGAGAAAATACGACATGGTTAGGAAGCCAGGTCTGCCAAAGATCACCATCACTTAAGGAACCCTCTGCAGCCGCCATCTTGGCCCAACCGCACTCCTCATTCCAATTGCTCAGCCCGCCGCTGAACGTAGCCAATCCACGGCCAGCCGCCTACTGCGTCGGCCAATCATCGAGTAGGCATCCCGGAAGCACGAGGCTAGCAGTGAAGGCGGGGCGAAAGGAAATCAGCCCATCGGGTAAGGGCATTGCCACAGGAAAGCCAATCAATAGCCCAGTATAGGCCATGTGGGGCGGGACCAAGTGGTTACTAGACCAAGGCACGTTCAAAGATATCGTTGCTGCGAGAAGTCTAGTACTGCACCAGGGCGGAGAGACTGAGACCTGCGTATCTATTAGCCTATTGGACACTTTCCGCTGGATAAAAACTATCGTCCAGGACATTCCATCAAGACTTACCTCACTCTACCCAATTTCAGTTAACTTCACAAATGTCACTACTTCAGTCACTCATCCTTGATTTCCCTCGCAATCGGAGATCCGCGCCAAAAACTACAACTCCCAGGGTTCTGTGCGTGCTCCGAGGTTGGGATGGGGCTTTGAGGTCGATTTCAGAGAAGAGATGGCCGAGTCGGCTAGGTCTCCCCGACGGTCACTGTACAAACAGATGGGCTCCCCACCCTGGAAAGAAGCCTTCCGGCAGGTGAGTGTGAGGTTTGGAACACTGACCACTACCCTAATTCGTCTTGAGGACTATTGTCCTCTAAGCCTTCGCCTCCGCCCAGCGCTGTGTAGCAGGTGCAGGAAGAGCCTGGCCACAGGAGGGGAATCTGAACTTCTTGGTCACTGCATGTGGGTTACCTTGGGTGGGTGCAGTCCCGAGTGGCTTGTTTTTTTGGCAGCGAGTTTGTTTCAAATTTGAAGTGTGATGGTGACCGTACCCTCTGCACTTTATAAAAACATCTCCGACTGCTGTTGGACATGGAAGAGAGATTTTATGTCTTACCTCACTCTACCTAGTTTCAATATAAATGACATGTGAGATAAAAATTATTCATATTACACACCTATAATATTCCATAACGGAACTTAGAACAAATGGGGTATACCGATGAATGTCCATTTTGTATCTGTGTATTCAGAGTGGTTGGGATAGAAATATAGTTGCATTCTCTTAATGAATAGAATGATTTGTTCTAATGGTGTTTGTAAATAGGATCTCAAGTCCGCATCTTGTACAGCAATTAACCACTAAGAAGAATATATGCAGTGTATTATTTGTTGAAACTGTACTTCTGATTTGATTTGAAACTGTCTCATTGCTATCTGTTTATCAATAAAATTTTGAAAAAAAAATTATTCATATATCTGGAGAGGAATCAGAATGGCCTCCGTGACTAAATGTTGGCAGAATTGTACCTACCCTCAGTCCTGGTCTCTTCTGAACTCCGTGTAATTTCTAGTAATACTGCCTGTCTCCCCAGGAATCGCTAAAGTGGTGGACACATCCTAGGAAAATAATCTGCAGCTATACTGAGTACAACAAAGTTTCTAAACCTTGAATATTGATATACATTTATTTATTTATTTGAGAGAGGGTCTTAGTATATAGTTCATGCAGGTGTTGAATTTACTATGAATTTAACTAACTGTTAACTGAGGCAGGTCTGGAACTCATGGCACTCCTGCCTCAGCTTCCTATGTGCTGGATTATAGGGATGTGACACACATGCGGCTTGATCTTGACATTTAGAAAGTGAGGACTCTTTGTTGTGGAGGGTTGTTCTGTACACTGTAAGATATTTAGATGCACCATTACTGGCCTTTACCCACGAGATGCTGCACCCATACAACTAGAGTTGTGACAACAAAAAAATGGCTTCAAACATTGCTGGATGCCCACTGGTGGACAAAATCACCAGGAGGTAAGGAGCAGTGTTGTACAGGAAGGCCATTACAACAGCCATATGTAGAATAGCAAAAGTTTGGAAACAATATAAATGGCTTCTAATGGGCAGTGGATGCTAAGATAGAATGCACCTAACTATTGAGGAAGCCAGCATAGAAAATAGAAATAAATGAACAAAGCATTGTGATTTTAGCTGTGTACCATATGTGTGGATAAGCTCTTGTGAGGAATATGGAAAAATAACAGTAGTTAAGGTCATATTTGAAATTTTATGCCTTAAGTTGCCTTTAATGTGTATCAGCTATTTTTTTTTTTTAATGGGCCCTTCCTGCTTTTTTTCCCTAAGAGATGTCTGGCAAGAATGAGAAGCAGCCGGGACAGGATCCTGAACAAGTACCGCCAGGCAGGAGGCAATATGCCAGAGAGACCTCTGAACAACCTTCTAGTGCAAGAGGTGATGGAGGAAGAGTGGAATTCTTTTCAGGCATCGCAGAACTGTCCAGAGGACTTGGCTCAGGTCAGGCTGAGATAGGTGTTTTCAGAGTGTATGTGTGAGGGAGGAGTACACCATGAAGAACTAGAGTTCTCTTTGTACCTGTTTCCCCATGTCTCTAAACTCGCCTACCTGCCAGCTCCGAGGCAGAAAGAAATCTAACAGCCTTTGACTCAGGCTCTTCTGTCATTAACATTACACACTTTATATTGATGGTTCTTCAATACTAGACCTGTTGCATTCTTGTAGCAAATCAGATATGAAATTTTTTTTTATGAAATTTTTTTAAAAGGAAATTTCATTCTTTACTGTTAAGAAATTGTGATTCAATAAGCATGGGCTAGGAATTTTTCTTTTAAAAGAAGTCTTCAGGAACATTTTGATTCTAGTTTCAAACAGATTTTGTAGGATGGGTGTCGATCAAGAACCATTTATGGCGTGTCAGAAAGAAAACTAGATTGGAGGTCAGGAGTTCCAGAATTGTAATTCTGGTTTTGTTTTTGACTTCTTCACTGCCTCAGAACTTTAACTTTCATGTTTATAAAATGGGGGCTTGTGGGTTAGCTTAGTTGTTTACAGTGCCTGCCTCCTTTAGCAAACTCAGTCAGGTGCAGGGGACCGTGGTTTGATCCCCAGCTCCACATGCCGCTTCAGACCCACCTTTAAGGCAGCCTGAACCAGCAAAAAACCCCCAAACTTTCTGATATTTATAAAATGGAGAAGATAATGCCAGCATTTTGAAGACTAACAAAAGCTGGGTATGTGCTTTGAAATCATCAAGGCGCTGTGTAAGAAAGGTGCGTTATTTAGTGGCATCTACATGTCCTATAGTATAATAAATGTTTACCTTATTTCAATCACAATTACTACTCATGATGTCCTTCTTAGGTAAGTTTCATTCCCACTGTGCAGAGGCCAAAACAGGTTTACAAAGACTAGGAACTTTTCTGTGGTCATATAGCCTTGGAAGAGCATATAGCTAACTGCTGTCTTCCACTGGTCTCTCCCAAATTTGGTAGTATTTTGTCACTGGGTGGTTTGATCTTTTGTTGTTGACTTCTCCACATAACCACGTCACCTCATCATCAGCATATTTTTCAAGATTGGAACAGTTTTATCAGATTGGTGTGGACTCCTCATGCCACCATCCAAGTCTGAATCATAGGGCTTGGTGGCAGATTAATACCTAAAACTGCAGATGACTCTTCTTCTCTTGCAGTTGAGGCTGTCAATTGACTTGGCTGTGCTAGAGGAAATCCAACAGGAGCTGATTGATGAAGGTAATCCTAGGGAGTAGTTCTTTCCATCTGTATTTAACTACTCTAGTGCTGAGCTTTCTTTGAATCAGGTTTAGATCTAAATTCCCATTCTGCTTCCATTTTCAGGTATGTTTCCAAAAGCCTGATTTTTACTCTTGAGTTTTTGGCTGTCTTACCAAAGATAAGAGTCTCAAAGGTGCTAGACTGTGCTAAAAATGTATTTCATAATTCTGTTTTCTCTTTGTGACTAGCCTACAAGCTAGTACTAGACACACAACAGAAAGTGACATTCTCACACAGATCACACAGCTAGTAAGTGGTGGATGTAGGGAGCAAAACTGATTTTGTGATTCCAGTTCCCATGATTATTCTACCTTGCATCTGTATTAATAGGTGAAGCCAGGCACAAGGTTTGTGTCTGTAGTCCCAGCTAGTCAGGAGGCAAAAGTGAGAGGATTGCATGATCCAGGAGTTGGAGGAATATAGCAAGACCTGTGTCTTAAAAAATATAGTAATAGCAATAGAAGTAAATCCTCTGTTAAGTGTCAGCTTTCTTCAGTGCCTTTGACGTTTCTACATTTCTGTTGCTATAGCCTCCAAAAGATGCGTAAAGATTATTTTCTTGCCCCTTAACCTACTTCACCACTTTTGCTTATAAGGGAGCAAGAGGATATGAAGGGATCTAACACGATGAAGCTAGCCTGAGAAAGCAGTAAATATCAGTGATGGGCAGTGTTTTTACCCAAATCTTTCCTTTGTGCCTATGAATGGGAGGTGTGGCATTAAGTACAGGGCAACTCTGGGGAAGCTGGTAAGGAACTACCACTGCTTTTTCCCTTGCAGAACAGTCCATTATTAGCGAGTATGAGAGGAGAGTGCAGTTTGATGAACAGTGTCTGAACATCATGCTAGCTGAGTGGGAAGCCAACTCCCTCATCTGTCCTGTGTGTACAAAGTAAGAGTTTTCAACACTTTCCCAGCATAATCGGTTCCCATCCCCCACTCCAAGGTGGGTGGACCATGCCCCACCAATTTATTGCCTGGAAAGGTTTGAGCTGGGGGCCGGGGAGATGGCTCAGTAGAATAACTGCTTGCCTGGCAAGTGCAAGGGCCTGAGTTCAATCCCCAGTTCTACAAAAAAAGAAAAAAGAGGGGCTGGAGAGATGGCTCAGTGGTCTAAAGCACCTACTTGAAACAAGCTTGGCAAAGCACAGGGACCGCGGTTCGATCCCCAGCACCACATGCCAACCAGACCCGCCCCCTGGTGGGCTGAGCTGGCCACACACACACACAATAAATAAATAAATGTAATAAATAAAAATAAATATTAAAAAAAAAAAAAAGAAAAGAAAAGGTTTGGGGAGCCGTGATGATATAGGGTCCTAATTCTGCTTCTAGGTACAACTTGAGAATAATAGGACATGTGGTGGTATGTCAGTGTGGCCTACACATCCCATCTCATGTAAGTTCCACACAGATTTTGTGCTAATGTTCCCACATGTGCTTATCTGAAGAACTTCAGTGGTGGGCTGGAGCCAGTTGTGTGCCTCCTTTTTTTCCAGTGTTGTGTTCAATGATGTTATTTATGTTGATAGCTTCCCATCAACTATGGTGAGAATAATTTCACCATGGAAGTTGGCAAACACAGATCAGGGCTTTCCCCCATTTGAGAGCCCCCATTGCTTTGGCTCTGAATTCAGAGATCCCAGCTTAGGTTTAGAAGCACTTGTATCCAGTCTCCCATAAAACATGTATTTATAAAGACAAACCAGTATTAAGAATGTAGGAGGGCTGGGGAGATGGCTCAGAATAAGCGCTTCCCTGGCAAGCACAAGGGTCTGGGTTCAATCCCTGGTTCCGGAAAAAAAAAAAAAAAAAAGGGATGTAGGCATCAGAGACCTTGAAAGTACAAGTCATCTTTTCTGACATGAGGACTGCAGGTTTACCAGTTCACTCAACAGGAGGTTGAAGTGGCAAATAAAAGGTCCTATAATGCATAGTTGAATTATGGGTAGATGAATCGTGATATTAGATGTCTGTATGAAGTGGATCAACAAGCTGAATGTACCTTAGAATTTTCCTCTCCATCTTTTATCTAATTCTATAGATTTTTTTTTTAAACCAACTCATGTTCTTGAATATTTCCTAAATTTTCAGCCTAACAGAAAAATGAAACTTTAATTCCCCTGTACTATAGCTGTGTTTTACATAAGGTGTGATTAAATCATAGAATTATAGTCATAAATCCAATTAGTATGGAGAGATCTGGGAGCAGACACTATTGGTTCTTGGTAAAGGCTGCAGGCTGGTTCAGGCAGAAGCTGAGGGAGGTTAAAAGGAAGCCTGTTGCCTCTGAACGTCCTGCCTGCTGTGAGCAGCAGCAATGTTGTGTAACAGGAAAGGGAAGCACTGATTAATCTGGAGGTGTGGTTAAATGGAGACTAACTAAGAGATCTCAGTAGTCGTGGGCCTGAGTGTTTTTCAAGCTCCACGGCATCAAGCCATCACAGTGAGCCAGCTGTATTGGTTGATCTACAAAGAATCAGCATTTTCAGCCTGTTGATTCTCAAGTTAACTAAGATTAGTTTGTGGTTGAATTTTTTATTTTCAGTCTCCAGAGTTTACAGAACAGAAGCTCCGTGCCTGTTTAGAGACCAGTTTAAATGATCACGGTGCACACTGTCCCCATACTCCTGAGTTTTCAGTCACTGATGGAACAGGAGAAAAGCCCAGTCTTCTCATGACCTGTCGGGTAAGCTTCTTTGTCAAGGTGAAGGAGTAGGTTGAGTGGTTGATTTTATGGCCACCATGTTGGAAATGATGACTTAGAAACAAGTAAATGTTTAATGCAGTATATATTCTGAGGAATTTATTAAAAAGTAAAGGCCGTAAATTACTTCAACTAGAAGACAGTCATTCCTGGAAAGAGAAATGGATGAGGCAGCCTAGGGTCAGGGTTACACTCTTGTCCTTAGTTGACAATTAAGGTGTGACAGGACCACCCACGTGTATATGGGAGCCATCTATCTTAGGAGCCTTAAGCTTGCTATAGGAACCATTATCTTATTAGTAATCAATATATTATAATCAGTATGAAATGTTATAGCTTCCTAATCTTGGGTGAGGGGAACTTTGGTATTACTGAATGCTATAGCATGCCAGGTATCAGTAAATTTGACTTCTGACATAGAATTGGCCAGTTTTTCATGGGTAACGTGACACAGTAGGGCTGGTAAGATAGCTCAACAGACTAAGCACCTGCTTAGGCAAGTGCAGGGACCTGGGTTTGATCCCTAACACTGTAGGCTGTGCCAGCCCTACCCCCAGGTGCACTCAGCCGGCCACTGAGACTGGGTGGTCGTGTACACCTATAATTCCAGTGCTGGGGAGAATGAAAACAAGAGGATCACTAGGAGTGGGAGCAGCATAGTGAGACCCTGTACCAAATACATGGAAGTGACACAACTAATGTGAGGAGAAAAATAACAGTGTTATTTAGTAGCCTGTGAGCTCAACATTTGAAAAGTAGATAGCTGTAATATTCTAGAATCCCAGTGTGTCACTAGGCCTTTTTCACCTGAGGAGATTAAGAACTTGTGGGATAAGATTCAGTTAAGTCATAGAACACTTTATCACAGATGTGGAGGATGGGATAAAAGGTAGATGTGGTTATACAAGGTGGTATGAAATGAGAGCTAGGAATGCCTGGAGATTTTTGACAGTGGTCTGAAATCACCAGGGTGAAATGTACTAAGCTACCTATGTGTAGGGTCTGGTGTCCTCCAAAGAAAGCCAGATAGACAGTCAAGGTTAGGACCGAGATTTCTAAGCACAGGGGGAGCTGAGCAAGGAGGCAGGTGCCAGTTTATGTGCAGATGCTATTTTTATTATTAATTTGATACAGGGTCTCACTACACAGCAACTCGCAGTGAGCCTGTCTCAGCCTCCCCAGCACTGGGATTATAGGCATGTGCCACTCAGGGGACAGCATGGCACACATGGGGTTCTGGAGCCAGCACAGCATGTGGTACTAGGAAAAAAAATCCCCCCCCCCTCCAGAACTGGGGACTGAACTCAAGCCCTTGCACTTGCCAGAGAAGCGCTTATTCCACTGAGCCATCTCCCCAGCACCAGTGTGTGGTACTAGGGATTGAACCTGGGTCCTTGTACTTGTCAGGCAGGTGTTTTTTTTTTTGACAGAACTGAGGATTGAACTCGAGCCCCTCTGCTTGCCAGATAAGTGCTTATTCTTCTACTATTCTTGGGGCCCTCTCCCTGGCCCCAAGGCAGGCGCTTTGACCATTGAGCTATCTCCCCAGCCCTGTGTAGATGCTATTAATCATGATAGATCAATAAAGGTCTGCTCAGCAGCATAAGCTCCTGCCTGGCAAGTGTGAGGTCCAGAGTTTTGAGCCTCAGTACTGGAAAAAGAAAGGTCTTGTGGAATTAATGGACCTTCAGGTTTTGCCTGTAGTGTTTTACCTCTCCACCACCTGTTCTGGGGCTATAAAAGCAGTCATGTTTTCATTCTTCTGGTCACTGGTTCCCACGGCTGAGGCTACCTGCTAGTTCACCTTAGGACCTGATCTTAACTTAAAGTCTACATTGCTATTGATGGAATTACCACAAAGGCAGGTCTTCTCTCTCTGAGCTCCCCTAGCCCTTTTGAGACAAGGTCTCACTAAACTGCCCACGCTGGGTTGAACTTGCAGTGCTTTTGCCTCAGCAGCCCAGAGTGCTAGGATTCCAGGTGTGCACCACCTGCCACCCACAGGCAGCTGTGTGAAGGTGCAGGACAGCAGACGGCAAGGTCAAGAGTGGCGCTTTTCAGTGGCTTCTCTGACAAAACAGTTCTGAGTCCCTAATGGTAACTGAACTTGGGTGGCATCATGCAATGTTTAGGAATTCTCATTGTATTATAAATGTCATTATTGAGAATAATCTTTGGAAATCATGACTACCATTTGCTTACTGTTTCAATATAGGTTTGTGACGCCTGGGCTGTGATTCTGTAGCCTGAACTCATCATTCTGCTGGGTTGAAAACAACTTGTCCCCTCTGAGAAGAGGGTGTGTACTTACAGACCTTTATTTGTAACTTATTTTGTATTAAAACTTTTCCAACACCTCTACTCTTGGTGTTTTGATGCAGACTGAAGAAATAGAAAAGCCAAACTACTTTGGAGGACATAAAGCAATTATAATGTCCATTATTACGTTATATAAAAAAAAAAAAAAAAACCCACTAGAAAGAAAATCCTTGAGTGCAACAGCAGTAATTTAAATTTGCTATGTATTTCCCATGATGTTAGGATGATAACCATTGCTAGGTGTAGGCGTCTGGTATCAGGGTAGGTTTTACTCTCTGGCCGCATAAAAATTAAGGTCTTCAGTGTCTCTATTGGCTCTTGATAAAGCTTTTGAGGTCTTCAAGAAAAGTAATGTACTCTTGATGTTCCAGGGCTGTGCTGAGCTCCACCAACTCATCTGCAAAAGTGTTGTCCACCCCTCGGTCGGCCAGGAAGTCCATTAGGTGGTCATATAAGGCCTACAAAGATCATTCAATTACTAACAAAAAAAGACAATCCCTGACACTTAGGAATCAAGCAAACAGTTTCTTTTCTGTCCTCAAAGGAAGAGCCTCCCCTGCAAGGCCATCTCACCCAGCACTCACCCAGTCCAAGGAATCTGTGTTAAGTGTGTAATTAGTATCCTTCCATTCAGAGTCGCCTGTGGCCTGAAAGCTAACTTCCTTGATAGAGAAAATGTCATTTTCAGCTGCCTCCTCTTCTCCAATCTAAGAAACAGAATTTAGGAAAACTAAAGGGAGTTCCAGGCAGGCCAGACTTCTGCAAGGAAAGGCTTTGCAACCTGAAATTCACGAAGTGTAACCTTGTCATCTCCCCCATCCCCTAGCCCCATCTGCCTCCCGTTTTGCCAGGCTAGAGTCTGTAAGTATTTACTGCAGGGGACCAGGAAGGTCCTAGGAGACTCTGTCCTGGGGGTGCCAAAGGACTGATACTCTCCTGCATACCTCGTCCTCTGAATAGTGACAGTCCAGTACAAGAGCCTTCTTGCCATCACTCTTGGTAACTTCTACCACAAAATTGGGAGTTGATGTCAGTTCAGGCTAGGGAAACAAGAAGTCATTATTATATACCAGTGCGGAAGAGATCTGCATCTGAAAAGGTCTCAGATAGGTCAGTGTGTGTGATGGCCACTACTTGGATGTTTCAGTATCTATTTTATAGTCTTATGCTAGTGTTCCTAAGTAAAAATCTTTTAAGTGTTCAGCAGCATCTGTCTTCTGTTTGCATCCTATTTTTCTTTTTTTTAGGGGTCTGCAGGTGTTCAGGGTCTCACTACTAGATCCTACTCATAGTGATCTGCCTGTTTACAGCCTCCCAAGAGCTGGGATTATAGGTGTGCCGCCACACCCAGTCTCATGTGCCATCTCAGCACGCCCTGGGGGCGGGGCCCACACATCAGGCCTGGGGATCGAACCACTGGCCACTGCATCTGCCTGCAGGCGCTTTCATCCACTGAGCTATTTGGCCAGCCCTTATTTCTTTTTTTAAGCTTTAGTCTTTAGTATTAAGTCTGAAGTCCAGCTCCAGCTTTGCTGAGATCTAGACCAGTCCTTTTTTTCTGAGCCTGCTTGTCTACTTGTAGAGAGGTGGCCTGCATTTCTAAAACTTCTTTCCAACTTGGCAGTCCTAGCATTTACCCTTTACCAAGGATCAAAGCCTGGCATACCTGGCCCAGGCTAAGTGACTATCCTACCAATAGCAGCTCTCCCTCTGATGGTGACTCTGGAAGCAGACAGAATCCAAAGGCAGGGAAATGCCAGCATGGGTAGCCAAGACAAATGTACCAGAAAGCTCTGTTCTTTACATTAATGGGGAAATATGGCTGCTCAGATGCTCTGAGGACCCTGTGACCCTCAAGACCGATTGCTTTCCAGGCCAGGTACACTACTTCCTAAAACTTGTTTGAAGACTAAGCACCATAAAAACCACCACAGTAACCAACCTCAGGAAAGATCTCACTTGGCCAAGTGTTAAAAGTCTCTGAAGCCCAGGATGATAGTCTTAAACAGCTGGTATTTATTATGAGCTTTTGACATAGTGAGGCACTCACCTCTTGTTCTTCACTCTTTTGCCCCTCTGAGGACTGCTCCTCAATATCTAGAGTTGGCGGGATGCTATTGTTAATGTTGAAAGTGACAGTGATCCTAGAAAGAGAAATGAAAAAATAGGCAAGGCATACCTTTAATTAATAAATAGGTAAGTTTAGAAGCTTGTTGAAACCTGTCGTTGGTGGCTATCTGCATATCTGAATTATCTGTACAACTTCAAAACAGGCTGGGTGTGGTGGCTCACACCTATAATCCCAGCACTCAGCAGGCTGAGGCAGGAAGATCACCATGAACTCAAGGCCAGCCTAAATTAGAGTTAGAGGGTCTCAAACGGAAACCAACAACACAAGTTGATTCTCTATATCCAATCTGAGAACTTAGCAAGATGAAGTGAGCCTACTATGTGTCACCTAATGGAAGTTAACAGCTCTTCCTGCAGGTACAGCCCAGCGGTAAAGCACTTTTCCTAGTATGTACCAGGCCTTGGCTTCCATCTCCAGCACCAGAAAATACAATTATAGGCTCTGGTCTGTTGCATTTACACCTAGGGTATGTCCACCAGTTCAGTGTCCCAGAACTCACTGCTGTGTGTTCCCTTGTTAGCTTCAGGCCACAGCCAGCTGATACTGCCACCTCTGGTCTTTTCAGGGAACCCTCCATCTATGGAGCAACTGAGAGGCTGCAGGGATGAACATGAGCCCCTTTAAAAACTTTTCGGGCTGGCCAGATAGCTCAGTGGATTAAAGTGCCTGCTTAGGCAGGTGCAGGAACCATGAGTTCCATCCCCGGGGGTCTACTGGGCTGAGGTGCTGGCCCTGAACTTGGGGTGTCCTGAGACAGGGATTGAGACTGGGTGTGGTTGCAATCCCAATCCCAGCATTTGAGAGGCTGAAAAACAGGAAGGATCACTACAAGTCTGATCTGTGTAGTAATACATTAAAAAAATTTTTTTTTCTCCAGCAGATATGGTGGTACATGCCTGTAACCACTGGGGGGGCTGAGGCAGGAAGACTGCCATGAATTCAAGGCCAGAGTTGGAAGCCTAGTATAAAGTGAGCTCAAGGCTAGCCTGAGCTGCATAGCAAGACCCTGTCTCAAAAAGATAAAAACAAACCCACTCTTCCCCAACATATCCAAGCAGAGTATAATCCAAGGCTTTTCTTGATACAACCCATGCCAGTTCCCACAGGGTCATGGATCTGGTCCCCTGGAAACCCCAGACTAGTACTTACTTTTCCCCAGCAACTTTCCGCACTAATTTAGCTTCTGTCCCATCCACTTCCAGTTCCCAGCCCCCAGACATCTTGGGAAGGGACTTATGCTTCTGAATTTTTTTTTCCTCTTTAATTTCATCCGTAAGAAATTCAACAAAAGCTTTGTCTCCTAGAAAGCCCCAGATGATTCAGAAACAAAAGACAATTAGTCTAAAACAAAACAATTACCCAAGTTAACTACAATTAGAAATCTGGACTTAGTTTTTTAATCTCTTGATATATGGCTACTCTGGGGCTTTTGATCCAATCCACATTATAAAGCCTCAGTTTCTTTTTTTTTTGAAAATATGATATTAGTAAAAAGCTAAACTCGATTCTGGACAAGTTATTTCACATAATGAACCCATTGCCACTTTTCACTAAAAGACAAAAAAATTCCCCACTACCTTCTCCCACTTGTCTACGTACTTAAAGCCTTTCCAAAAATCCATTCTCAAGAGACTAAGAATAAAGGTGCACCCTGGACCTTAATTTTACCCCCCTCTCTCTACCCCGAAATCAAGATCTTTGGTGGATGCGAGAGAAGTAGGAACGCGATCGCGAGGGCTCAACCTGCCGGTTGCCAAAAGTCTCGGGCCCTGGGATTTTTTCCGGAGAGTTCTCTCCCCGTCCTCCTCTCTACACACACCCGGGCCGTGCAAAGCTCACCTTCGGTGTGCAGCGCTCCGAGGCCGCAGCCGCAGGCGCATGGCCCGGTAGGCTGCAAGAGGCCGGGTTGGCGCGGCGACCCTGCGCTCACCGACAGCAGCCCGAAGAGCCGCGGGCTTGGCCGGGGCGCCGGCTGCAGCAGCTGCCTGAGCTGCGGGGTCGCGCAGTGACGCGGAGGCCTGTGACAGCGGTGCCCAGGGCGTGGGGCAGGCGGCGCAACAGGGGGAACATCGCAAAGGCGGGTACCGCAGAGATGCACACGTGCCAGTGCAAAGAACAACCAGGACCTAGACACCCGTGACCTACAGCGCCGGAAGCCCCGCCTTCGACCAGGAAGCGCTTCGGTGCTGACGCGTAGAAGCCGGAAGGCACCGCGGTGGGATCCGCGCCCTCTGCTGGAGGCCTCCGGCACAGCCCGTGGGGAAGCCTCCAGTCCCTCTACTGCCTTCAGTTAAGTGTGTGCCGTGGTCTGTTAATTCTCTCCAATAGCGCTTTACGTATTGCGTTTTCCACAAACTGTTCTCATACTCTAGGCTTTCTGACTGCGTGGAATGCATTCTTGCCGCCTCCCACTCCTCCCAGACCAGACTTCAGGGTTTCTTCCCGTGGAAGGAGCTCAGGTGAGTGCGCTTTTTTCCCTTCGACACAAGCCTCCTTGGCATAGGTAGTTTATGTGGCAGCCTCCCTGCACCAGTGCCAAATTGTGACATTCAGTCATGGCACCCTTTTTGGCGGAACCGGGGATTGAACTCAGGCCCTTGTGCTTGCCAAGCAAGCGCTTATTCTACTGAGCTATCTCCCCGGTCCCTTTGCATACAAAGTCTGATGAACATCATTTCCCCAGGGGGCAAGAGGCTCTAGTTTATGTCTGATTTGGGTTAAGAATAAGCAATCCTGTCTGTGCAAGATACACAGGATATATAAGCTACCAACAAAGTATGGCTTACCAAATTAGCAGTGACAGAACAATACTGAACAGTTCCTAAACTGCTTTGTGTGAATAAAGGAGACCCAACAAAGAAGCATACAGGATTCACTTTTATGGATTTGATAAGTGCAAATTTCAGCATTACATCCAAGAGCAGATGTTTACAGAGTTGTCTGAATTTAGACCAGACTCAAAATACAACATAAACCCCTATCAATTTTTTCTCCATTTTCTGCAAATATCAAATACAGTACAATAAAATTGTTTCCTCCCACGTGCAGCGTTTATTAGTACTATTTTTTTTTAACGTATTTAGTTGTTACAGAGTCTCACTATCCAGCTCAGACTCATCCTATTTTCAGCCTCCCCAGCGCTGGAATTACAGGTGCGCACCACCACGCCCAGATATTCAAACAACCACCTTTTAGGTGCATGGCCACAGATCCAGATGGCTGGACTGGCTGGATTTGTACCACAGTAAACAAGCTGTTTTACACACAAAGCAAAGACTTGCCCCCATTTTGGCTTCTCTTTTCATCTAGCAGAGCAGCAGCAATAAGGACTGTCGCCCAGGCCCTGGTGGTGTTCACAGCCCTTCCCTCTGCAATGAAATGAGGGTCACTCCTTCCCTCTGCAATGAAATGAGGGTCAATGAAATGAGTGTCTCACACTCAGCAATTACTGGCACTGAAGACAAACACCCTGGGGAGGCATGTGGAGTTGCTTGGAGTGTACCTGTTCAAAGCTGCTCATGGGAGCTAGTGATTCACACAGATACAGATTTTATAGGTGGGAAAAGAGGTATCACATCATTAGAGATTTTATTAATTGAAAAAGAAGAGCTTAAGATTGTATTGCAATATTATTGTTAAACATCTAAAACCTTTAAATAAGTTTAGAGTGTACTAACCCCTAAAGCTCAATAAAATAACCACTTATTTCACTGTAGTCATATGTGGAATCAGAATGGGTTTTCCATCTGATTTAATCCCTGAGCAGCCATGTTAAAAATCTACTTGTCAAAAGGCTTAATAAAAAACTAAGTACTATATTAAAATTCTACAATGTTACAGTGATAAACATTTCTATACAGAAATATTAAAGCTACTTAGAAGCTGCTTACATTCTTTACTTCTCAGAGAAGAATACACATATGCTTCCAAAAACTGTCCAGGTACTGAAATTGGACATAAATTACCCCCAAGTTTTCCTTGACCTAGAGAAGACTTTTAACAAATTTGTTGAGGAACACAAGGAAAATTACTAATTATTGAGGACCAAATAGCCCAACTCCAATTTTTTTTAACCAGCATGATGAATATTCTATTAAAAATACAAAATTTTCTTTTAACAAGTCAGGCTACACATCTTTGCCTCTTATAACGAATAAGAAAAATATACTTAAAATGAAAAACTTTCTGGAGAACTTTTTAGAAAGTTAGTAATGGTAAGAATAAACTGGTCTTAAAGTTCAAGGATTTCATAAGATGTACAGGATCTGTCAAATCCCATTTAGCCTAAATGTACCTATATCTAACAGAAATAAATCTTAAGTGCCCAGACAACCCTACACACTAGCTAAAAATATGTATGTTCGAGACCACTGCTAGTGCTTATGAAGACTGGCTCAGACTTAACACAACTACAGACCAACGAGACCCACTGTAGAAAGGTTGTCAGGTCACTACCTCCAAGAACTTGCTGGACCCTACATGAAGACCATTGAGAACACCCATTTTTTGTTTGTTTTTGAGACAGTCCCACTATGTGGCTCATGCTGGCCTTTATCTCACTGTGTAGTCCAAGGCTGGCCTGGAATTCATGGTGATCTTCCTGCTTCACCCTCTATAGAGTGCTGGGATTATAGGCATGTGCTACTACACCCAGATTCTGTATATGTACATTTGTCTTTTTTTTTTTTTAAAACAGCATCTCACTATTAAGTTCAGACTGTATATGAACTCATAACCCTCCTGCCACAGCCTCCAGAGTGCTGGGATTACAGGCATGTGCTCTACCATCACACAATTCATTTATAGTTGGACTAAATGAGCACAATAATAAGGTAAAATCTTACTTTTTTTTTAGTTCCAAAGACTAAGGGAGGGGCTGGGGAGATGGCTCAGTAGAATAAGTGCTTGCCTGGCAAGTGCAAGGACCTGAGTCCAATCCCCGGTTCTGCAAAAAAAAAAAAAAAAAAAACTAAGGGGAAAGGCCATTTATTTTTGATAACTAACTAGCTCATAAGACCCTATAGTATATTTTCCCAACAGGAAGTGACAAAAAGAATTAGGGAAGTGGCTGGTACAGGTAGGAAAAGGCAAATCCAAACTGTCCCTATGCATCTATGAAGGAGAAAAGACTGCAGAAAATCAGTAAGATCTAAGATGTTAAAGACCAGCTGTGGTGGATGAGATGAGCCCATGCTCTTGAATTTTCAGGGATCATGTATCTCTCTACTTTCCTCTCCTTCTGCCAACAAGCTCTAGCCAGTAGCCTCGCCCAAGGGGAAACAGTTGAAATGAAGCATGAAATCATCCCTCACGCACATATTTCCCTAAATACCCAGCTAACGAAAAAATGACAACTGGGTTTGGAGGAGGCCATCACATGAAAAGGTTAGTTTCCCACGTCTATCCCTGTTATGATTCAGAAGGCACAAATCACCCTTCACCCAGGAAACACACATTCCTGAAAGCATCCATCACAGAGGCCCCCAGGACCAAGAGCTCCCTTACTGATCGCTCTCTGGGGATCCACGGAGGTCTGCACCCTACACACAAGGTTCAGTAGGATAGGACAGCCATCCCTGGGGACAGGAGACAGTTGCCCCTCTCCTCTGAAATGTCTGCAAGTTAATGTCTTCTGTTTTAAAGCTTCATACAGGTAGACATTAAAAGAATCAAGGGGACCATACTCAAGTGAAATAACTGGACACCTAATGTTTTAAGTACCATATTATTTCTTGCGTATAAGAAATAAAAAATGTAAATAAGGACCAAAATGTATAATAGATACTGGGAAATAGGGAGAAAATGTTCAAATGAGAAGGGGAACAAGGGAGGAGGGAGGGGGAAAGAAGGGACAAAAAGGAACAAAAGGGAAAAATGGAAACAAAGCCTTTGTAAATAAGTAGAGGAAGAGGGCTTGAAGGGAGGGGAGAGGAATGGCGGAAAAGCAGCAGCAAGGTATGTCATGTACAGATACAAATTCTCTATGATGCATGCTATCATTTTGTGTATCTAAAATGTAGAAATAAAAAAAAATGTAGCAATAAAATTTTTAAAAAATAGAGCTAAGCATGTGGCATAGTGGTAGAGCAGAGAGCAGCTGCCAGACACACAAGACCCTAGGTGCAACCCCTGGTCCCATCACCACCACAAAAAAAAAAAAAAAAAAAAAAAAAAGTAAAGTAAAATCAAGAACAACATCCAAGTTCTGAGACTTTTATGGCCCCCTTCTAGAAAATCTCGTCATATGAACTTTTGTTTTTGTATTTTTAGGGAAGGGTCTATAGGGTGGTCAGGGTCTTGCTGCGTAGATCGAACTCGTAGTGATCCACCTGTTTACAGCCTCCCAAGAGCTGAGATTACAGGTGTGTGCCACTACGCCCAGTCTCAATTGCCATCTCGGTGCACTCTTTTTTTTTTCTCTGAATGCCCTCAGGCGTGGTTTGGCTGGCTGGAGTGTTGTGGGAATCGAACTACAGCAACCTGAGGCTGACAGCTTTGTGGAAGCAGCCTCAGTGCACTCTTGGTGGGGGGGGGCATGACAGTCCTGGGGACTGGACCCCGGCCCCTGCACCTTTAATCTGCTAAGCTATTTGGCTGGCCCTCAGATTTTTTTTTTTTTAATTTTTTTTGTCTTTTTGAGACAATGTTTCACTATGCAATTCAGCAATTCGAGTTGGCCTTAAACTTACTTTGTAGCCCAGACTGGTCTCAGCCTCCTAGTGATCCTCCTGCCTCAGCTTCCCCAGTGCTGGGACTATAGGCTTGCACCACCATGTCCAACTGAACTTAGATTTTGTTACAGTACTCAATTTAGATTACCGTGTGGAAAGCAAGGATATGACACATGACTCAAAATTCACCTATGTCTCTCCTATGCCAGGCAAAGCTCTGCGGACTTTCCCATTCATGTTCTCTAGACTTCCTGGGCCCAGTGTTATGATTTATATCCCCCATTTGGCAGGTGGGAAAAATAAGACTCAGAAATTAACTGTGACCCAGTCACCCAGGAAGAACCAGAAGTATAACTCTATAAAGTCTCCAAGGTATAAATGATAATGTACACATCTACACAGTTCAAAATGCGGAGTTGAAGGAAAGACGTTTTCAGGCTCCTGGAAGTCAGCACATTTAGCTGCAGGGATACTTGCAGCTTTTCCAGGTGCTGACCTGGCAGCTATGGGGACAGCTACGGTTCAGGCTGCAGTCACAGCCATCCAGCGGCTTTCTGGGATGCCTCAGCTCCTGGCAGTTTTTAGCTTTCTCCGGAAGTACTCTGGGGCAGCTTCATAGAGCCACTCAGCGTCCACCACGCAGAGGTCCCGCATGTAGCACTTGTTGGTGTGGAGCAGCTCAGTGTACACCACACAGGCTGGCTTGCAGTGGAAGAGGACAGACGAGGGGTGGATGGCCACTGGCTGGTGGGCGTCTGTGGTGGCATAGGTGCCATCAGGCTGCAGCTCAGCAGTGCTCATGAAGAGGCTATGAGCCAGGCAACGGCGGATGCTCTCCGTATCTCCTCTCGATGACACGATTGGCATTGACATCTGTTTCAGGAGAAAGTGAGAATGCGGGAAGACCCTGAACATAAATACTGCTTAGCACCACACAGTGTTAGAACAAGTGGACCTAGAAGGCAGCCCACACTGCCAGCCTGGCAAAGTAGATTCTGACCTTCAATTACCTCTGGTACTAGCATGGGTGGGGATAAAGGTGCAATGGGCAGATGGAACCAGGAAAATATCTGCCTGGGAGGGAGGTATTTACACAAGCTAGCAGACCACAGGCAGGCTGGGCAACACACACCCTCACCTAAACATCCTTCCTTGGAAGAAAAACCCTTCTCCTCTCATTGTGACCTCTGCATCATTTCCTCAGTCTACATTCCCTCGTATGCTATGGAAAAAATTAACCTTCTCAAAGCAGAACACAAACCATCCATCCTCCCAAGACCTTCAATGCCTTTAATGCTCTTGTGAAATGATGCAAATTTTACAAACTGAAACCAGGAATGAGGCATCACAAGTGAGCCCCCTTCGCCTGTTTCCCTCCTAGCTGTCTTCTGTGGGCATCCTACAGTCCCCCCTAAACAACTGTCTTTTCTTCTCCAGTCCGGTGTAGTGATTCCCATCTCTGGCTTGCCACACTCACTGCTCCTAGTAGAATGCTCCTCATCTCTGAAGTGGCAAGGGTAGTGTCCTTGCCCTATGCTCTTGCAGAGTAAGGCACAGGACCTTACATCACTGGCTACAGTGCAACAGAACAGAGGTGGGCCAGCTACCCATGTGGGTGAATAGCTCTCCTCAAGGTGTTTAGGTAAAAAGTGGGCAACCTAATTACTCTGTGCCATGCTTTCAAGTGGAAATGCCAGGAAAGCAACTGTGCGCACATGGAGGCAGACGACGCAGAAGACGGAAGTATGCACACGGCGGTCAGGATGAGAAGTCCAGCAGGTCTAGAGAAAGTATCTTAGCTCTAGAGTGCTTTTTCTAGTCACTCCAGTGGAATGTGTGACTCTATTACCTGTTCATAAACTCCAACAGACACCTCTTTATCCTTAAAACAATCCCCAGTTCTTCCTTTCCAGTAACGGAAGGGCTTTTATTTTTGTATTTTTATTTGTTTATTTTTGTTTCTTTTCTTTATCTCCTCTGTCACAACGTAGCAGATGGGCAAGCTCAGTAGTAAAGCACTTGAGGGCATGCAGGAGGCACTAAGTTCTATCCCTAGTACCAAAATTATAGAAAAGAAAAGAAAAAAGTGGCTCACTTGCCACCACTTTCAGAAAGCCCCAGAGACCAACTGGTGGGCTCTCCCTCCAGACTACCAATTCTGCCATGTATGATTTGGTACGAACTGCCTCTCTCTCCTTCTAGTACAGGTGACTGAACCCAAGAGTGCTCTACTTCTGAGAAACATTCTCTAATTTTTAATTTTTTATGATGAAACAGTCTTGCTAAGTTGCACAGACTTGAACTTGCCAACTGACTACCTTAGCCACTCTCAATACTAGGATTACAAGCATGTGCCACAACACCCACATAGGATAAATTAGTTATTCCTCACTTAATGACCTAGCTATTTTTTTTTTTTCCTCCGTAGAACCGGAGATTGAACTCAGGCCCTTGCGCTTGCCAGGGAAGCGCTTAGTCTATTGAGCCATCTCCCCAGCCCCATGACCTGCCTATTTAATGACTGTTTGGATTTGCAATCTTATTTTTTGTACAGTTTTGTACATATTGTTTATAAAGCCTGTTTTTTGTACATTACAACTTGTTTATACAGTACTGTAATTTTTGCTAACTGTACTGTACACAACAGTTGTTTTATGTTCTGTTACATATTCCAGCACAGCCAGGCCAGGAGATAGTTCTGTGGCATAAGTGCTTGCCTGGCAAGCTCAAGCTTCTGAGTTCAGTCCCCCGTACCAAAAAAATAAAAAACATATTATGGCAGTAGGAGTTATGCAAATAAAAGCAAAGTTATCAAGTTGGAGTTTCCCTTCACCATTTGTTCTGAATATTGTAAATAAACTATACATAATTCCTGAGTGACCAATTCATTTAATGACCTAGTTGCAAGAAAAAAGCCTCATCATTAAATAAGGAATGACTATACGTAAGTAACCTAATATTAGTTTAAGCTTAAAAAAAAAAAGGGCCTGCCCATTAGCTCAGGTGTTTAAGTGCCTGCTGAAACAGAGCAGTCAGGCTCAGGATGCTGTGGTTTGATCCCCTCAGCCGAACCAAACCTGCCCTGAAGGCATCCTGAGCAGCTCAAAAAAAAAAAAAAAAAAAAGACAAGGAGTCATTATGTAGTACAGTCTGGCTTTCATCTCATGGAGACTGTATCCTCCTGTCTCAGCCTTCTCAGTGCTGCAAGTATAGGCATGTGCCACCATGCCTAGCCTCATTTGTAAAATGAGAATAATAGCAGAATCAAATGAATCAAATAGCAGAATCAAATCAAATTATGGAGCAAATGAGGATTTTTAAATAACAATCTCATGAAAGGTGTTTACAACAGTATCTGAATATATCCTTCATAAATGATAATGGTCATAATTATCATTGTCCCCTTGTATGTCACATTATTCTTCTACATTGCATCTTAGGACTCAATTGTAGGCAGTTTGCAAAACCCAAGGACCCTTAATGCCTGCCATATAAAAAGAGGCACTGTGGGCCTCTATGTCCAGAACTAATACAGAAGCACCATTTATACTGTCAATCACAAGTAGAGAAAACTCAAGAAACTGACAGATAGACCAACAGGAAAATTATTCAAGCACAAATGGAATTTGGACAAATATATAGGATATGGGTTACAAACAGGGTACTAAGAGAAGAAACAGTTGTGGTGCTACTAATAGTGATGGTGGGAATCACACACGGGCTCCTAGGATCATGGCACAGTCTGCACTGAGGATACTGTCTCAGAAGAGACCTTATACATAGAGACATTCACCCCAGAGCTGTTTACAATGGAAAACATTCAGACACATCTCAGTGCTTGGACAGCATGAGAATGCTCACATAAATCAATCCCCACTTTTTATGTCAATGTGAAGTGTCACACAACCATGAAATAGACCAGGACAGGGCTTTAAAATATGTACTCTCTGTGCTGTGGGAGTATGTGTAAGAGGATGGTCATTATAGTATAACCTACATGGTCTCTGTTATGGTTTGTGTCTAGGTGTCCCCCAAAGCCTCATGCGGTCTTGAGGCAGCTTCTGGAGTTTGTGATGGATTATTGTTGGTGTGGATGCTACACCTGCCCTGGGGCAGGTAATGTGCATTACAATGTAAGGAGGGGAGAGAAGCAGGCTGCTTGAGCTGCTGCTACTCCTCTTGAGCTCTCTTTTGCTCTTTGCCGCAGCCATGAAAGGTTGCTCTCTGCCTTGTGCGCTCTGCTTTGGAGCCAGCTAAATATGGACTTAAACCTCCGGTAACTGTGAGCTAAATAAACCTTTCCTTCCTTCATTTTGGGTGTCGGGTATATGTCCCAGCAACGAGAGAAGAATAACTAAGACAGTCTCCATAGGGCTTAGTTAAGAAATTGTAATAAAGGGATGGCAAGATAGCTCATCAGTGGAATACGCGCTTGCTTAGGCAAGCGCAGGGACCGGGGTTGGATGCCCAGCACCACATGCCGTGTCTGCCCTGCCTCCAGGCACACTATATCAAATACATTAATAAAAAAAAGTAATAAATACAAGATGCTATCAAGTCATGAAAAGGAATGAGACAGACATACAGACAAAGACATCTCAGATATACTAAGTAGTCAAGAAGTGTATCAGGTGGAAAAAAGCATGTTGCAGTGCAATACATACCATATTTGTCTTTAAAGAAGAATTTCATACAGACATCCAGGTGTACACAGATGGTGGAAGACAAGAGACTTCTAAGTTTTCTGCATATAAACTGCTCTGTATTATGTCAGTATTTAGTAATGTATTACTTTTTTATGTATTTAGTACAGGGTCTACAGGGTCTCGCTATACAGACTGAACTCATAGTGATCCTCCTGTTTTCAGCCTTCCAAGCGCTGGGATTATAGGCACACACCACCAGTCTCAGCTATACTCTCAGCATGCCCTGGGGGTGGGGCAGGCACAGCATGCTGGGGATTGAACCCCAGTCTCTGTGTCTGCCCAAGCAGGCTCTTTAGTCCACTGAACTATCTGGCTGGCCCTTTTTTTGGGGGGGAGGGGGCAGCTCAGCCCACCCTGGGGGTGGGGCTGGCATGGCATGTGGTGCTGGGGATTGAACTGCGGTCCTTGAATGCTTGTCTAAGCTTACCTAAGCGGGCACTTTAGACCGCCTGTCTCGAGCTATCTTGCCAGTCCAGTAATGCATTACTTTTGTGATTTGAAGAAAATAACAAAGATACTGTAAATTCACAAAAGGCTTGGCAAGTATTCTAAGGAAAAATTCTAATGACACTGGAAAATGCTTTTGAAATACACAAAACTGATGTGAGCACTGAAAAAAAAAGTTTATAAAATTGAATATAAATTGTATATACAATTCTTGTAATTGTACAAAATGAAATTAAAAAACAAAAATGGGCTATTAGGAAATAGACCAAAATAGTAAAGAGGTAAAATGAAGGATATTTTTTACTTTCTTAGTTTTAAATTTTTCTATGAGAGTTCCTTTTATGATCACTAGTAATGAATAATCTAAAATTTTTCCACTAGAAAAGTGTTAGTTTCATTCCCTGAAGAACAGGAGAGGCAAACAGTACCTTTAAGCAGATCTCCCTCAGCTGTGCTCGTACTTCAGCTACTAGCATCATATTCTTGCTATTGACGAAGTTCTCTTTGCACCAGTCCTGCACAGGAAAAAGAGATGCCGTAATCCTCTCATTTCTATGCAAATAACAGGATACTAATATCCTCATATTCTTAGCATATAATGTGGGTGGGCATGAGGCAGAAGCATACTTTTGCTGAAGGGGCCACATGGCAACAGGACAGTACTCAGTAAGGGGAGGAAGGACTCAGTGCTTTCACTCTGTCAACAGCATTTTATTGCTTAAAAATAAATTGAGGGGTTGGGATGTAGCTCAGTAGTAGAGCTCTATGATACAGGGCGTGAAAGGCCCTGGGTTCAATCTAGAGGAGAAAGGGGGGAAGGGAGAGGGAAGAAGGGAGAAGGGAGAGGGGAGAGGGGAGAGGGGAGAGGGGGAGAGAGAGAGAGAGAGACAGTTTGACTTTTTTTTTTCTTTTGAACTTGGGAATTTATGTTTTCCAGGCAGGTGCTGTGCACTGAGCTATATTCCTAGCCCTAGAGAGAGGTCAATATAGCAAAAAGTTTATAAAGGCTAAAACCAGGTAGTGGCAGTTTTTAAATTAAAGCAACTACTATGGTACAATCATATTAGAATATGGGAGGATCGGGGCTGGTGAGATGGCTCAGTGGTCTAAAGCACCTACTTAGAACAAGCTTAGCAAAGCACAGGACCGCGGTTCAATCCCCCAGCACCACATGCCAGCCCGCCCCGCCCCCTGGTGGGCTGAGCTGGCCACACACACACACACACACACACACACACAAAATAAAAAAAAAATAAAAAAAATAAAAGAATATGGGAGGATATATTATCATTTCCCATCTTTGATTAAAGAACTGAACTATACCAGCAAAAACGGCTGTTGACAAAGTGTGGGCAGGTAAGTACTCATCTTGTGGCTGCTATGGATAAATGTTATGCAAGATTTCATCTGTTAAAATTTAATCTTCATTATGTTTTTTTATTTGTGTCTTTCTGAGACAAGGTTTTGCTATGTAGTTCAGACTGGCCTTGAACTTACAGTATAGTCCAGGCTGCCTCAAACTTTTATTGTGCCTCTTGCCTCCTGAATGCTGGGATTACAGGCATGCACCACCACATCCCACTTTAATCTTCCTGGTGAAGTACTAAAAGGTAGAAATTTAGTCTAAGTAAGGTGTTTAGTGGTGGGAACTTTGGAAAAGAATTAGCTTTAGATAAGGTCATTAGAGTGGAGTCCTCATCATTAAATTTCAGTGGTTTTCTTAGGAGAGTGGTCAGGCACACATATACATACACACATGCACACACATTCCTTGTCTTGCTGTGTGTGGTCTTCAGCACCACTCAGGGCTCTGCTACAAGAAGGCCATTACTAAATAAAGCCTGCAGATTTTGCACCTCCAAAATTGTGTGCCAAGCTGGGCTGTGAGCATGCAGATGGTGTCCCCTGGAGCTCGAGCAGCTGCACGCGGATATCAAAGACAATGGCCAAGAATAAATTAAGAGGGCAGAAGTCCAAGAATGTATTTCACATAGCCAGCCAAAAAATCTTTAAGTCCAAAACCAAAGCAAAACCAGTTACCACTAATCTTAAGAAGATAAACATTGTGAATGATGAAAAAGTACGCAGAATGAATAAAGCTTTTGTAAACATTCAGAAGGAACTCGCACACTTCTCTAAAAGGCTGACTCCTGAACCTCCTAAGAAAGAGCTGATTAATCAACCACATCATGAAAATGAACCAGTTAATGTTGATGAAGCTACAAGTTTAATGGCTCAATTGTAATATGGTGGAGAGATTTATCAAATTAAAAAACAAACTCAATGAAAAAAAAAAATTGTGTGCCAAGGTAGGTGTGGTGACAGATGCCTGGCAGAGGTAGGAGAATTACTGTGAGTTCAAGACTAGCCTAGAGTACATAGTGAGTTTAAGGCCAGCCTGAACTCTATAGCAAGACCTGATTTCAAAAACCTGAGCCATGTGTGGTGGTACATGCCTGTAATCCCAGCTCTCAGGAGGCTGAGGCAGGAAGATCACCATGAGTTCAAGGCCAATCTGCACTATATAATAAGACAGTGTCTCAAAAAACCAAAAACAAACTATAAACCAAAATAAATCCCTTTTCTTTGTAAAGTAGACTGCCTCAGGTATTTCATTATAATAACAAGAAACAGACTAATACACTAGCTAAGAAGTTCAGTGACCAAATACTTACTAACCTGTCCACATCAAGTATGAGTTAAACACAAGCAGAACAAAGGCCAGAACTACATTTGCTTTCTGGTGTCTTCCAGTACTCAGATACTTCTGAAATGACATCTGACATTCTTTCTATGGTTCTTTAGATGATTTGGATGAAAAGGATAGGTGCACTTAAAAATACATGCCTGAACCGGGCATACTGGCATATGACTTAAATCTTAGCACTGGAGGCTGAGATAGGAGTGTCACTGTGAATGCATGACCAGCCTGGGCTACAGACAAAATACATGCTTGAAAGAAAGCAATCATTTGAGAAAAGGAATAAGACAGGGCTCACCTTGTTTCCACCTATGTTTTTGAAGGTCCGATAGATATTGAGCAAAGTAACGTGATCCCCCTCACTGGAAATGAACTTCTTCCTGACGTTCTGTACTTCATCCCGCCGGGCAGGGGGATTGTAGAGAACACTGTCCACGGACAGCAAGGAAACAATAGTCAGAATCTCCTCTGTGCAATGGAATTTGGGAGATAGGAGGATGGTCTGAAAATCAAAATTAAAGGAATGTGTAAACCAAGTTTTCTCCTGGCTTCAGAATATAGCACTTTTACAGCTTTCTAAAGAGTGAAAGGGCATGTGTCTCTAAAATCATTACTTTTTAAAAATTTATCTTTTATTGGAGACACACGTATATATATAATGATCACAAAGGGAATTTGTACTCCATACATTATATATCTTGCTCCCCCCATTCCCCTCTGCTCTTATCAACCTCTTTTCCTCTACTTATCGGTAAAACCATGACTTCACATGCCATTGTGATTTTACTTTTTTGGTAAGACAGACGTCTGCCTTCCCCAGAGGCTTCCTGTGCCTGTGGGCAGGACCCATGATTTATTTTTTTTATTTTTATTTTTTCCCGGAACCGGGGATTGAACTCAGATCCTTGCGCTTGCCAGGGAAGCGCTTATTCCACTGAGCCATCTCCCCGGCTCTAGGACCCATGATTTATTACTGAACCCCACACACAACATAAATTAGTGTTACACACAAAGCAGGGGCTGCTAAGTACTTAGAACAACGAATTAGTCTAGATGCCCCGGACACAGATGTTCACTTGGGGCAGCTAAACTGTATAAAAGGGGACTGAGGAGAAGGTATCATTTACTTTGGCAAATTTGGGTTCTAAAGGAAATGCTGCCATCTTTCTTCCAATTGGAGTCAGGGTCAGCTGGTCATCCTTATGTTCAAGAGCACCTAACAGGTCCAGCTGGGCAATGGCCGCCTGAATGTGATCTAAAGAAAGAGCCAAAAAGGAGCCAAAAATGTAAAACACAAAGGAGTTGTAGCTAGTTCAGTATTCCTGAGTTTTTGATAATTCTACAGCAAATACCAGCAAAGGCCACTCTTACCCTGGCCCTGACACGCTTGTCAAAAAGCTATTAATGACACCACTAAAAAAGAATAAGAGCTGGGCACAGTAGCACACACTTGTAATCCTAGTACTTAGGAGGCTGAGGCAGGAGGATCCAAGACCCAAGTCCCAAGCCCCACATGGGCAGCTTATTGAGACCCTGCCTCAAAATAAAAAACAATGGGCTGGTGAGACAGCTTAGTGGACTAAGCGCCTATGTAGGTAAGTGCAAGGACTGGGGTTTGATCCCCCATACCATATGCTGCGCCGGCCACCAAAACCAGGTGTGGTGGTACACACCTGTAATCCCAGTGCTGGGGAGGCAAAAAATGGGAGGATCATTATGAGTCTGAGCTGCATAGTGAGACCCTGTTCCAAATACATAAAAGTAAATAAATAACAACAACAAAAGAGCTGAGGAGAAGGTAGCACAATGTGAAAGTCCTAACTTGAATCCTCATTACTGCAAAAAAGAAAAACAAGGAGAAAGAATTATAAAGAAGATATGCATAAGTAGTTAGCCTGAAGGAGTAGGCAGGAAGCAAGGTTGGCTAGGCAGAGGACCTAGGATGTTTCCATGTGTTACAGTTTGTGTCTAGATGATTCCCCAAAGCATTGTGTGGTCATAGGGTTTTTTGGGGGATGGCCGAATTTTGAGGATGTGATTCATTCGTAGTGTAATGTTGGGCTGAAGGATAGAGGATTGTTAAGTCAGTCCACTAGCTGGATTGGCACCACCCTAATTCTGGCAGACTGGATAAAGGATAGAAGGAGGTCTCTGTTTCTCTCCCTATGCCTGCCTCCCCAGTTCGCCATTGCTTTTGCTGCCTTCTGCTGCCACGAACTGTTGCCCATTTGCCATGCCACTGTGCCTTGAAGCCAGCCCATTATGGACTGAGACCTCTACAAATTGTGAGCTAAACAAACCCTTTCCCCTTTAACTTTGGGTGCTGGTATTAACTTGGGTGTCAGCAATGAGAAAAAGTAATTAAATCACCATGGAACTGGTAATAAATACAAAGATGCTGCTTTTTCCTTTCTCTCTATTTTGGTATAGGGAATCAAACTCAGGACCTTGCATTTGCCAGGCAGGCACTTATGCCACTGAGCTATAGCCTCAGCCCTGATACACTGGCTCTATAACTCCTTGTACCTTACATATCATTATTCCTTTGTAGGAGTTAAGTAATAAAAAGAAAAATATCAAGTGTAGATCAATGCTCAGCATATATTGCTTTTTGTGTTTTAGGAAACCATATGTAGGGCTAGGGGCCGGGGAGATGGGTCAGAATAAGCCCTTCCCTGGCAAGCACAAGGGCCTGAGTTCAATCCCCGGTTCCACCAAAAGAAAAAAAAAAACAAAAAAACAAAAAACCCCCATATGTAGGGTCCAGCCAAATAGCTCAGCAGATTAAAGTGCCTGCAAACAGACGTAGGGGCCGGGAGTTCAATCCCCAGGCCTGATGTGCCGGCCCCGCCCCTGGGGTGCACTGAGACTGTAGTTGAGACTGGACGTGGTGGTGTGTGCTATTGCAATTGAGACTGGACGTGGTGGTGTGCGCCTGTAATCCCAGCTGTTGGGAGGCTGTAAACAGGCGGATCACTATGAGTCCCATCTAGTAGTGAGACCCTGAACACCCTGTGGACCCCTCCCTAAAACAGAAAAAAAAAAAAAAGGAAACCATATGTACATGGATATGCACATATTTTCTCTAGAAGACAACCAGAAAATGGTAAAAGTGAGTGTTCCACAGGAGAAAATTAAATCTGAAGACAGACTGGGACCCTTATATACCCAGTACAGGTTTATTTTATCGCCCCTTTATTTCTGTCCCTCTTTCTTTAACAGTTGTATCTCTGGGAGGCTGAGGCAAGAGAGTCACAACTTCAACACTAACCTAGGCAACTTAGTGAGACCCTGTCTCAGTGTTAAAAAAAAGGGGGGGTGCGTTTCTCAGGGCAAGGGCCCTAGATTCAATCCCTGGTACTAAAACAAAAAACAACAACAAAAGTATATTAGTAAAAGACCAAGTGCCAAAGCTATTATTAT